>NC_140124.1:34681699-35214649 GCF_964035555.1 Netta rufina | reverse complement strand
GGTTTGTGAGTTGCCTGGGTAGTTTTTTTTCCATGCCTCTTACCAAGGGTAGCTAAGCTTTATAGTGCAGTCCAAGCAAAAGAATCAACGATGAGAAGGAATATACAGGAGAATAATGAAAGGGTGAGTGACTGGGGAGAGAAATAAGTCTGTAATGGGAACAGAAGATACCAAACGAAGTAGAATAGCAGCTATTGTATTATTTATATGATTTATTGGCATAATTGTTCATTATTTATTCTAGGCTTGAAGAGTCACAGGTATCAGTCAATCTCAAATCCTTCATGACGCCAATCCTGTCACAAGAAAGTACGCTTTCCTTTAGGTCAGCAGGTTTCAGTAGTGAAACTAGCAGAAGTGAAAGACAGTCCTTCAGGTTTGTCAGCTGTCTGGGGATCTCCCCCAGCCTCCTAACACGTCCCTGAAGGCATGTTTACTAAGCCTCAGGTATCTGACGGAGTTATAACAAGCCAAACAATTACATGTGGCTGATTACAATCTTTGAGTGCATCCATCCTGTTCTCAGGGAAACCTTCCCTTCACATACTTCATATTTTAGAAAGGGAACAACAGGAAGCAAATTATTCCCTTCCCTTCCCTTCCCTTCCCTTCCCTTCCCTTCCCTTCCCTTCCCTTCCCTTCCCTTCCCTTCCCCTTCCCTTCCCTTCCCTTCCCTTCCTTCCCTTCCCTTCCCTTCCCTTCCCTTCCCTTCCCTTCCCTTCCCTTCCCTTTCCTAGGAGAAGGGAAGAAAACTGAAGAAAACAGAGTGGATTTCCTGGGAGAACACCAGACACCTTTTCTGCCTGGCTAGCAGCCTATTTCATTAGGTGAGCTGCCTCACCAAGGGGTTGGGCAGTCACCAAAGCCCACTCAGAATTGAGGAGGGCACAACACACATGGCATGGCCAGAAGCAGCCTGGGCAGGATCAGGACCACTCTTTTCTGCAGCAAAAACACATTTGACTGCTGTATATTTGCTGACTGACATAGCTAACAAGTTCAAAATGATTCAGACAGGACCTGATGCCTGCACAGGGGGTGTAGAAACACAGTTAAAAGCATTCACATCTCAACTTAGGACCACTTCCACATTATAGATATGAGCATCTTCATATGCATACTGTCAGCTATGACATTGCTCTGCACGTTAACTTCCACTAAAGTCTGTAAGAGTTATAGACCAAAGTCTTTGTTTTGTTTTCCTTTTTTTTTTTTTTTTTTTTTTTTTTTTTTAAGATTCACTGAAGTATAACACCAAAATATTTGTTGTGGTAAATTTAAATGACAGTCTCTGGGTAAGCAGACAACATTGGTGAATGTGTATTGTATATTTTTATTTACTTGTTTCTGACACTAACATTTTTATTTGGGGTAATTTTCTTTTAAGACGTTTCATTTTTATTCTCCTTTTTGATCTGCGTTTATGAGATCCCATCAGTCACAGTAAATTTCAATCTGCTAGCAGACAGCCCTCCAACTCAGACAACTGTGACAAACAATCAATAAGATTATTTTGCTTTTAATGATCCACCTGCACATACAAAAAAAAAAAAAAAAAAAAAAAAAAAGGCACAAAACTTGCTCTCTTCATTATACCTTTCTGTGAGCAGGCTCTTCTCTCCTCTCTTGATATTTTCACAGCAGACAAGATATGTGCCGGGGTCTCGAATGACTATATAATGGAGTGACCAGACTGCTGTGCAAGCAGCAGGACAGATATGAAGGTGTGGAGGTGTGGGAGAAGCCAGCTTTGCCTTGGAGTCCCCAACATGGTCAGGGAGCCCAGGGCAAGAAAGACAGCAGTAATAGGTGGGCTGCACATCACTGCTGCAGGCTGAGCTTCTGGGAGCAAGGAGGCAGCCCTCATGCCACATGGATATGTGTGGACACCAAGAGGAGGGACTCCTGGGGAGGGCTAACCCATGGGACACGGGCACTAGTGGGAAGGGGCTCCACAATTTCTCTCTCTTCCTTCTGGGTTGCTAGCAGGCTGTCCTGTAGGAAGCATGGAAAATGCATCTGCTTATCAGCACGGCATGCCCAGTAAGACCTTCTTCATCCTTTAAATTCCCAGAGGTACGTTGTTTTTTTATTGTCCACGGTGCTTACAGATGCATGGAGGGAGCACTTTGTACTTAGGTTGGCTTTCCATTTTGTTTTCAAATTAGTCTACAAATCTCCTGAGTTTTCATCTCACTCAGCTGGACCAGGATGCAGCCCTCCAATTCCTCATGAATGTGAGCAGAAGGCCTGGCCTCAGATGGAGCTACTTAGAGAGCTTTACTGCTCAGCTGCTGGGGAAATGTTAGCTGCTGATCCTCATTATATTGTGTTACTTAATGCAAATCTTTAAATAAGAATGGTGATAATTTAGGCACTTTCCAAAATGTTCTGGAAGGTTAATAAAGGCAAAAGGCCAACATTTCTTCTCCTCCATGTAGTCCTCGGCTCACAATAATGTTGCGCCAATAACTGCACTAGTGGAATAACTTCAAAGGAGAACCTGGCACAAGGCGTAGATGAAATCCTGGTGGTCCCAAAAGTTGGCAGCAAAGCACTTGCTTTCTTTATGGGGACGGACTTTCAGACAAATAGCCATTTCTGTCACAAGCTAAGGAATAGTTGACCTTGAATCGGAGATGAACCCCAGCCAGAAATCAGAAGTAAAAGGTTTTCTTCAGAAGTTTAATGCAAGTTTGGTTAACAGAGATGATAATTCAGAACATAAACATTTCCCAGACATCAAACAAAATGAAAAAAAAGAGAGAAAAAAAAAACAACACATGCAAAACCAAAACAGAACACAACCAGAAGATAACTATCTTTAAATCAGGCATGCCTGCTGCAGCCACTGCTTGAATGAGACTGGGGTCTACATGGCTGCAACAGAGGTGGGCGATGTAAGCCAGGTCTGAGCTTGCTTTTGAAAGGTGATTATCAGGCTCAGAGCTGCAAAACAACAACTAAAAGAGTAGCTGATAAAAATTTCTAATTTAGTAAACTCTCTTTTCCCCCCTCACTGTTTTGGCACTTGATGACATTCAAGTTTAGTATGTCATCTTTGTCAGTCCACAAAAATAATTCTTTATAAACACACTAAATAGTAATCGCCAGTGTTGTAACTTTCCTGACTACTGTGTGTGGCTGTTTGCATGAGGGGTAATTTGACCTACTTAGCCCCACTCTGAATTATTGGAAACAAATTAAATTTATAGTTCTTTTATAGTGTAAATACACACATAAAATTCTGAGATGTTTAGAAAAACTTAATAGCGGAGCTTTATGTAGCAACTTGCCTAGACAGCACAAAAAGAAACTACTTCTCATGTTCCTTCAGAGTTTACACAGAATACAAAGATTCCTTTGTCTCTTCATGCCTTTGTCTCCGCATCTGATAGCAAAGTTTGTTGGTACAATCTTAAAAAGAAATAAAAAGGGTTCCTTTTCGAGCCTCTGTCAGAATTGCTGCACGAACACATTTTGCACTGCAACCTTAAAAGTAGTTGTGCTTCTCGCTTTTGTTCTTTCATTATGGGAGACTCACAGTTATTCAGTATTTTATTCTCATTAGAACACTGCTTGTCACATGTTTTCACCAGAAACATTCATCACCAAGGTCAAAGGGTGAATATTGTGATCTATTATGCTTAGAGGAATCTAATGAAAAGCCACATAATTATCCAATTTTAAGAGAAGCATGTAAAAAAAGAAGGGGGGCACTTGCTATAATTTAAATTGTTTTGTTTCCCTGAAGCAAAATCCAGCACCTGATTGACAGGACATAATGATAATTCTTATTGATATGGTGATGTTAATTGTGTAGAGATATTTAATAAGTCTCATATTCCTGAGGTAAATGCATGCTCTTAACCTGCACCTGAACCTGATTTTTGATGCACTCTGAGGATGAGGCAAAGATACAGATAACTGAGCACAAGTGGATTTTCAGTCTTGTGTGGCAGAATGGAAATTGGAATCTTCAGAATCTATTAGGAGAACAATTCTGCAGTTGCTCACACTTTTATAAATTATGCTGTATATGATGCTAAGACACAAAGTCAGGGAGTTTCAATTGGGGAAAATTACCATGACTTTACTGCATCTACAAAAGTAGGCTTTTTTTTCCTTCCCTTTTCCCTAAAAGAGGATAGAAAGCAGTTTACATTTTAATAGAGACATACTTAAAAAGATGAAAAACACTCTGTCACTTAACCCACTGACTAGCTTGTCCTCTAAAATGTGGGACAAATAGCAGAAACGACAGACATAACAAAAATATGTAAGGCAGAAAGCTGCAAACAGCAAAGTCATTTAAATGTATTTTGCTTTCAGATTCCAGCTTGGAGATAGTCACCAGCCGTAACGAGAACAGTGAGAAAAAAACAGTGAAGGGCTATCGAAGTGGCTGGGAACAGGAGTGGGTTTCAGAAAAAAACAGGTTATATTTCTGGATTTCCCCCAAGGACATGTGCCTTGACATTGACTAAGTTCTTCAATCTTTCTGTTTACCTTAATTCTTCTGTCTTTGCAATAGAGATAATGATTCTTCTTTCTTTTCTTTTTCTTTTCTTTTTCTTTTCTTCTTCTTTTCTTTCTTTTTTTCTTTTTTCCTTTTCTTTTTCTTTTTCTCCTTTTTTTTTCTTTTTCTTTTCTTTTTCTTTTTCGTTTTCATTTTCTTTTTCTTTTTCTTTTTCTTTTTCTTTTTCTTTTTCGTTTTCGTTTTCGTTTTCTTTTTCTTTTCCTTAGCACATGGTATTGGAAACCCACAATTGGAATAATGTCTTGGGATTGATCCATGTGTGGAGCTTGATAGCCCCAAGACACCAAGCATTTCAAACCCTCATCCATATTTCAGCACATGCCTGAAGCTGACTGGGACCATCCACGCATTAAGAACTAAGCACATGCTTACATGCTCTGCTGGAAAGTGCCCTGAATGTGCTGCAAGGCTTGAGTTTGCCTGGAGGAATATGTCAGAGGGCTTCCTGTGTCAAGCACGCTGAAATTACAGAAAGTGCAGTCCTTTGCTGCTGAGACTCTTCTTTCAGCTCCAGGAGCCCTACCATGACGCCTCAGGTAGCCCTTGCTTCACTCTGCCCACCCAGGCGCACCAGTAGGTGGTTCAACAGCATGCCAATGCATAAAGCAAGACATAAAGCGAGCAATCCCCTTTTTTTCCCAGGATTTGAGAAATTCAGTCTTGCATACACTGACTGTCTGCAAAGCTGGCCACACTGTCCAAGCAAGGGGCCAGGTCCCACGGACCCGCTCTGATTTCTGCCCCGGCGGCTGCAGGACACAGCCCTGCAGCAGATGCCAGCCCAGCTCATGGAACAGGGCTGTGCTTTGTGCTCGCACCCATCAAAGGCAAAGAGGAGGGCATAGATAACACAGAGACCCAGAAGAGCTGAAGGGTGTAAGGAGACCTCCCAGCACAGCTCTCCACCAGCTGCCCCTACTATAAACTAGCGTGTGTGCTGCCCTCTGTGTGTTTATTTCTCTCCGGAGGAGGAGGTGGGTCAAGAAGCCTGGAGCTCGCTCCAGGCCACCCCACAGAACAAAGGAGGGGTTGTCCTTCCCCTGAAACCCAGGACAGAAGCAAAATTGCTTCCTCCAGAGCAAGGTGGGAACAGGGGAGGGCTTGTGGCTTGGAGGGGTGCCGTGGGGTTAGAATGGCTCCCTGGGGTACTCTGGGTTTTGGTGCAGTGTGTGTCCTACCCTGTGCTGGGGCACTGCCTGAGCACATGCTTTTTGCAGCTTCTTTATTCTGGAGATTGAGCCTGTCAATATCTTTAACTCCCAAAGACTCACGCCTTAGGACCTAGACTGCTCCACTAGGGTAGCAGACGTGACTTAAGGAGCAAGCAAGATTAATGGGGGAAAAACAAAAACAAAAACAAACAAACAAACAAACAAAACCACCACAAAACAAAGCAGCAACAAAACAACAACCAGGAACAAGCCCCAAATGAGGCAAGCAACTCCCAAAGTTATATGCATGCAGCCTGAATATTGGGAGGGAGGATCAGAGATAAAGAGAGAGGGTATAAAACAAGTCAAACACCCATAAAGTAAACCCCGAATCACATTTCTAAACATTAATAATACTTTAAATAAGCTGTTATAAAAATGTCAAAAATGATATATTAACTTTGAAAATAGCATTTACAGCACTTACACATAAAACTGAAATCCACTTCTGGTCCACAGTGTAGTTTGCTCATTAGATGAACAGCCAAGGATCAATAACTCTGTAGGACAACTGCTAGGCATGGCTTAGATAAGATAATTTCTGCTTCTATTTTATGAACATGAGCAACAGCTTTCTTAAGTAATTCAGAGATACCACACCTAACAGCCTCCCAGCTTTGGTCTGGTTTTCTTCTTTTGTTATGACATGCTGGCAAGAAATTATTATGTTTTAAATGTGAATCTTGCAGTAAAATATTTCCATGTTAAGTGAAGCTATCACCAAAAGATACTGGCTGTCTAGCTTAAAAGGCAGTCTCTGGATAACAGGACGAGGAGTGGGCATTTTGTGGTGAAAAAAAGGAATTAGCTAAGTGCCACAGAGGTCAGTGGATATATGCAGAGTAATTGCACCAGCCCGCACCACTTTACTGACAAATGAAAGCAGAGTATGGAGTATATTATTCTCATGATCAGCCGGCCTCTAACATACTCTCCCTCCAGGAAAGTGTACGGGGAAAAAAAATGTTATTTTGGTCACAGAGTCATCAAGGCATGGACCTTGGATAGTGCTTCTGAGACTGCATTATAAATAATGTTCATATATGCTCCAAAGGGGAAAACAAAATAATAAAAGGCTTTTTTTTCACCTTCATTTTCTTTCACTGATTTCTTAGCAGACCTGTGCTTCTTTTCACCAGAACTTCCATATCCATCTAAACAGCCCTTCAGGTCAAATCTGTGTAACATCTCAGTACCTGCTGAGCACATCCAGAAATGTAACAAAAATATCTAAGGGACAAGAGGGATGGATGTGTAAGGAAAAGTAATCAAATAAATAGGGCTTGATCTTGAGCTGATGAACTGGAAGTAACATATTGAAGCCAGTAGGATTTTACTACTTTAGATCTATTGTAAGTGAATAAAGGCCCTCTATTATCTGACTTGAACGTAAATGGGAGGAAGTTACTATCATGAGAGATGACCTATTACGTCAGATTGGCAAGGAGACCAGCTAGAAACTAGAATATAAGAGTTTGCAGGGTGGTAAATCTATAAATGATTTACTTCTTGGTATGACACCAGAGGTCCTATGAAAGGGTCTGCCTGAAATCCAGCTATTCAGGTAATACCTAGATTTAGAAGATAGGGCTAAGGATAAACCCATCTTTTTGTCGCCCACATACTAAAGTTTTCTTTGCATGAAAACCAGTGTGGAAGCAGAAGAGAAACCAACATGCAGCCCATTTTCATGGGTATGTGAAACACATATCCACTCATGAACTTTGATATGTTCCTGGATGCAGTAATAGAGATCTAGTCCTAATCACCACCTAAAAGGAGAGTCTGGGTACTGAAGAGGCAAGAGGATCCTGGAGCAGACATTAGGGGTTTGCCCAGTAACAAAACCTGACAACCTTAGAGAGGGCAAATATCCACTGTGGGAAGAGTGTGAAAAACAGAAGCAGTCAAGGAAATGTATAAGGAGAGCCACAGACTCCTTGACAGAGCAAGCAAGATCATTTTTCTACGCGTGGTTTGTTGAACAGAAGCTGAATACAAACAGATGGAGAGACTTCATGCCAGTGTATGTCTCTGGTCAAGGTCTCCAAGAACTGGAGCAGCTGACTTATATCCTAGCCTCACAAATATGACCACATCTGCATCATTGTTTGCTTACCACCAAACAAGACAGTCAAAATTCAGACTATAAATCCTCATGTATGCTATCTTGTGCAAGTCGTGTGAAATGGCCCTAAAGTTCATGGATAGTCAGTGAAGAAATTGCCCTCTGCAGGGACAGTGTCACACAGGTAGCAGAGATGTTATGACAACTTCCTGCACAAGTTTTGCTTGTGTTTGTTGTCCCATGGTTAATAGGAAGGGACAGGTCATTTGAGTGTTGTTTTTTTTTTTTGTTTGTTTGTTTTGTTTTGTTTTGTTTTGTTTTGTTTTCCTGGCAGAAAGAACATGACCTAGGAGAAACCTGTCTCAACAGGCTGTTACAAGCAGATTGAAAATGGAGCTTGTGTACCTTGTAGACCATCCTTCTGTGTCAAGAGAATGGATTAGATAATAGATAAGAAGAAGGAGAATAGATTAGATAACAGATTAGAAGCAAATCCTGAGAGGTGCTGGACATGCCTTAATAAATAAATAAATAAATAAATAAATAAATGGGCAAAACCTGCTCAGAAATGCACTTGGGCTGAGAAAACCACACAACTCAAAGTCAAGTACGTGAGTACAAGGAAAGGCTGATAACACTGGAGCCGACTACTCAAAAGAATCAAGTACCTAATTCCAAACCCCAGCCGATGCCCTCTGAATCATATTTCATTTTAGGAATCCCTTTGCTCTGGGGATTAGTCCAGTCACCTCACATGTCACAGCCCAAATCCCTAGGGAACAACTACCAAAATAATTGTTTTGACCAGGTGTCATAGACTGTAAGCTTTTATCACAGTAGCCTGTGTACTTGTGGCATAATAGGAGATTAGGACTCACTTGAGAAAGAAATAGCTTGTCACTCCATCTATCAGAAGGTCGTACAAGAGACCAGCATTGCCATCATTGCGGAATAGGGGAGAGTTTGAGAAGGGACAAGGAAATTACTGGAGCTATTGAAGAGACATAGATCACTCCCCTACTCACACCTGGCCAGCTACTTTGACCATCAAGTTAAGGCAGAAAACAGCATGACAGATTGAGGATATGTCTATGTCGAACTGTGAACTCCATTTGGTTCTATGAAACGTGTTTTGTGTCAGTGCCTCTATACAGCGCTGTGACCTTCACCGAAGAATGTCACCCCATGTTGGACTGCAAGCTCATTTGTAGATTACAGCATACATTTTACTGCAGACACAAACAAGCTGTCAACCACGAAAAATTCTTTCCTGTGGGAACAAATGTATTTTACTAGATTTTGTCTTTGAATTCTGTCTTTGAATACCTCTCCCAGCAACACCTAAGGAGGAGTTTGATGGGAAAGCCTCAAAGAAGAAGCATATGGACTGAATAAAACAGAACTCAGATGCAGAAAGGCTGGAAGAAAATTCACTGAATCTTGGGTTTGTGCTTGCCTCAGGATCAGATTGCAGGAGAGCCATGTTCAGGATTTGTACTGTCTCTGGGGTGATTTTTTAACACAGAAGTGTTTTGGATTAAGGACTTCATTCCCTCCTGATGCACAATTCCTGGGATGCTGCTAGAGTTTCGCTGCACATAAAGTCTAGGAAAAGGGATCCAAAGAGCTGAGGAATCAGGAAAGCAGAGTGGTAAGTTAGAGAGGTGCAAAGATCATGGCGGTGAATGTGCTGCACTTAGAGGGCCATACCCACAAGACACAATACTAGGAAAAGATCCCAGTTTCTAGACATGTATCTTAGATTACAAGATATATCCCAAGAGGGTAAGTAGCCCTTCAGCCACTGTAGATGACTCTGACCATTGCCTCTCTACCTTTCTGCTGCTCATTTCTCAGACTGTGCATTCATAAGGGAAAGCTATGGCTTGAAAGTTGAACCAAGAACTTCACCTTGTTCTCACCTGAGTAGGGAAAGGGCATTTACATATTGTTCAAAGAAATAAGATGGATGTATGTCTAATTGATGGGCTCTATTTGTAGAGTGCTCTGCTGGCCATAACACGTCGTGACTATCAGGAGACCTTTCCATGAAATTCTCTAGCACAATCAGTAAGCACTGCTCCTCAGGATTTTCTTCTGCTACTTGTTCTGCTTAAGAACCAGTGAGGTTTGTGAGCAAAATGTATGAGGAACAACTGAGGAACTGTTGAATTACATTAAAATGAAGTGAAACAGTCCCTCCTGCAGTAGGTTTCCTCTCCCTGGTGTCCCTGCTGAGGCTCCAAGTCATTACCTGAGTTCTGGTTAGAGAGTCAGCATTTCCCTGTTTTAAAAGTCCATTTTTGTCCTTTATTTCTCCTGTATGGAGGAAGATGACAGAAAACTGCCTCCAAGCCAAAAGTGTACAGTACTGAGGCAGCTTACCCAGCACAGACAGCACACCAGGAGTCCTTCTGTTCTTGTATCATGTCTGATTTTGGTCTGAAGGATTTGCAGAAAAAAAAAAAATCCTGGGAAGAAATAGCATAGTCATGGCAATTTATTTCCCCAGTTTTAAAGACCCACTTCATAAACTTGGAGATGGTAAAATCTAGCCCTTTATTTAGTCTCTCTCTGGACAGACATGTCTTTATGATGAAAGGAGGCATTCAGTGTCCACATCAGAAAGTTGCATGTTTCTTCTTCTCAGATGCCGTGAGAGAGAAATGCCTTTCATTACCAGTCTAGTGCAAGGAACAAGAGGAATAAGATACGGAGAGAAATATAAATAGATAAACTCACTGTGAGTCTGGATGTGTATTTTTTTTTTTTTTTGAAAAAAATCTTGGGTGGACTAGAGTATCCAGCAATGGGATAAAACAGATATATTTATTTTATTTTTTTGAAATCCACAACCACATTTCCAAACCAGCACCGCCTTACCAGTAAGAAGGATGTGAGCTAGGGCAAGTGCTTACTGTCAGATGTAATACAGTGAAACACATCACATTTTATCCTCCTTCACTTGATTATTTCCCCATTGTGTTGTTTATCCTTGTGCAATGCAGAGTTTAGGACTCTGAGCTGGAATGTGCTTTCAGTGGTATTCTTTAGAATAGGAGAAATTTATTTGAGCCTATCTAGGTAATTTGAGGGTTTTGCTTCTTCCACTTGCACCCAAGGGCATGTTGCTGCTGAATGCATCCAGAGCAAGAGACAGCAAAGCATGACTTATGATGCCTGTTGTCAGGACACTCAGGTTTAGCCTAAAGGAGTGGAAGGGCATAGGTTGAATAAAGGTAAAAGACGCTTATGGAAGTTCACTGGAGCGGAGTAGTTGTAACTGAGCAAAACTTCTCAGTGGAGCATAACAGCAGCCACCAGATTGCTTTTAGGTCAAAAAACTGTGTAACAAACACACATTTTTCAGTGTAAAAGAATTGATGGCATCAGTATAAACACTGTGTGAATAGCATGAGTTTTACAAAATGTATATATGGAAAGGTACTTCTACTTACATACAACTTGTCACAGAAGGATGTGTTTGACTATTAATATGCACCTGTGACAACTCTGACATGCTCCTGGTGTTGCATGTATGTTCTTCCGAAACAGGTTAAATCAGCATTTATCAGAGGCATGTTCCAAACCTAATCAGACACCTGAAAATATGGTAAGCCTAAATTATCTTTAAAACAAACAAACAAACAAAACACTAAATATACTTACACCTGGAAGATGTGGGATTTATTACAAATAACAAAGGTTATAGGCAACGTATATTAAAGAGTTTTTAACTTTTCTTTTTTTTATGCAGAGTATATAGTATTTCTCTATGTGCTGCTGCTACCTCTTTAATACAAAGGTACACTGGGAGCTGCATAATGCCAAACTGTGAATGGACAGGACTAAAATGAAAACCGTCCTTCTCCCTCTTAGCATATTTGCTGAACAGCTGAACCTCACTGGACTGGATCCAGCCCTCACTGAAGGGAATGGAAAAGAACAGCGCAGCCAGCTGGACCGCTTATCCCAACCCAGGCAGGGTTCGGCAGCCTGCGGATGGCCCCACAGGGCAGGACTCTCTGCAGCTGGGGAGCTGTGATCAGAGGACATACAGTGGTCTTTGTAGTACATGCATGTAATGCTGCTTCTGAATTTATTCCTCGTGTCTCTGGAAGAACCAGCCTTTTATGTCCTTAAAATGCAACACTCATATTTCTCCACTCTTGCCACTGGGCCACAGGTTTTTTCAGAATAATTTGTCTGATAATAAAGTATCATTTGGTCCTTTTTCTTTAAATGAAAAGTTTCTTTACAAAAGGGAAGTGAAAAACACAGACTTATCCTTAAAAGATCCCAAGAACTTGTCAAAAACAACTACAAATTTAGGGCACAGATTTAAACTTTATTTGTTTTTCTACAGCTTTTTGCAGAAAAGGTGAAGTGTCAACATTTGCTCTGAATATCCAGACTGTGCGTATTTTATACTAACAATAAAACAATCAGATGCTTCATGCTCTTCAAACTAGGCTTCATTCTTCAGAGCTTTCTTTTATGGAAGGTTTTTTGTGGATATATAGGGAGATGTGCATGCAGATGCTAAAAGACAGACAGACACATATTCACACAGGCAGCATTCATCCTGCATAGACTGCACCTCATCAGGGCTAAATGGACATCAGTGGGCTGCCAACCACCCCTGGGCACAAAGCTGTCCCCCAGCGAGACCTCCAGGCTCACAAGCACCTTGTCAGCCAAGCATCTCCCCAGCAAGATGGGTGATCAGCACAAGGTGTTGGATGCAGGTTTGGGATCCTGGACCCCATCCCAGGAAAGCCATCAAGCTGGGAGTGTGGATGTGCCAGTTATGGGGGCTTATTTTTGGCGATGCAAGTGGTGAATGCAGACTACCCAAGGAGGCCGGGCTGCGCACAGACGGTGCTCGGGCACCGCTTCCTTTGAGCGCTGCCGTAGCAGTGGTCTGACACAATACATCTTAAGGAACATTTATGCTGTGTTCACTGCGCATTCAACTGTGGCCACTTCAAAGGTTTAGCCAAGTATTTTATGGCCATGGTAAAGGCTTCTTATTGATTTAAATTGCAAGCCTGGCTCCCGTCAGCTTCACTTGAGGGCAAAAATGCAATAAAATATCCCACAGCAGAGAGACAGACGTATCGCATTGAAAATCTTGAGAGATCCTTTTTACTATAATCACCTTCAGCAGCATGCTGTTTTCCTTTTTTTTTTTTCTTTTTCCCTTTCTTCTATAAGGACAAGGTTATCTTAGAGATGTGTCCATCTCTATAGATCTGGGAGGGGCCACCCCTACAATCTGCCGGCAGGTCTGTCCAGTGGCAGGCATGAACCAAATCCCGCGGGGTTTAGGTTTTTCCCTATTTGTCAGACACAGGCATGACATTGCCGGGATGACATTGATAGATTGGCAAACGCTACTGCAGAGTTACACAGTTTGGTCATACAGTCATTTGCATATGCAGCGAGCAAACCCCAAACGATTCAGAGAGGTGTGAGGCAGGGGGGACCTTGAGTGTGGGGGACCCATGTCCCCCATTTGGGGACCCACTGTTGGGACTGGGGAACACCATCCCTGCTGCTGTGCCTGGGGAAGGAGAAATGTTGTCCATGTGAAGCATTGCTTGTCATGTTCTCGCCGTGGTGATGCTCCAGTGCAGCTGCAAAGGAGGTCTCCTCGCCGGGGGGCCATGAGAAGACAGGCAATGCTTTCTGTGTACTTCACAGGCAGTTTCTTTATAATAATTTACCTGAAATGCACCCGAGGTGAAGATAACCTCCGGACACATCCGGAAAATAGCAAATGACTGCTACGTATCTGACATTTGAAATAACATGTTTCTGGAGGGTTGACATTACAAGAGTCATTTCACTTCAAAATGTTATTCCTAATGTAATTTTTTCAAATTCATACAAGGCACTCGCTAGGATTCTAGCGCAGCGCCGGAGTCGCTCGAAAGACAGAGGTCAAATTCATTTCATTTCTTTTATGTTTTCCTCTCCCCGCTAGATGAAACAAATGATTGAGCCGGGGACGCTTGGCAGGTCGGCGGCCGCGCTCGGCGGCGCCGTCGCGAGATCGATTTTTCCCCGTCCGGGGGGCGAGCTGCTTGGCTGACATCTGTCGCCGTTGTCATGGCAGCCCACGGCGCGGCCGGGGTCAGGCCTGACAGGGAGGCCTCCCCGCCTCCGCCCGCCGCGCTTCAAGGTTAACAGCCAATGGACCAAAGAAATAGGCAATTATAGCGCAGTCAATTCTGGTTAGGGAAATACCCGAGAAGTAAATATATCTGATAAGCGGATGGAAATGAAGCGGCCCGGCGTGGGTTATGGGGGGCGGCGGGGGCCTCACTGCCTCGTCCTGCCTATGGCCCCGTGGCCTCCTTCGCCTGCCTCCAGCTCTGCCCCTCACAAAGGGCAGCTTTCCTCGCTCGCCCAAGGACAAGGACAGGCTCCATTTGCTGATGGAGACAGGCAAAGAGGTGTCTCTCCCACCACCCAGTCCTGGGGAGAGAAGCCAGCTGAGGGGCTGCCACCATTTTGCACCCTGTGCTGAGGATGAGGAGAGAGTTTTCACGCTGAGCACAGGGCATCCTGAAAACCTCCTGTGGCCAGCCCGCAACCTCACACTGGCTTTGATGAAACACCATTGCTGCTTATGATGGAGAGTGCTGTATAATTTTTAATTGATTTTCTTGAAGCAAGACCGGAAAGGTGAAATGCACTGGAATAGGTTGTACAGCTACGTTGTGGAATCTCCCTTTTTTGAGATCTTCAAAAGCCATCTGGATATGGTCCTGGGCAACCTGCTCTAGGTGTCCCTGCTTGAGCAGAATGACCTCCAGACGTCCCTTCCAACCTCAGCCATTCTGTGATTCTGTGTGGAAATAAAGCATGGAAATTTCCAATTACAACAAGCATATCTCAGGAGTGCAGCTTCTGGCAATGTCTCCTCACAACACATTGAAGTTCATTATAGCAGTTATATTTCTGTCACCTGCCCTTGATGGCATCCCCTCGCTGCTAACCCCCTCCCAGCAAGCTGCAGCCAGGTTGTCTCACCCTTGGACACTTTTAGTCACAAGGCAACCCACTCAGGTAGCCCCAGTGCTGGCAGGGATGGCACTGGATGGAGTGGTGATTTAGACTGGCAAGACAGTCCCCAAACATGGGATTGCATAAGGACTGTAAACCCACAGAGAGGGAGAGCCATGATTCATATCTACGTGATGCAATTATACCAAAATACTATTAAATTATAACTCCATGTGAGTATATAAATGTATAGCTGTACATACGTGTATGTCATAATGTGAGTGTCTGTTCTGATGGTGGCCTAGCCATTACAGATAGGCTGGAAACACTTTCCTCCACCTTTCCGTGCCTGGAGAAAACAACCCTCCATCCCCAAGAGCTGGAGGGGCTGCACTGGCTGAAATGCTTGCATTGGTTCTCGTACTGTGGGTGTAAGCTTGCCCAAGCCAGAGCCCCCTGTCAATCACCCCCAGCTCCCAGGGGGACCGGCACAGCAGAATGGGGGCTTGTTTGTCTCAGCAGCTGCAGCTACTCCGGGAAGACTGTCTCTGAATCAATGAAAACATTCAGTTTTAATGACCGCAGAAAATAAATCCCGCAAGATCATGAGTTTGTTTCAAATGGTGCATCAAAAGCAATGCTGGCATTTCCTTCTGAAGAATTTTTCCCAGCATCTTGCTGTGGTAACCATCCTTCTCCCTAACCTTCTGACTTTAATCCAGAGCTGTAACTGGAACAAGATGAAACTTTCCGTTTCTGACAAGAACACAGCAAACAAGAGCTAATGTGAAATTTTCAGAATCAGACCCAGTTCTGAATGGCTTCTCTTTCTGCATGCATAGGCCAGGATCCCTTGTGTCTGCAACTCAGGTTGATTCATCATTTCTTCTGCCCATGTATGTTTCTTGCTCTGTCACCTACAGGGCTCTTGTGACACTCCTCCTATGCTCAACCACATGTAAACACAGGGGTCAGGGCAGGGAGCTGAGGTACAGATCACTCCTCTGGCCTCAGTGCAAAGGTCCAGCTGCCAGTGCTCTGCAGAAATGGTGTACTCAGGGCCAGAAAGCTTCTTGCTGGCATTTATGAGACTAAACTCCTAATCACTTTCCTATCACTTTCTGGATTTGTCTTGCACACAAAATAAATTACTTTTGTGTATGTTGTGTTTCTAAAGACATTAAAGTTTGGGGAGCCAAGCTTTGCTCCTTTTCTCCTTTTTTTTTTTTTTTTTTTTTTTTTCTAAGACTTTCTTCAGATTTGCCCTGAGCAGTATTTACCACCAAAAAATAGCTTAGAGAGAGTAAAATGCTGTTCACCAGACTTGTTATTGATGACAAAGGGAAGTACCAAATCCTGAAGATTTTTTATTTTAGTTATTAGTGTCTCAGCTGTCATCCTGGTCTGAGATTCTGCTGATCTTCTGTTGCCCTGCTAGCTTTCTGTCAATCTCCTCAGCATATTGCCTGGGTACCCAATTATTTGACATTGCCCCTCAGATGCCCTCTGGACTCATTACATGGCCATTAATGTCTCTGTGTTACTGTCTCCATCTGCTAAGGAATTACTTTCAAAGTATACTGTGTTTTCCCTAAGATCTCCCAGTGGTACACTAAAAAAGAAATATTTATACCTAAGAAGGTCACCACCTCTATTTAGTCACCTGTTGAATGGATTCAAGATGCTTTGATTGCAAGCTTTCTGGGGCAGGGCTTGCCTTTGTGTCACTTGTAGATATTCAGTGCCTAGTGAAATGATCCTGTGCTTCAGAGGGAGTCTTCATCTACTGCTGCAGCAGAAATAATAAACACACAAAAAAAATATATGCTTCCCAGATCTGGGGTCAGAGTGATACCATTTTTCCCCATTTTGGTCACATTTGTTGTCCCACAAAAAAATGATTCATGAAGTCATTTAATTTCTCAATCCATTTATGTGATCAACACGGCGAAATTTATAATGCCCATATACTCCGTGGAAGGCACCAGCATGTTGCAGCATTTTAACCTTTTAAATATTCCGTATTTCAGCTGGCTAGCCATCCTACCTCTTCTGCACAGTTCACTGCAGCTGTAAATAGTGGAGGAAAAAGAACAGACACCCAATCAAATTACAGAAAGCTGAAAAGGTCAAAACTGTACAATTTACTACTACCTTTTCCAAAATACATGAGGCTTTAAGATCCCATTATTTTCTCCTCAAATGCTTAATTGAAAGAACCAAAAATTGTTTAGCAGGAATACGCTTGTGGAAAAATTAGTAAGGCAGTCCTTGTATAAGTGTCACCAGCATAACTGTTTCTTTACAGTCTTAATGTCAACTACTCTTGGTCTTCCTCTGTTATTAAGAGATGGCTTGATGCGTTCCAGGTCCTGCAGCTGCCTTCTCTGATTTTTAGTAGAGCATCACAGCAAGTGGCCAATCCTCAGCCCCCCACCCTTCCTCTGCCTGTCTGTTCTTACATGTGATTTGGTGATAAACTGGCACCTTTCTTCAGGGAGAGAAATTTTGTAAACACGCAAAGTTTGCTGCACATCTTGCATCGTACTGGAGGACAGTAATAAGTAGGAAATGAAAAAAAAACCAAGAAACTGCCTTGAGCTTTTGGGACACCTAGGCAACACTACCAGGTGCATTTACTTGAGTAATATGCATGGAGCCTGCCTTTAGCCTGCGTAAGTGACATTGGAAAATGGCCTTCCCTCCATGACTGCAACACAGCCATTTGTTTTGCAAGTCAGTTTGCTCTTTTTCCTGGCAGGATCAATGTCTATAGAATTGCACCAACCTCCTCATCCTCTCCCGCTAGCTGTCCTTCCACCCATTGTAAATAATTCAAACAATTCCTGTCGCAGACAGAAGGCAGCATCGCTGCTCTCCTCCTCAGTGCATAGAGAAATAGCTCAAAGATGACAGGCTGCCACAGCTCTGTCGCCCCCAGGTGTGGGCTGCTGTCCTGGGACTCGGTGAATTGCAGGCAGAAAAGTCATTTTTGCTCTGTGTAGCTTATTCAGCCATTTCAGCATGTGGAAAAGAGACTTCTGCTACTTTGCCATTTCAGCTGACTGTTCTTTTCTGTGAAAACATTGGCAAATAATCGTTAGGATGTATTTGCTCTGAGACTTTGCACTTTTTTCTTTCTGTTGAAATCACATTTATGTCATGTTATGAATTTTCACATGGATATCTTTGACAGTAAGTTAAAGCAAAAATAGCAGAAAATGAACAGCAGATAGACACTGTATTTTTTACACCACAGTGAAAGTGAAGTAGGGAAAAATGACAAAAATAAATGTAAATGGTGGAAGGGAAATAATTCCTCTCCTATTTTTCCATACCTATCTGAAAAAGAAAGTTTAAAGAGTACATGAATAGTTTTCTTTCTGTCACAGTCTAGGTATATTTTTCTACTAAGAAAAAAAGAAGTAAAAGCATATGGAAGTTTCCTCATTCACTGTTTAGATTTTCCTTTTCCTTTTCCCTCTCCCTCTCCCTTTCCCTTTCCCTTTCCCTTTCCCTTTCCCTTTCCCTTTCCCTTTCCCTTTCCCTTTCCCTTTCCCTTTCCCTTTCCCTTTCCCTTTCCCTTTCCCTTTCCCTTTCCCTTTCCCTTTCCCTTTCCCTTTCCTCTTCCTCTCCTTTTTCCCTTTTTCTTTTTCTTTTTCTTTTTCTTTTTCTTTTTCTTTTTCTTTTTCTTTTTCTTTTTCTTTTTCTTTTTCTTTTTCTTTTTCTTTTTCTTTTTCTTTTTCTTTTTCTTTTTCTTTTTCTTTTTTCTTTTTCCTATGTGGCCCCTGGCACATACAAGTGCCTCCTGTATAAAAGCATACATGTATACATAAGACCATAATGGGGCTTGGGTGGAGGGGCTCCTGCTTACATCAAGTTGACTGAAGCATTGTGGGGCTCTGTTTAGCCAAGAGGGACTGAACCCAGCACTGGTATGCATTTGTGCAGTCGCAAGACAGACATTGGTCATAGTGCCTGGACGCCAGGTATGTGCACTCTATGAGGATTCACAAATACAACGTGTAGAATAATATCATTGATATAAAGATACCACTTCCAGGTTTCTTGATATAAAAGCACACCACCTTTCTATTCACTGAGTTCAAACCATTTCAGACACAATTCTCAGGTATGCTACTTTGTTTGAAAAACATCTAAACCTGGATTTAACATGCTTGGTAATGGAGAAGTGTCCCCAGCTTTAAATCATTCTCATGGTCAATTACTGTCTGAACTGACAACTTGATAAAAAAAGAGCTTTTGTCTTCAACTTTAACTTGTACCCATTTCTTCCTACTTCCTACTTCACTTCTTTGTGTCTCTTTTTGCTTCCTCATCTCCTTTTACTCTCAGCTATTGTTTTTCTTCTTCATTTCTGTCAGCTTTACTTCCTACCCAACTTTTACCATGTCTGTCTTCTCAGCCTTTTTCTCCCTCCCCATTTCCTCTCACAACATCCCCACTCTTCTGAATTGATCTGCTTTGCAGAATTTCGTTGTGTCTGAGTACAACTGTGGCATGCAGCCAGCTGTGATTTAGTCACCAGCAATTTGTTGCTTTACCATGATGAAATCCTGCCACAAACAGAATTCCATCATATGAGAAGAATTTCCTTTATGGAAATTATAGATTTGGATGAGAAGGATATTTCTACTGTGGTAACCCCTCCATCTCCACCCCATTCTTTGCAGAAACAAAAATTTCATTTACTTCAGTATAAGAGAATGCCAAACTGGGCCTTTTGGGGAGGGGAAGAAGTAGTGCAAACTACTGATAATCAAGATAAATCAAGCCATGACGTAGAACATAAGCACTATGCTCCATTCAATTCAGCCAGGGAGCTCAACTTCTTCAGCACTGTAGGTTATTTTCCATTTGTAATTAGAGCAACAAAGAAACAGCCTTTCCCTGTTCTGCTCCATCAGCACAGCCCCAGCAAACATCCTCATTTTCAATAACTCTTCCCCTTTATCTCACTCTGCCTGATGCCTAATAAGCTGATTGCTATTTACTTTGGACCAACAGCTAATCTGTTAATGATTGATTTTAAATTTTTACAGCCATTTGTCTTTGGCAGGACTCGAGAGTGTGAGCAGCAGTCTTTCCTACCTGATGAATTGGCTTTTCTTTAAAAAAAAAAAAAAGAAAAATAAGATTTAAGTCAAAAGTCTTCACTGTTATGTTTTGCTGACAAACAGCTGATATGCAGTGAGCAAAGCTTAGAAAAAACAGCAAATCTTCATACAAAATTCATCAGCCTTTGAAACCGTCAGCAAATAATATAAGTGGACATTTTGTTAATAGTTGTAGAGGGGTAAAGACCTACTTATGAAGTAAAACATAATTGTACTATAAATTCACAGGGTTTAAAATTCTTAATTAACAAAATTGATGCTCGTAACCAGGACTAGGTAGGGGAATACGAACTAATACAGCTACTGTCCTCCAAAATGATCTAAACTGTACACCATATGATATATGTATTACCATGATATATGCCTAAAAGTGAATTTCATTTCCCATTAAAGGACTGCCAAATAGACAGTAGTTATTTTAATTGGTACAACACAGCAGTGCTGTGCAATTTAATCGTTGATTCTAAAAATGGAAAAGTGAATAATAACAGCTTAGCCTGTATATTCTGAAAAGAATAGGAAAAATTCTATACCAGGAAGCTATGCATATTTATAAATGTTGTTTCTTCAATGAGCCACTTAGGGATAGGCCCTGCAAGGAAATAAATCATGTTTAGAATGCCTATAGCATGTCTTACCCGTAGATCTCAAAGCACTTTACAAAGCCAGGCAAGTTGCATGATTATAGTTTTGCAAAGAAGAGAAGCCAAATATCAAACGCAATTTCCCTAACATCCAGAAAGACCCAGATCCTAGTTTTGGTTCAGGACCCACACTGGAACATAAACCTAATCCATGAAACCTGTGAAGCCACTTTATGCTAAACTATCAGTAAATTTTAAGAATATATATATATATATATACATGCCCATTTTTAAAGCTTTATGTGTGTATATGTGTATGCTGAAGGATAATCTGCCAGAAACAAGAAGGCAAGGATCCAAGTACATAATGAAGGATAACCTGACAGAAACAAGGAGGAAACCTAACAGGTTGTGCAGCAGGTCTGACTCCTCACTGATGATGAGACAGCAGAGGAAAGAAGGTAGTTCGATTTTCTTCAGTCCCACAACACAGCTGTGGTACCACAGGTAACCTCAGACAGGCCAGAGTCAGGGAAGTCTAAGGACTACTCCCAGCTATCCCCAAAAGCAGGTATATGGAAGTTATGAGCCACCATTTCCATATATATATATTTTGCATAATTTGGCTGGAACAGATGAGCTGTATCCAAACATAAATATCCCAAACCTCTCAGTTTCTGAGCTCAAAGCTTAATATCTTACACAAAAAGTTTGAACCTATGGCTGGCTTAAAATGAAAAGTATCATTTTCTTGAAGAAAACAAACACAATTGTAATTAATGCAACATTTTGGTAATATCAGCACAGGGCACCGACCATCAGTATGAAGGTTTTGTGTTCCAGTGACTGGCTGCATAATTGCAAAGCACCAAAAAGGACACACTGAACTGCTTGAAGGATGGAAGTTCTAATCTCATTAGTATTTTAGATGCCACAAGATGTGGAAGCTCCATCTGCCACCAGCAATGTCATGGAGAGAATCAGGGCGGCTTGGGAACAGGACTCATGGGCTTCCACAATGGTCTATTGACCTTCTGGTGAAGCAGATACCATGTGACAGAGATTGCCTATCTCAGCAGACAGGATGGAAACAGGAGAAAGTGTTAAATATAACCAGGTAGACAGTGATGAATTGACATGCTGAAAAATCGAACGCTTCAGTAATCAGCCTAAGGATCTGATATCAACAACATTTTTCAGTTTTGTCCGAATTCATTGAAAGGTGTAGTTTAGCAAGCTCACTTCTTGTTGGTAAGACCTTTCATCTTTATGCAGGTTTTCTGATTGGATTCTGAGACGTCACCACTGGGCTCCATGTTGTTGCTGTCCTTTGCATAGAAAACAGACAAAACATTTGCATGGGAGTACAATGGCCTGCACAAATCCAGAAATGGCTTGACTTACAACATCCATTAAAAATTTATGACCTTTTCTTAGTTCCAATGAGAAGTTAGGGCCAAATTTCATCCCAACATTTACAAATATGGTTGTGTGAAGCCTCCAAGTGACTTGCAAAACACATCTGTGGTCCTGATCTGAAATCAAGTTCACGTCTCGCCAAGAAAGAAGGAATCTGTCTTCAGGCGTTGCTGCAAGTTGGAGATGACATTTATTGAAGCAGGCTCCATGGCAGTTACACAGGAGAGGATTTCAGCAAACTGCAGGTGGCCTGAGGGAGCAGTTTATTCATAAATGTAGTTTCACAGGTTGTTTGCCCAGTTTGAAGCGAGGTGATGTTGGGTACCCTCTCAACAAGTTGGAGTTGAGTTCCATCCTCACAGCTCTGAGCTCTTCCTCGGATGAAAGCTGTTTACTGAAAACTTGAAACAATGAAATATTGCAGGTATATTTAGCACACTGAAGCTTTTGTAACTATAACTCTAATTACAGAAGTCTAATGAATGTCTTTATGGCTTCATTAAATCTCTGGGATATTTATATTATCCAAAGAAATAATCTCCGTCCATTAAGAGTGCATAAATCCTGAAGCAGAACTTTAAAAATTGCTATGGATATGCTTATTTCATTGCAAAACACGTACAGAGAATTTAAAGAAATCCATTAATAGCATTATATACCTTTCTTCTAAAATATATTTTGAACATAATATTTTACTACAAAGGTCTGACTGCTAGCAAAGGAATGCAGGAGAAGACATTCTAAAGTAATTACTCAGATGGTCAAATGGGCAAAAATTGTTCAAATAATGTTTGAAAGATCGTTCATAATGGAGAAGTTTAGCGTACCTTCTGTCTGTGTAAAGAAGCCAGGTTCTCTTCACCTCAAAATTAAATGGTATGGGTGCAAATGTCAAAAATCTGGAAGTGTAAAAAAAAAAAAAAGAAAAAGATTTTTTTCCTCAGAGAATATTTATCTCAAGCATGTGCACAGGCATTAAAGGTTCTTAGAATAGCTATAAATTGCATATGCAAAGCACCAGGTTTGCAACAAGATGTGCAGTTTTTGTGGGATCGATTCTGTTACCCAGATAAAGGGGCTGATGCCACCTGAGACACCCTTGAGCAGCTGCGCTAGCCTTCAGCTGCCACTCCAGAAGGGTCTGGATCTCCCCAGGCAGCCAGAACAGAACCCTTGAGTGTCCAAGAACATCTCCAGTGGTACTAGACACCTCTCTGTGGCTAACTGAACCTCACCCCACCTGTATTCAGACACTTATTGTGCACTGTTAGCCCAGAAGGCTAACACAGGGACATAACTCAGTCCCTTGGAGCTCATCGGGATTCCCCTCTTCTTCAGACACCCACCAAAAAGTGGGTCTCACCAGCTGAAAAAAAGCACTTCTGAGGTAGCTATAGATTTCATGCTTTCCCTTTCCCTTCCCCACTTCTGAGGAAAAGTAAGCCTCAGATCCTTTCCTGCCCTGACCCTCTCTCAGATTCAGTTAGACTCTGACTGCCAAAATGAAATACTACTTTCCCTTTTCTCTTCATTACTCAAGAAGAAATCACATCCTGTATGGGCCACATCAGATCCGTGTTAGGTTTTACACCATTGCATCATTTCCTACTAACATGGCAAATAAATAAATAAACAAACAAAAATTTAAAAAACAAAACAAACAAACAAAAAAAAAAAAACAAAAAAAAAAAAAAAAAAAAAAACAAAAAAAAAACATAGTATTCTTCCCAGACTGACTGATGTAGCTAGGAACCTCCTCACGAATTCATTATAAAATTATATTTATATGCTAATCTAAAATACAACCCAAACGTGCATGAAGAGTACATGTCAGGTCCTCAGCACTGATTATTTTACTCTGCACATCTGCTTCTATTGGGCAGCACTGTGTGCTTATGTAGGCATAGCACAGATAACTGCACAGCTCAACAAACAAACAAATAAATAAATAAACATTTAAAACAAAATCAGATGTCTGTGGAGAAGGTAGAAATTTAAAGCTGTGTCTTCATGCTAACCATTCTCTTCATCTTTCTTAACAGAAAAAATATACATGATTTTTTTGTGTGTGTGTGCCTTACCCCAGCCTCACTGAACTTAATAATAGAGACTCCTCAGATTTCGCACAGCTTGGGTCAGATTTTTAGTACATTTCTGTATACACTAGGGACTGGCAAAAATACCTCAGAGTAAGACATGTAAGTGGTTTGATCTGGTTAGCTTATCAAAATGATTGCACAGTTATTTTTTAAGAAGTAAACACTGTTGGCAGTGGAGGAGTTCTTGCCTGTTTATGTTTTCAGAATGAGGCTAGATTTCTTTCTGGAGCATCCATTTAAACTAACTGTGCCTTAACATTTGGGGGTACTTCCTTTCCTCTTAGCAGTAGTGAAAGGCTGCAAAGCTTTGCTGTGTTTGGTGTATATGTGTTTTTTTCTTGTAGATTTCAGTTTCATGATGCACATGTTTATAAGGGAAGGAGTGAAAAGGGCTGTAGGCTAAAAATGGTGCTAAGATTTGTAGGAGTGAAGTTCTTGAGCAGTAACAGTCTGCAAAATTATCAAGATAGGGTGAATTCACAGTATATATGTGTACAGCATTTGCTGGGGATGTTTGCAGTAGTAATAAAGAAATGCACACTGTCTTATACAGAGCTGGGTTGAGTAATTTCTACCTAAATGCAACAAGAACATCAGTCCTGGTATTTGGGGTCCCTAAACAACAGCATCATTGTTAATAGTCAGCTGAGATGGTCTAACTTAACTATTTGAATGGAGACATATTGTGAAGCAGCCAAAGACAGACTTTGCAAAGGGCTTTTCCAATGATTTTTTTCCCATTTTGGAACACTTTCCGCTTCATAGAATCATCGAATGGCTTGGGTTGGAAGGGACCTTAAAGACCATCTAACTCCAACCCCCTTCCATGGCAGGGACACCTCCCACCAGAACAGGCTGCCCAGGGCCCCATCCAGCCTGGCCTTGAACACCTCCAGGGATGGGGCATCCACAGCTTCTCTGGGCAGCCTGTGCCAGTGTCTCACCACCCTCTGAGTGAAGAATTTCCTTCAAATGGCTAATCTAAATCTATCATCTTTTAGTTCAAGATCATTCCCCCTTGTCCTTTCATTACCTACCCAAGTAAAGAGTCCTTCTCCATCCTTTTTATAAGACTCCTTTAAGTATTGAAAGGCCACACTGAGGTCTCCCCAGAACCTCCAGGCTGAACATCCCCAGCTCTCTTCTAGGAATGGGCAGGCTGGAGCAGATCACTCTTGAAAATCAATTAGTGAAATCCTGGGAAGGGGAAATTCTTACCTCATGCATTAAGAAATATGGCAATTGATTAGACATTACTGATCCTTTTGAACATGATTAAAGTAGTGTTATGTGCACTATAAATAAGGTGACATCGTCCAATAAAATTGCAAACTTTATAAATTTTGTCATTCCAGGAATAGAAGCAGAAAAGGCTATTTTGGATTTAAGTTCCTGAATATTGGTGATGATCTCTGAATCTTTCTCAGTTTTCTTTGGATCTCAGTAGCATGCATTTTACCTCTGAAGATAAAATGAGGTCAAACTTTGCTTTCCGTGAAGATAAAACTATACAGAAAATGAAAATGCTCCTAATATTCTTAATACGCACCTTTTCTCTTGACTGTCAGAAGTCAAGGAATTTAAACATTTTAGAAAATAGTATATCCTAATGGAATTTTTTATAATGAACTTCAGTGGACCTGAGAAGCCAATATATTGCAACTTTAAACAGCCTTTCACCATAGGGTCCAGTTGTCAATGTATAATGTATTAATTTAAATTGTAATTGCAGTCAAAGACTCTCTCCTTTTCAATTAAACGTACTCAGAGTATTATGAGTGTCTTCTGAGACAGCTCTGAGGAGGTTGGTGGGCCTTCAATTTTAAATCTCTATTTAAAATTTTATGTTTTCTTTTCCACTCATCTCTTGGAACCTTCAGTATCATCTTTATTTATTAAAATATCAAGCTTCCAACATATTTTCCCACTCTAAAGACAAATCTACCTGCAATGATAAAAATGATCTGGCCCACTCTAAATGCATTAACATTTACAAGTGCTCTGCACTTAGCAATTGCTGTTACAGTATTACTTTCCATAGGTCCTCCTCTTACAGGAAAAGTGAGAAGTGAATGACCACAGCTGGAAAAAAAGATGGTGTTGCGCACATATGGGTAATTTTCTTTGGCAGTTGTTATCTGAGGCTCAGTTTTAGAAATTTATGTTGAACCTTGTATTTTCTAGTGACTTCAGACACAGCTTCAGGCCACTTCAGTGGCCAGGCCAACTGAAACATTAAAAAGCTTGATCCACAAGTTGTGTTTCTAGATGGGCAGACATCTCGTGAGTGTTTGTTTGAAGATCATTCAAATTTTATTACTCAGAGCAAACATCAGTAGCACTTATTTCTCCTTCATCCATAAAACACCCTTACTTTATTCTCTGTAAACAGCTCATCAACCTGCTCACTTTAATCCTAGATGCATTCACTGATGTTTATAATCCTGTCCTGTGCCCACTTCAACCCATTTAATTTTGTACTATACCCCCTCTAATTTTATCCTAATATAGAAATCTGCTTAACTCTTGCAGAAACACAGTAAAAAAAAGAGTATTATATAACGCAGTAGTAATGTTCCACTAGGACATAAAGGTTGTCTTGCAGTTCACTAAAGCTACTCCTCTACAGTGAAGTTGTATCCTTTTTTCTTTTTACAGAAACAACACTCACTGTAACTGTGGCAGCTGCCATTTTCCAAACTTGCTCCTTTTTCATTTTCTGCTCCCCATTCCATCCTGTGCACTCTGTTTCTCCTGGCCTTTTTCTATCAGTCTCCTGCATCATTCCTTCTTTCAGAAAAGAAACAAGTCCATGATTTAAGATGCAACGCCAACTCAGAAATCTTCTCTGAAATATCTGCTTCAGCAGTCAGAAGGGAAATTCCTAACATGAAGTGTAGTTTAGGCATCAGACTCCTTTTACCTGTCTGTGCAGGGGTTCTGCTGTCTGGATGGGATCAGGTAGAACTTGCCAAGAAGAGTAAATATATAGCATGGCCCTGAAACAACCTTTCTCTACCTTCAGACTATTGATTTTTTTCTTTGACTGTGCCTCTCCTGGAGTTACATTTACAGTCTGACTTTTTGTAATCTTTTCTCCAGTCCTTGCAATTCTAAACCCTATATAAGGACCCAGGCTGCTGCAAGCAACAGAGGCTTTCTGGAGGATAAACACCAACACTGACTTCCCACCTGTTTCTGAAGGCATTCCAATCTTTTTCTCCTGCATGGCTTTCATGGCTGTGGCACAAGGACTATTTATCCTAAACTTGTTAAACCATTGCTATCGGCATTGAGACATATTAGAAAAGTCTGTGTCCTGTCCTAGCTGCACATTGGTCGTGGGTTTACAAGACCATTTCAGCTCCTTTTGTCCCAGTTTCCTCACCTGTTCAAGAGGAGGTTTACAAATATTGGAGAGGTATTTTTGGAGATGGAAATTACATAATTAATAGGCATTATTATGGTTTGGGTCTGCATCCCTTCTCATCCTGCTCTTCATCCCATCCCATCCCTTCCCATCCTGCTCTGTACGACACAGAGTTTTGCTCTCCTGCATAAGAAGTTGATCTTTGTCTGGAATGACTTTTCCTCGCTTTGACTCTTGGCGCCCTAGGTGACAGTGGCAAAACTTTGGTGTGACATCCTGCTGCTTTGTGAACACTGTATGGAGAAACATAAAAGTGTATTTGTCCACAGTTTCTTATATTAATCTGCATATGCATGTACATACACAAATATAAGCTGTCCAGTCTACAGAATGACACTGTTGAAGACATTTCTCAATTAGTAGGAAGGATGAAAACCGCGTCCATGTCCCTGCAGCACCCAAAAAGGTAAATATGCCTGAAATGGGCCAATCTGGTTTCTTCTGCCAGGAACCACAACAACTCCGATCTCAGTGGATCTGCACAAGACACTGTCATTATCCCTGGATCATTGACACGATAGACCAAAACAGCTCCACTCTATCGTGTCAATGTGCACTTAGGGAGTCCTTAATCCATGGATCATTGGCATACAATGCTGTAAAATCTCTGTAGGAGATGTTGTGGTGTAGCGAGTCAATGCACACTTAGGGACTCCTCCATTTGTGAATCATTTACAGTGCATCGTGCCAATTTATACTCGGGGAGCCTTTAATCTGCAGGTTGGTGCATTTAGAGGGGCTCTGTATACTAAAAATACTTGTAGGCTTGTTGTAGTGTAGACACAAAGTTCACTTTCTTAAATAAATTTCAGTTTGCTCAGAAAGGACCTCCTGAAGGCATACAGATTCCAGTGGCACAATGATGCATCATGTCATAAAAATCCATAGCTTGCTGGGTTCTAGGGAATCTTTCAAAATCTCATTGTAAGAACAAAGGCCAAAAAAAGCTGCGGCTGTAACCTGTGTGTTTCTGACCCTCCTGCAAGTTTTTAAAAAATGCTTGAGCCAGTCTTTTTAACATGCTGCTTACAAAATAAATTAATCCCACGGGCCTTCTGTACTAAAGGATCATTGATCATTTTCATAAGAGCACAGAAAGTATCCTTTTCTGCAAATAATGAATGAGTCGGTGATCCAAAAATGTGAAAATTGTGGCAGCTAAATATTTACCCAGGTGATGAATTTTATTTTTTTTTTAAGTGGCCTTCAGTTTCACTGCACACATTGGAGAACTCACAGATGCCCAGCTACCTAATGACATCTGCTCTTCCAGTCGAAAAGCCATCATTTGCTCCTATGGTGTCGCAACCACAAGTGGATCCGGTTACTGAGAGCAGAAAAAAGACAGCTCTCCTTTTAAATATCCACCCTCCAGTCTTCAGCCTGGTATAAATCACTGTCATTCCATTGACTTCAGTGGGTTTATGCCAATTAACACCAGCTGACAGCCTAGCCCCATATTTAGTAAAAACTAGTTTCCAAGGCTAATGGGGTTGAATCAGACCTTTTGCTTACCAGGCAGCTTTGCCACAGGGAATTTTTCTTTTTTTTTTTTTCTTTTTTTTTTTTCTTTTCAAAAATTGACTTAAAAATTACTGAAGGCCAGTCTGACCTGCCTTGTTATTTACGATCCTGCGGTTTCTTTTATGAGGATGGAGTATGTCAGCGATGCCCCTTGCCACCGGTGAGCACCACGCGGCTGCTGCCTCCCTCCCAGCCGTGCGTTCAGCAGGAGGGCACAGCACGCGCAAAACACAAACCTACCCTTGCCACCTGCACCTCACTAAGCAAATCTACCTAAAGCCAAAGCCTTCCTCTTCCTTGGGACCACGACAAAATGCTGCGGGCTCTCAGCCTGGGATGAGAATGATGTCTTGGGGGGCTTTCCTTGCAAATCCAGTGTGGGCAAAGCGTGGCCACCTGGGATGCTCGCTCCTCATGACTCCTGTGATGCCCGTGTATGTGTGGGCACGGGTGGGCATGCAGCAGCCTCAGCTGCGTGCTCCCCGGCTTGGAAACAAAAGCACTTGACAGGGGCAAGAGTGCAAGCGCAGCAGGAGCCGGGGAGCCAGCCAAGCAGTAATCCAGGGAGTCAGTAGATCAGCTGCGGGGCTGGGGGAGCGAGGGGGGCGGCGGGGAGGGAGGGGGAGAGCTGGCAGGTCTATTTGAATATCAGGCTCTGCCACACTCGGGGCTCCGCTGACAACTTCATTACCTCCGCGTATAAAAATGACTGCAGGGTAATGCAAATGGCTCGTGCGGCGCGCGCTCGCCCGCGTCCTGCGTGCCGGCTGCAGGCCGAGGAGAGCCGGCGACGACGGGGCCCGGAGGCAGATGAGCTTTTGTCCAATTTAATAGGATATCTCTTGGAGGCATGATCCTCCCCTCCCGCTCCCCATGCATTATGGAGTCCGGTGACCCGGCTTTTCAGGCTCGGGGAGGGAGGGGGCTGTCTGCAGCTTGACCTCCTCTGTCAATCAGGGGAGAAAGAAAGCGGGGGGAGAGGGAGGGAGGGAGGGAGGCCCATCTATCTATAAGAAATTTCTAATGAATGTTAAGCAAATTTCCTACAGCCTGACATGGTGATCTAATTAATATTATAGAAATGTCGACGGAATATCATTCCACAGATAGGATTTATCACCTTGAACTGCTGCATAACTGATGGTGAAGGAATGGGCACCCCCGTCCCCCCTGATGCTGATTAAATTAGACATAAGCATCAATATGTTACTTATTGGAGACTAGAATTTCATGCTATTACTCTTCAGTTAATCAGAGAGCTGTATCTTTTTTTAAAAGATATCAGACTCCCAGTTCTGCTTGTCTGATAAAACAGATGAAGGGTTTGACTATATGACACTCACTGTGGGGGGGGGGGAAAAATCCCAAAGAAATGTGACCTCAAGCAGGCTGAGAGGTCCTGCGATGACCTTGGGGAAGCTCATCCTGAACACGTGGGACCCAAAATGCAGGGTGGCATTGATTCAGATGAAAGGAGCAGCAGCATCACCTTACTGCCCTTTTCCCAAGCATGAAAGGACCAGTGAGGAGGAGGCCTGCCATTCCTCTGCCCAATATGTTTGGAGACAAGTACCCTCCTGCTGCACAGGATAAGTCCAGGTCCAATTCCCTTGGGCAAGGGCACCCAAGAGCTGCCTCTTGCCCCTGCCAGCCACAGCCCACTGTGCTCCAGCATTTACCTGACTGCCAAAACCTACAGACCAAGCTGTAAGCTTTTCCCATGAGCAGTTTCATCCTAATTATTCATTACTAGTGAATGTGAGTAGCAGATTCCCCTTTCCACGGCAGTATGTAACACCTCAGGTTGATTGTTTTCTTTCTCGACTTCCCTTTGTTTAGCCTCTGTCATCCTTCCTCAAAGGATGTGCGCAGGCAGCAGTTCCTCTCCCAGAAGCTTTGTTTGGTGCTGGGTGATCAGGGCACCTTGGCGCTGGAACAGCACCAACGCTGATGCCAGCGGTGGAGATGACTGACTTTTCCTGTGTCTAATGCCTAACAGAATGATGATGCGAAAAAATAAAATAAAACAAAATAGAATGCATTAGCTGTCACTATATTTTGCAGTGCCGTGGCCGTCAAAGAAGTCGGAGCTGCTCAAGAATGTGTAACTAGACAAAATGGGATGAGTCTGAGCATAGGAAAATTGTGACAGAATATCAGGAAACATTTCCTCACCGTGAGGCCTTCAATTGTGTAATGGTCACCCCAGGGAAGCGATAGAAGTCTTGGCACTTGAGTAATTTAAAATTAGACTGGGGAAAGCACAGGGGAATATCCTGTTGGGAGCAATCCTGTATTGATAGTTGAATAGGCAGAGTCACCTAATTGGTCTTTTCAGGCAGAAGTGGGAGGCTGTGATGACTGATCTGTCCCCTAGGCATTAGGTTGCAGAATGACCATTTTGCATCACTAAATGCCTGTTCCCGATTTTCTGGTTGGGCAGTTTAATGCATTTCCAAGCTTGGCTAGCAGAGATGAATATTGTTGCATCTTACATGGGGCATAAAAACGTTCAGCTCGAAAGAAGCTCTTACGGCAGATAAGAGGATTTGTGATTCTGATCCCAAACGTTGTGATTAAAATCTAACAGTGTGATGCAAAATGTAATGAAGGGCTGTCAGTACCCTCTCGCTCATGGCTCGATTTCACAACCCACTTAATTTTTGCAGGGCTACCAACAGCAGCGACCCTCCCACCCCGCGACGCCGGCAAGCCCTACCTTCCCTTCCCACCTTCTCCCCTGGGCCAGCACTAAGTGGTGGCGGGGCTGCATGGTCAGCTAGAGCTCTAAAAATGAGAGCTTACCCTGCAACACCCCCCGAAGACGTGTGCTCAGCCAAATCAGCTCTCAGAGCAGCTGCCTGCAGAGCTGCATGGATGCTGAGGCCAGCAGAAGAAGGGAGGGATACAGGAGAGCAGCTTCGGGTTGGGGGCATTTGGTGACAGCCCAGACTGAGGTCAGCTTCTGCTGATCAGCAAGCCTAGTCCTTCTTATTTTAATGCTTTGAAGGAAAAATAAATAAAATGAGGTGCAGCAAGCGTGAGGACTTTGCTATGGCCTTGTGGTTGATCCCCAAGAGCTCTGGCTACCTCAGGGCCAGTGTGTGATGCCCTCACCTCTCATCTCCCCATGGAATTTGGGTCCAGCAGAGATTTGCAGCATGGCGTTCAGCTCCTCTCCTGGAACAGCCCAAGAGCTGGGCTTCCAGCCTGAGCTTTCTGCAGTCCAAGGAGATCCTTGGTGTCTCCGGAGGGCAATTCACCTCCTGTGTCTTAGGCTTAGCCTCAAGCAGCAGCCTTAGCACAGCATGGTTCTCAATGGCTGTGCAGGGAGCCCAGGTGACTAATTCAGATGAGATTCCTAATTTTCGACATCTAAAGCAAGCTGGGGTGAATGCCTGTCTTTGGATGTAGGGAATTAGCCCATGAAGAGCTTGTGCTAATGATAAGCTTCAAAATGATCTTGAAATATTGTTTTAAATATACATTTAGCAATCAAATCTTCGTTTGGAGTGGGAGCTCTGAAAAATACCTTTTGGGACCGAGGAATGTTCTTCATGGTCCCACAATGGCAGTTCTCTCTCTCAAACAGGTGTTTCATCTATCTCATGCATCCTCCCAGGATCCCAAGAGGCACAAACTCGCAGATTAATTTTGCTTTGTTTTTTATTAACAAGGACTTTTTTTTTTTTTGCCTTAAACTGCAGAAAGCAGGAACAACTTGACGGCAAGCGAGGAGCAGGGAGGGTGACGTGGGCCACTGCCCGGTTGCCAAATCCAGCAGTTTGGCTCATGCAGTCCAGCTCCAGGCAGCTCCTGGCTGTGGCCACTGGCCTTGGGCAGCTCGGGAGGATTCGTGATCACGCCGAAGGAGCTCCTGTATCCAAAAGGAAGCGAGACCTGGGCTGTGCATTGGCTTTAAATGACATGCAGCTGCTGAAGAGCTCCGCACTGAGGGCTGTCTGCTTGCAGCCTGACACCCAGCACACCTTCCCAGTGCAACTTAAAGGCTGTTCTTATTACAGATATAAAGCGGTGACGAGGAGAATGGGTAGAGATTTACTAACACCCTGAAGTGATGAAATGCAGGGAGGGAGGGATGGTAACTTTCCTTCTCGGCAACTGCTCTAACCTACACTAATGAGTAGACTGTTAGGGATTTTCTTCACTTAGCATTTCTCATTATTAATAAATTTTGCACTGACAACTATAAAGTGAACACTTTGGATTTATGCACCTAACCTAATTACATATGCTGCATGTACGCATTTCATTATTTACTTGACAGATTCATTCCTTGATATCATAAATAATTAAAGAAGGATCAAATATTAACAATCAGATACACGTTAATTCTACTCAAATCTGGGGAAACAAACACATTGTATTTTCTGTTCAATAAAAACAAAATAAAATGCTTTCATTAGAAGGGTTTAAAAAATAGGCAAAGTTCTCTACTGTCATTTTTATTTTGCATAGAGTGAAAATTAAAATGTCCAGCTGCTATCCAGTCCCTTTCCAGGAAAGCACACGGCAATTTTAATAAGCATAAAAGGTTAGTAATTTCTTTTTGACGGTTCCTAAATGAAACATTTTGCATTAGTGTTTGTCAGGAAACCTCAGAGGGACGTGACTTCAAATGTAAAGTCTGATCCCGTCCCCAGGAATGTCAACAGCAAATTCATCCCGACTTCAGGCAGGACAGCACCCAGCCCATTATTTCCCACACGTTAGCAGTTCATTTTGTCAGCCTAAAACCCCAAATTCTCCCCCTCCCACCGGGCAGCATCAGCTGCACGAGGGCCTGATCCTGCCCTGCGCTGTGTGCCTGGGGGTGGAGAGGAGCTCTGCGTGAACAGCACCCCTGGGGTGCAGCCCTGCTGCAAACACCAGGCAAAATTCAGCTCCTGCTCCTCCAGGTGCATCCCCCCTGCAGGAGCAGCCACCTGGGGCCTCCAGAGCCAGGTCTCTTCTTGGGATTGCTCCCGCTTCAGCCCCGAGTTATAATTAAATCTTCAAGCGAATTATTTGTGACGGAAAGCTGCTCCCAGCCACAAGCCCGTACAAACCATCTTGGTTGCTGCGCAAATTAAATTGGTGCTTCAATATTTTTATACGCGTTATTCAGTATCTCCGTTTGATCAAGAATATCCTCCAATTTGAACAAATTTACTTTTGGATATCACATCCCACGATTCTATCATTTTAAAGGTGTTAAAAATTCATAGATTGCCACATTATTCATCATGCAAGATTAATGCCAGCCTGACAGGTTTTGCAAAGATCCTTGTTTTTTCGTTTTCTTTTTTTTTTTTTTTTTTTTTTTCTAAGTGCATACAGCAGATCTGCATGAGATGTACCTCAGTTGCTGAATATTGATTATTCACATCTCCTTTCTTATTTCTGATGCTAAAGAGAGAATATTAGGGTGTGATTGTCAGGGTTAGTGTCGCTCTGACCTACACGTGTACTATTAATAATTTATGAGTTGATTTGAAATAGATCTCAGTGAAACGAGCTGGCAATAAGCAGGGCTGTCTAAGATGACAAAGATTCAGAACAGGCCAACTCATGTACATCAGTGTCTCAGTTTCAATCCGAAAACAAAATGAAACAAAAACTCCCTGTGCCTTATGTAGCAGTTGTTGGGGATTTGTTGCTCGAAAACACAAAACCAAAGCACTCTTCCATATTAGAAGTTATGTCTGGATGATGCAATAGACACGTTAGTCAAACTTCCTAAAGTACTGAGCTTATTCAGCTATATAAATGCGTGCAGGAGGGATGGACGGGCAATAAAAGGCATGGCAAGCTGCTGGCCAGCCCCACGTTGCCCGGCGAGCATCTGCTGACAGAGCCAGCTCGCAGCCTCCTGCCTCCAACCAAGGGTTGTCTCCCCGAACACGGAGGTAAGAGCAGCGAAGGCCAGGCTCTGCAGGGGCAGCTGCTGGGCTGGGGAGAGGATGCCTGGCAGCTCATGGGTCAGCCCCACAAGCAGCACGGCGCCAGCTCTCCCGGGAGCAACGAGCCCCATCGTCCGCATTGGGATTTTCTGTCTCTGCCTTCTCCTCTTCTCAGCTGCAGGGCTCAACGTGCTCACAACTCACTGATGAGGTCTGTTTCTGGGTTCCTTGTCACAGCCACATCCCCTTAGCTGGGGTGGAAATATGGCAAGGAAGATGTTTGTTATTTTTTTTTTCATACATGGTGTGCTACAAAAACAAACGTGGAAAGCAAACATATAACTAACCTCCACATTAAGGAGACTGCTACCTAAACCACAAACAGGGAACTGTTAGGCACAGTCAAACTAGTCACTACTTTGATGCAAACCTGAAATAAAGATGTTCAGCCACGGAAACTACATCCAGCAGCACAAGCTGCAGCGGCAGAGAGCAGCGCGTCAGCCCCACGCGGTGACACGTGGACAATGCGACGGGATGACACCGCTCCTCTTGGTGGGAGTGCTTTCTCCGCCTGTCTCCCGGGAGTTTTGTAGGAAACCTTCCCTCTGAAGGTGGCAGCGAGCCCTTTGGAGGCCTGATTAATATTCCCCGCTGGTGCTGCAGCCCTCAGGTGGCTGTTGTCTCACAGCCAGCGCTGCGCGGAGTAGCAGGAGGAGCAGGGGCTTGAGAAAAGAAAAAATCCTTTATCTTCCTGTGGAGTTTCTGCACGTGCACTGTGTCAATACCTGCCTCTGCAAGAGGGGAGCTTGAATTCCTCCAACCTACCCAGCACCACACGATCTAGAGGCAGAAACAGGCAAGTGGCTCCCAGGATGGTGCTGCCTCTCAGCACTGCTCCCTGAGGAACTGCTGCTCGAAAAACCCCATCAAAGCACTGCAAGGAGGGGACAAGCAGAAGCAGGTTACCCAGCCTCAGGTCACATCCCCAACATGACTCACAGCCATGGAGGTGCCCAGGGATGTAGAGGACAGAAAGACCCTGGGCTCCTCCTTGCCATCCCAGCTGGGAAGGACACAGAAGTGGAGAGCTGTGGAGGATATTCTCCGGGAGCAACATTTCACTTCGGGAATCTATATCTTTAGAGCCTCCTTCTCAAATTATCACCCCATACCACAGCTGGGAACTAGGGCAATGCCTCCAAAGAAATTCCAGGTGCTGCAGAGGGTGATGGCCATGAGGGCAAGCACATCACCACCGACGCCATGCACTGACTGTCCAAGCCATTTTTCACTAAGTTTAGCAGCCAGGCCTACACTTTCTTGGGTTTTACCCAGGGAAATCCCAAGTACTCGGTTCACAGCCCAGCAAAATGCTTTGTAGGCTCATAAGCCCAGAAATCTCAGCTGCTAGCAGGATGCGGCACATCAGCGCACATCCAGCTCATCAATCCCGCATGTCAATGAATTTGCCATCCTCAGAAGGAAATGCGAGCCTCGCCTTTTCACAATGGCTCCAGCATCATCCAGGAACAAGGAGGGACAAACTAAACCAAGGCATTTCCTAACGTGTCTCTTCTGTGGGAAAGAGGAAAGATAACATTGTACTTGGGGCTTTTGGGAAGGACGAGAGCTTGCTTATTTACAGGCAGTGGCTCTGGCTGATAAATGCCTTGTAGGAAGCCGTTGTGATTAGCAAGAAGCGGGGCAGGAGGGAAGAGCCCCTAAAGCTCCAGGCACAGCACAATGCTCTGGCCTTGGCACAGTGCTCGCCTCCTGCTCAGAAGTCACCGTCACTTGGTACAAACAACACAGAACCAGGCGCACGCTCACAGGGCCTTCTGGCGAAGAATTCCCGTCACCATCCAGAGAAAATATAAAGCAAAATATGAAAGGAAAATATGGACCTTACAAGATTCGTCTTGGTTTTAATTAAATGGGTTGTAGCAATCTAGAAAAAACATATATTTAAAAATCTTTGGAGTCAGTTTCTGACACTTGCTTTTACAGTGGGATGGGAGGCCATGTCATGCTTCCCATCAGCAAAACACATCCTCCAGGTGTGAGGAGAGCTGCACCAGCAGAACAGGGAGCACAGCTTTTACACGGCGAGTTTAAAGCCTGGGTTTGCAGCGTTTGTTCACACAAACAGCCTTACCCCTGCCGGCAGAACTTATTATTTTAATAAGTTCTCATGGATGGATGAGTCAAGACTGAAAGAGCAAGCCAAAATCTGTCAATCTGTCCTGCAGTTTTCAGGCAGTGTCAGCCCTTCTTCCTTCAGTCCAGTTCCAATGATAACACCAACATTAACAGGACTGCGGCACTGCTGCATGGTTCCCTCTGAGAAAATCCTGTCAGTGCAGCCTATTTAACCGCCGTAAACAAGGGGCCCTAATTGCCTCTTTCTTCTCACCTCTGTTTTTTACTGTATTTTTTTAATTAGTGAGCCGCGTGAGTAACCCCCTTCTTTTTCCAAACTGGGCATAAATCTCTGTCCCGAATGCTGCAACCTGAGGGATAATTAGGCCCAAGCTTCCAGATGCAACAGATGTCTGGGGGAGTTTGGTTTCCCAGTGCTGCAGTTCAGAGTGAAGCAAATTCCTTTCAGGTGTTTCAAGTCAAACATCAAAAACCAGGGCCCTGCCACTACCTCCTCCAAACACTTCGTGCCTATGGTGAGGGTGAGACTTTTTGGGAGGAGCTCGGCACTTGGTCCCAGCCGTCAGGGGAGAGGAAGGGTCCTGGCTCCTCCCTTGTCTGCAGCAGATCCCCCGGACATCCCCGCACGTCACCTCGCCGTTCCTCAGTTTCCCCAGCTGTAAAATAGCAGATCCTGTTTATGGCACGCAAGGTTGAATTAGTCCCTCGTTGCAAAGGACTTTGAGACCTCAGGCAGGAAAGCTTTATCATAAACACAGAAGAATTAGTGACTTCCTACATCCAGCCATTGATATGCAGGCTGTGATGCCAAGGGGTTGCTTTGACTTCCCAACAAAATTCAAGCCATCCAAAAGTCAAACTTGCTTCAGGAGTTCCTTTTCTTGTGTGATTGTGTTTGCAACATTTTGATGGATGGACAGACAGCCACACCCCACCTCCCCTCCCAGTGCCCTTGGCCTGTACAAACAGCAAGAGCTGTGAATCTTCTACAGAGGGGAAAACAGTAATAAAGGAGAAGATTCATTTAATAGCACATATAAGGCATTTTTTGCCATATAATAGGAAGCCATTCTGTTGATATGTACAGTTTACTCTTCCACCAGAGAACTTTCTTGGGGCTAAGTACTGCTCTCCCAAGGTGGACATGCACAGAGCTGTTTTCCTGTTGGGGCACCCAAGGGGAGACATGGCAGGGGAGTGATGGTCTCCTTCACAGGATGAGTCAGAGCAACAATATCTCGATAGACAGCCTCCCTAGGCAAAAGGTAGCCTTTGAAAATAGCTCTCCCCACACCTTGGGTACTTCAGTCTCATAATTGAAAGCATGGAGCCTTCAAATGAACATAAGCAACAAATACAGACACGAATGTGAATGCTGGATTTGTCGGTGAAATCCTGTCCCATGCTAAGACCTCAACATTCCCACCAACTGAATTAAAGACCAGTTTTATGGTGAGAGTTTTGGGTGAAGACCAAGTTGTATGTTATCACCCGATGGCCTTCACCTCAAGGAACTGGTTGAAGCAATATCCATGGTTCACAAAACCTCTGAATCTGCTCTTGGATGGGAGACACCAGCAAGTACCAGGAGAAGACCTCAGGCACAGAGCGATGCTTCCTTCCCTGGGCACCTGTCCGGCTCTCAGCCTCACACTGCCTTCACAAGGGCAAACACACAAGGCCAGAATTTGGCAATCAAATGCAAGAAATAGTCCTGTATCCATGAAAACCCAGTGCAGGGAATGAGATGCTAAAGTATCGCAGGGGGTCCAGACCCAGATGAGAGGTGTTCTGAGGAAATCAGGGCCCCAAGGTCAAGTGTTTGACATCCTCACCTGACCCAGGCTTTTAAGAGACCTTATCTACCTATGGCTACTGGATACATTTCCTTTGCAGTAAACCTTTTTAAGTGTGTATTGCTCACATAGAGCAATTGATCTAAGAGGTCTTTTCCAACCTAAATGGTTCTATGATTATTAACCATTACCATGCACTGAGGACTCAGGACTTAAAGTACACATAAGTACACCAAAAACATGAATTTTTAGAATAGTAGGAAATAAATCTAGAACTTCACGTACTACTGATTGTCTTTCAAAAACAGAAATGTATTTTAATTGCAGTTGGAAATTACTGTTTGAAAGTGTTCTTTAATTCAAAGCAGGTATTTTTCTGCTTTCAGGAAAAAAAAAAAAAAACTAACCATAACACATTCACAAAGGCCACCTATTGGTTCAAACAAGAATGTCATTTTTAATCTGAATGGCATTCAGAAGACAACATCTTTTCAACTTCAGTGTAAGCAGCACAATGTTTTTTTCCATTGACTTCAACTGAACCAGCCATTGATATTTTTTAACCATTTCTACTCTGATATTTGCATTTTGCATTTACGCATAAACTGAACCAGGCCTTCTGTATTGGGACAAGGTACAAAACATCTGAAGCAAAGATGGTTTTGTTCAGAAGGTGTAGCTGTGGTGGGTTATTTTGTTGATTATTTTCTGTACTCTCTTTTTAATCTCATATTTTTGCTTGCGACTAACCATCAAAGAATAAAATCAGTGTAAGGGTCAGACCAACCACCCATCACAGCTGACGACTGTTCTCTTACCTACAAGAAAAAGAGGAGGGGAAGATATTGCAAGTAATGAATATTAACTATTTTGCAAGCAGCAAAATCATGGGTGACACTGACAAGTTATACCACTCTGGCATATTTAAAATATACCCATGGAAAGAATCAGCCAAAGCACAAACACTTATAATCACAATACCCAGATGAGTTTTAAAATGCTTTGTGTGGTTCTTTTAAACAATGCTAAGCTCGGACATACGCCGGCGCGTTTAATTTAACATGGAAATTAGTTCTGCCTGATCAACGTTTTAACAGGAGGATTAGAGCAAAGTGTGTAGCTGCTGTAGAAGCCACGTGCTTTGCCACTCCTGGTCACAAACACGCAGAGACTGGGCTGACCAAGGCCTGGCCCAGCCATCGCCTGCTGGCTGTGTGCGATGAGCGGGTGGGCTTGCCCTCCTGTCAGGGCACAGTGTGGCATGAGCAGGTCCCAGCACCAAGCACTCGACCCCAAACTGTGGCTGAGACAGCACCAAGGGGCCTGGGTGAGGCTGTCCAGGGGATTTGGGCCTCGCAGCCCCGCTTGCTGCTTTCTGTCCTCAGCCAGCACCCGGCACCACTGCCTCAAATGGCTGTGGTTCTCCTGCCGGACCCCCTTCCTTGTTCGTGCTCTTTCCCCAGCTGTTATCCAGAAATGACCCACAGGAGGATCTGAGTGATCATGAAGAGATCACTGAAACACACTGAGCAAAGAAACGATGAGAAAAGGGAAAACGCCCCCCGCCATCAAGTGGCATTGGCCTGGGAGTGGGTACCCCCTGCAGCAAGAGCATGGTGATGCCTCCTGGAAGCCTGGGGACCGCGTGCCCAGGACCAAGCCAAGGCACAGAGCCCAGGCCTCACCCTGGGAGCCCCAAATAGAGCATGGCCCCCTGCCATCACCTCCAGCCACCACAGGACCGCCAGCACTCACCCTCCTCTCCCTCCCATGCTCCGCTCCATGCACAAGCACATTTCTCTTTTTCATATTTTTTTGTTCTTGTATTTATTTTCCTCCTCTTTCCCATTCCCCCTGTAACGCCGAGCAGGGCTGCTGATTACAAAAGAGGCAGCTTGACTCCAGCAATAGGTCTTCTTCACTAATCCTCACTGTCACGGAAACTCCAGCTGCTGCAGGAATAAGAGGCTCAATCCATATTTGCCAGCTCTAATATGAAATCTGTCAGGGCCCAAATTAATGAGTTCCAAATTCCTTACATCACGATAACAGGTTAAGACTGGTCAATTAATTACACAAATCCTCCCCGACTCGTCGTGCGTTTTCGGGCGGGATTGTGCCTTACATAATGTGGTGACACAAGGACCCCGGCCCCCCCGGTGCCATGGGGAGGCTCCGGGGGGCTGAGGGGGTGCCTGGTGCCATGTGGACCTCCCCAAAACCGCTCCTGTTGGGACAGGACCCGACATGATGCCGTGAATAGATATGTGCAGGGGTAATGAAATAGGGTACAGTGAAATACGTAGGAAGAATGACGTAATATTTCACAGAAATTTCACAGGATTATAGGGAGTGGAAGGGGCCTTGAAAGATCATCTAGGCCAAGCCCCCTGCCAGAGTGGGAACAGCTAGATTGGGTCACAGAAATAACAATGAAAGGATAGAAAATAACACAAAGTAAAATAGAATATTATAATAATATAAAAGTAAAATAAAATAATGTAAAATAAGATAAATAAGTTAAATAATGTAAAATTATGTAAAATATAACGAAATAAAATGAAATTAAATGTAATACAAAATAAAATATAACAAAATAATATAAAATGAAATAAAATATAAAACAAAATAAAAACAACAAAGAGAAAGAAAAAAGAAAAAAAGAAAAGAAAAGAAAAGAAAAGAAAAGAAAAGAAAAGAAAAGAAAAGAAAAGAAAAGAAAAGAAAAGAAAGAAAAAAAGAAAAAAGAAAAATAAAAGAAAAAGGGAAAAGGAAATTAAAAAAAAAAAAAAGCGAAAAAGAAAAAAAATGGGGAAAAACGGAGAAAAGGGAAAAAAAAAAAAAAAAGAGGAAAAGAAAATAAAAACGGGGAGAAAAAAAAAAAAAAAAGAAAGAAAGAAAAAGGGGAAAAAAAATAACAAAATCCGATCAGATGGCGGCGGGGCTCCGCAGCACACCGCAGCCCGCGGCCCCGCTCAGGGAGCGCGCATTGCGCGCGCGGCCCCGCCCCGCCCTTGCCGCTCCCGCTGCCCCACAGCGCCCCCTGGCGGCGCGGGGCGGGGCGGCGCGGGGCGGGGCGGGGCCCGGCGTCTCCGCCCCCTCCCTCCGTGCCCGCGCAGAGGCGCCCTCCCCGCGGTTGCCAGGGGCAGCGGTTGCCACGGGTGACGGGAGCGGGGCCGCGCTCCCCGCCTGCCCCCCTCCCCCCGGGGGGCCGCGGGCACGCGCGCGGGGGGGGCACGCGGGGACACGGGGCGGGGCGGGACCAGGTAAGGGCGGGACGCGGGCATGGGGGGGGGGGGGGAGGACGGCCCGGGGCGCTGCCTGCCGGGGTCGTGCTCGTCCCCATTTTTGGTGCGTCCCCCGGTGTTTTTTTCTTTTTTTTTTTTTCCTTTTTACCCTTTTTTCTTTTTTTTTTTTTTTCCTCCCCATTTTCCCCCTTCTCCCCTTTTCCTTTTTTTTCCCTCCTAATTTTCCCCTTTCTCCGTTTTTTCCCCTTTTCCCATTTTTTTATCCCCCTTTTTTATTCCTTTTTTCCTCTTTTATCTCCTTTCTCTTTCCCTCCTTTTTTCCCTTTTCCTCTTTTATACTTTTCCCCTTTTCTCCCTTCCCCCTATTTTTTTCCTTTTTCCCCCCTTTCTCACTTCCCTCCCTTTTCACCTCTTTTCCCCCTTTTCCCTACTTTTTCCTCCCTTTTATTCCCTCTTCTCTTCCCTTTTCCCCATTCCCCTCTTCCCTTTTCCTTTTTTTACTCTTTCCCCCCAATTTTTACTTTTTTTTTTTTTTTTTTACTTTTCCTCTTTTTTCCTTTCTCCTTTCTTTCTTCTCCCCCTTCCCCCCCCCCCCCCCCTTTTTTTTTTTTTAATTTATTTTTCCTCTCTTTCCCTTTTTTTTCCTTTTCCCCCTTTTTCTTTATCCTGGGGGGGGGGGGAGATTTCATCCCAGGCAGAGAGGTTTTATCCCAGGGCAGCACAGAGCAGCAGAGGAGCTGAAGGAGCCGCGAGGTCCAGCCGATCTGAGCCATGCCCTGGCTCTGTCATCGTCTCTTCCCCCGAGCACTGGGGCCTTCTGCAGAGAGAACCAGCTTGGGACTGGAAATCCTGATTTACATTTGGGGCAGCACTGTGAAAGCCACCGGGGAGAAACCCTCTGAAGTGACACCTCCACTAATCCTCATCCTTCAGCTACAAAGAAACACCCACGGCTTTATTCCATTCACCCCGAACATGCTGGCTTTATCTATAGAGATACAGATATAGGTATCTATATCCTATATTTTGACACATCACAACTGCTGGGTACCTCTATCGTTTAAATACCATACCGAAAATAACTGCAACATATCACACGTCAAAAATAAAAGAACCTTGGGCACAAAGCATTGCCGTGTTACATAGTAGGATTTAAGAGTATAAACTTCCTTAATGCTTACAAAACGCCACCCTCTTTCAATTAGGATTTTCTTTCCCTAGGACGGTTTCACATCTTCCTAGAGAGCGTATTTCATGTCCCCAAATAAGTAACAGGTTGCTTAATACTAGCTCATAATATCCTGAAGTTACACGTTACACAATTTGATAGCATACGTGACTGGAGTTATTTTTATTTCACCAAGAAAAGACAAAAAAAATAATTAAAAACAAGCAACCAAAGACAACTTACTACGTATGTACACATCACAAAAATAGTTGAAGTGTAATTACACAGGGTAAGTCATGAAGAGAATGGGATATTCATTTTAAAAAAAAAAAAAAGGAAACCTTAATGACAGGTTTAGACACAGGATAAAAATAGTAACATGATTTAATGAAATAAAACTTTCAAGAAATCATCACATAAAATGAGAATATAACATGTACGCATGAGATAAAGCACAGCGTTTGAGTGCAATCACTTGAGTACAGAATTACTGCCATTCAGTGAACTTGACAACAGCAATGAGACGAAACCAGCAAACCAGAGCTCAGCCTGTCTGAAAAAAATAGCAGGAAATAGCATTATTCAAAACTAAGGAATAAGAATCAAAATAACACTGGTGTTTTCCTAAAATCAAAGCGCATGATGGTGTTGAAAAGTCACCACATCACTCAAGTCACAGAAGACACTGAATGTTTTATATTTAAATTGTAAATTTATAATGCATATAAATGTTCCCAATTAAGATGTCCTAAAGCATTTATGTGCCCTTACATGCAGTTGATGCAAAAATAAATACGAGAACATAGAATGCTTTTCCTTCCCCTTTAAAAGGAGAAATTCCAGCACTACTAGCTACACAAACAACATCCAAAAGATAAATATTTAAACAAATTTATGTCAAAGGCAGGAAGAAAGTTCTGCTACAGTACTCTCGTTTTTGAGCAGTGACAAAGGAAATAACAGAATAACAACAGAGCTATTAGAAAACAAATATTTATTTCAGAAACATCTCCATTTGGAAAACACATGCCAGCACACAAACACAGACCAACTCCTAGAATGGCACAAAAATAGCCCCAAAGGCTGGCCAGTCCTTGCGTTTCTGCAATGTGTGTCAGATACTGGGGACGTGGTAGCAGGGCAGCATTGTAAAGTGCATCGTTTAGCTCCATCTTTTAAAACAAAATAATCATTAAAAATTTTTTAAAATAAAATAAAAAACACTACCCAAGTCCTGTGTTAAATAAAAGCATTAATATATTTCTCAGATACAATTCCAGGTTTTGGTTTTTACATTTTCCCCATCTTTTAAATAAATTTTCTAAACGATTTTTTTCTAGTAATTTACCACCTTAAAAAAAAAAAAATAATTGAGCAATCAAACCATCTCCGTGTGGCAGTAATAGCAATTTTTAAGCTACTTTTAGTGATAACTTGTTGCTTTAATTAAATGTTATCCCTTTTGCATTAAAATAGCTTTGCTGCTAACTCGCACACAAGCTGAGATGGTGAATAGATACATTTGTGCAATTCAATAAGACTAAGCAAAAAGAAACAGGGGTATTTATCTTACGAAAGTGCTACCATCAACAGAAAACAGTGGCTTAAAGCAGTTACCTAAGAGATGTTATCCTCAGGCTACTAAAACGTGTTTCTAAAATTACACAAATTCCCAGCTGGATGCTTTAAAAAACCATGCCCACACATGCCTAGGCTACCCTTTATTAGGTGGCCATTTATTAATCTATTGTTGTTGTAATTCACGGGCTTAAAACGTTCCTTCTTTGAAAGTATCCACAGATTTCTAAAAAAACGTATGTATTTCTTAAAAAATATACGGATTTCCATTTTTAGGCTGGGTGCTGAAGTATACGGGAGCTGCGCTGGGGCGGCCGGATCCCCTAGCTCTTTTTAATAGCAGTTAAATGTCAAATATAAATACAACACCACGGCGAAACATACTCCTTTGACAGAGCCCGGGACAAGACACTGCACAGCTGCTGTTAACAATAAAGAACAAAACTGACGTTTAATCAAAATAAGCGTTGGTGGTTGCAACGTTGTGCTCGAGCCTGCCTTTTGTTTGTGGGGGGAAAAAAAAAAATCAGCATCACAACGTGCTAACTACAGCGACAATGCAAGCAGCAGCTCCAGTTATTCCCAAGGACTGGAGGCCCACGTTTATGCAGCACGTTACAGCTGCACGAGGATCATCATCATCATCTCGGGGTGGCAGAGAGCCTCCATCTGAGCCGCAGAACTACAACATCCCTCCTGACATCTTCATGGAGGTGCCCGGAGTTAAAGTGCGTTGGGCGGAACCCTGGCCCTCGTGTAGCCAGTGGAAAATTCAGCCGCTGGTCTTAATGGACTTCATCCAAGATTTTTCACTGGGAATGAGTACCCGTGATTTCCCTGGGAACAGAGAATCTTCAGCAACCCCAGAAATGATGTCATTTTTATTAACATTTCCAACTTCTAAGCAACCGTACTCAAGAATTTTGGCCTTCAGTTCTCATACGCGATAAAACTAGGCTTTCCATAAACATTACAGAAAGACCCGAGGAAGATATATTTATATCTCAAATTGTCAGCAGCATATAGTTTGTACAAATGTTGTTTTGCTGATGTTGCTGAGCTACTTGAAAAAGTTAATACCTTGTGGGGTATGTAATTTCATCACCAATGTCAAATGACTTCTAAAGATGAAACTTCTCTGTTGCAAATTACAAAAAGATGCTTTGAATATATTTGATAGGACCAACTTTCAAGCTGAGGAATTAAGTTATCTTTATTTTTCCAGATCTAAGACATGCACTCACTATGAGAAATATTTTCACAGCCATGTCAGTCAATGGAACATGACTGACCCAATATTGAGATTTTAACAGTTACAGAAAACTAAATGTAATAGGTAAACACGTAGACCTGAATCGACGCACATAATAAATCAAAGGAATAACATCAAGGTCTGTTTGGAAAATTCTCTAAGGACATATGGTTGTATTGGCAACGAGTCCTTTAGGTACGTGTTACTAATAAGTTGCATTTACGTGGCATACGTAACTTGGAAATACATCAGAAACTACTCTGTGCTGTCCTTGGGATAGGAATACAGAAATGATTTTTCATGATTCTTCAGAAGCTGGGTTTGCTTTACATCCACAAGAAATGCTGTCATCACTAGGTCCAAGCCCGGAGGATGAACTGCAGAAAAGGGGAGAGGGAAAAAAAAAAAAAAAGAAAAAAAAGGAGGAAATTGGTTTTCACAACACACTCAAAGCCTGAGTAACAGAGGAGAACTTTAATTATCTCCAGTCACAAAGAGAGACAGGAAATTTGGACTTTTAATTAGCCATTTGGAGTGCAGTTGGATATTTTTTTTAGCAAGATAATTTAAACGCGAATAATTCAAGTCTGACTAAATGAAATTCACATAATCAGAATGCAGATAATTGAATTTCTACTGCATTCATTAATTCAGTGTGGAGGTGTGTGTGAAGACTTCTATGATGAGCTGTCACAGCTCAATAAAATCTCAGTCAATTAATTTTTTCATTATCTTAGTATTACATCAACAAAAAAGTGAAGCATGCGCGTGTGTATGTATATATAATCTCAGAAAGTAAGGAAATACAGAAATCACCTCTCCAAATCAGAATCTGCATCATTTTTCCCTTTTTTTCCCTCTTCATCTTCTATAGGAAAACGTCTGTTCAAAGAGGCAAACTTATGAATCGCATCAGCAACAGAATATTTGGTCTGTCCACATACACAAGCTTCCATATCTTCTGGGCTTAGCTGAGTCTGTAGGAAGAGGTGAAGCCTACTGTCTGAAAGCAATAATGCATTCTGTAGAATCCTGGAAAAAAAAAAAAAGAAAAAGAAAAGCAAAATGTTTTTATAGAGATACACACACGCATTCTGAAGCATTTTACCAGTATAAATTCTAACTGATGTCGTACTGTTAAGTTTTTATATGAATCCTAAATCAGTTGCAGAAGGTAATGAACATATTAAAATGATTAGGTGTGTGTTACTTGCTTACTACATTATTTGGAGTTTTAGGTGAGTAAAAACACGAGGCTAATAGTTAAGCACATCTGCTATAAGAATAACTTCAAGGACATTTCTCCCATTTAACCATCTGTTATTACCACATGGATCAATTAATGATTTTTAGGCAGTTGGAGGTATATACTCTTATGAAAATTTGCTCTCTGATTGATAACTGTCTATATACATTTTGAAATGGCTAAGCTTTTCTTTTTTCTTTGGTGGGGGAAAGAAGCGTGCACAGAGAGAGGACTTCAGACACACTCAGTGCCAGGATTTTGAAATACCTGTAAACAACAGAGCTGACACTCGCCAAAATCTGTTTACACTTTTACAGATACACACGTTTAAGCTAGAGTGAAAATGCTGATACTGAACGATATTTTAAATGCACCTATAAACTGTTTTCAGGGAACCTTGAATACTATTTCATTCTAGCTATGCTTTTCAAAAGTCCATTTTCGTATTTGGTTTATATATATTCCAAGCCAAGTCTTCAAATACATTTAGCACAGAGCATTTAAATACAGTACGAGTGAAGAAAGTACAACACATTCCAGTAACACAGAAAGTTGTAGAGGTACTTTTACAAGGAGTGAAAACTGCAGATCATTATCACTATTTTGAAAAAAAAAAATAAAAAAAAAAATGCCACCTTCCTGCAGCATTTATCTACCAAAGGAATTATTCAATACATATATCCCAGAATATATAACAAGAGACTTTTTGCTTGCGTGTACATGTAATTTTTTTTATTTGTATGACTAAAAGTCATCAGAGCCTATAACCATGCCAAATAATTCTCCATGAAAATTACTTAAATATCTTTAAGCAAACCATAACTATTAGAGTCATTATTTACCTATTTCTACCCACTTAGGTTACAAGTAGTTACCCAAAAAAAGTCATCACACCATGCAAGAGGAAACAAGAAATGACATTAATGCAAGAAGTAGTAAAAGCAGTAAGAAATTGTGCATTTGATAGGTACTCCAACTAAAATGAAATGTATAACTGATTAGTTCCTTCTATCAAAAAAGATTAATGATGTGCTTGGACTGTAACATTTTAAAATACAAATACATTCTGAAATCCGGGCTCTAAAGTAGCCAACATTACAACAACATTTAATTAATATACTAAAAAATGTCTGACTTTATCTAAGCCTATAAAATTCTGTCAAATCAAAATAAATAATAAGAGATATCTAACTGAAAATGTAGGATATTTCTGTACTCACATTTGCCTAGGAAAACACACACGCACTCCCAGCCAAATAATTCAAACTTTGTTATCTTCCAATGAGTCTAATGATTTACCAGGTGCGTGTAAAATTCAGTCTCAGAAGGACCAGATTTTGCTAAAACTCGAACACATTTTCATACCACCTTAGTCTTTTTAATCCTATATAAAGTCTCGCAATTTTACTTTAAAATAAATATAGCAAATAGAGTATACCTCCGTGAAATCAATGCATGCAGTGTTTAAATACACTGAAAAACTTCTTAGCAGTCAAAGAAGCAACCAAACGCTGAGTAAAAATGATCCAAAGCACAGAATTTACAAGTCTACACACCTTGACAGCAACAGCCTCATGAATAGTTTGGAAAGTCATCATTCACTGGCCACTAAGAGAGGATCTCAGCCTTGACTCTTGATAAACATAAATTCCCAAAGACGACAAACATTGCGACAAAAAGTAAAAGACAAAATAACCATCCCACACAATAAATCCATGCTTATAGTTTATGCTCTTGCAGGAGTAAATTTTCTCCTCCCTCTCTTCCTCCTCTTAAAAAAAAAAAAAGAAAAAAAAGAATAAAAAAATAACATCTTGGAGCTTACTCTGGAGTAACTATGAGTTACTAGTTTTCCCAGGCTTGGGAGCACAGTGAGGGGATGCACATTGCTGCAATTCTAACATTTGCGTGTCTAATACAAAGTAACAGAGCAAAAGCCAAGATATTAAATTCTGCCCATGGCATTCAGTTTCACAGATTTTCCTCTTCCTCTACCTTCAGAAGTTTCCTGCCAACCAGCAAAAAGACGAGTAACTAACTGCTCATGAGATTACACCACACTTACAGCTTTGTTGCTGCTTGAAATGTATTTTATTTTCTTTATAAAATAATGGGTAATCTTTAAAATTGATTTTAGATGGTTTGAGGCATTACACCAGAGAAGTAATGAGCACTAATGTCAATGATATTGGACACAAATTCATTTTAGCTTTATTTCATGTCCAGTACAATTCTGCTAAGCCTTGAACTGCTAAAGCCGTGTTATTAACTCAGCAGTAACCTAACACAGGGAACAGCAAACAAAAGTGATAAGAGTACAGACTGATCAGGACCTCAAGGCTACCGTCCTTTTTCTGCAGCTATAATTCAATTTCCAATTTTACTTTACATTGGACTCATTATTTCACAGTCATTTTCTTCTCTGCTTCACAGTGCCATCTGGAGGTGGAAAGAGTGAAGGGAAACCGAGGGGATGAAATTAAATGTGCACAAGGCTAATCCCACATGCACATTTTGGGGGCGGGCTGGAGGATACCAAACATACAAAGCATTCTGCAATGCATTTAAAGCCCTCCTGCAAGCAAATATACCCACACCTTTCACCCAGTCACATACCCTTGAAACATTTCTTCCTTCTTTTAATTAAAAAATAACTTCTGCTTCCCCCCCTCACCTGAACCAACAGGTTGGATCGCTTTTTAATTGCATCCTTCAAGCTATCAACATGAAAAATAAATGCTGTGCTATCCGTAAGGGTTACATTTTCCTGTTGGATATGCTCCCGTTGCAAGGAAACGACCACACGTTTGTCACCAGATGCTGTGGTGGCATTAAGTGCTGGTACAGCAGTCGCCCTTCAGGGCCTTCGCTGTCCCAGGGACACGTTGTGGGAGCTGGTGGGAAAAGCAGGTTTGGCTCCAAGGCCTTCAAAATGAAGAAGGCAGGAGGAAAGGCTGAATGCCCTGATGTTAATACTCCGATACACGTGTGTGGTGTGAACGCAACCAGTAGCAGAGTGTTTCTCGAGCAGTTTTACTGCAGCGGGTGTCAGTGCCGAGCCGCCGTTGCAGCGAGTCGCGTCACTTCTCCCCGCAGCCGTGCTGATGCAGGAGTCACGGCTCCCTCTGCTAACTCCTACAGGCTGCCTGGCCGCGTTCAAGGGAACAGCAGACTTTCTATGCATGCCTAGAATAAGAATGCAAGGCTAAATCCTGCAAGTCTTTATCACATCAGTAGTCATTACTTGTCAGAGATCTCACTCCTCTCTGCCAGATTGCTCGCATGCATAATCACTGCTTATGTGATTAAGGGGGCTGCAGGATAAGGCTTTACATTTGAATTACAGATAATAAAATCATTTTTTATTCGTGGCCATGCGGATCTCTGTTTGTAAGCTTTCAGTAAACGCCCGTGATCTCTAGACCTTTAAAGAAGAAGGGCAGAAAATGCTACTTTCCAACCCGAAGAAATAATGTCATTTTTGAGGAAACGCCGGGCAGTACATGAGGAGCATTTCTCCTTCCCCATGTTACAACAGAGCATTTACAAAAGACAAAACATGTGCTTTGTCTTATTTGGACGGGGTCCAAAATCTGGTTTTCTTCAACATGATTTTATTAGGTATATTATACACTGCTCTGCTGGAGGAGAGCAACATATGGCCGAACAGTACAACTTAATCCTAACTAAAGATTTCCTGTATCTACTGTAACCTAATACAATGACAGATGCACACTTGTATGTGTGTGGAAGGTTAACACTCCGATTTTGTTTTCAACAAATTTACTCTGCCCATTTACATCATATCACGAGGGAAAGGGGAAAATAAAACTTGAGAGACAACAGATCACAGCCTGGGCTGTGGTGCCCTCTATTGAACATCCGCTCAGCCTCTCGCAGCGAGCGCAGGGCTCCGCAGTAAACAAAGCTTCATTTCCTCCTTTTAAAAAGCCTACTGTGTCTCCTCATTCATTTTTTATAACAGAGGAAATGTTACTGATAGCAAGCAACTGTGAAGCAACTGTTTAGGATCTGATAATGAATACATTTAGGAATTAACCGACACATGCCTGCAAAGCATTATTCACTTCAATGGATTTGCTTCCCTCGCCAGAGAGGAAATAGTTTCAAGGTTTTGCTCGGAACAGCTCCACTGGAAAGAGGCGGCCACCATCCACTGGAGGAAATCCTACCTGCCCCACGGCCACCAGTGCTGCTGCCTGTTCTGCGCTGACGAAGGAGCCTCTGAGGCCCTGGCAGGCTGGGATCCATCCTCCTCGGAGCCAGTCTCCCACTTTCCACATCTGCCTGTCCCCATGGGGACTTCTCAACACCTACACCAGCTTGTGCTTGCAGGACCGCAGGAAATCTAAATCCCAAAGTTAAACCTGTGCAGCTAAACAGGGCTGAAAGCAAACGGGATCTTACAGAACCCAGTATTATAAGGTAGTTTTAATTTTGACCTCCAGTTTAAGAATAAGCTTTTCCAGTGAATCTATCCTCAAATCCATGAGGATACCTACCAGAAAAAAACACACATAATTTTCCTTATTCTTACAAAGTAATTCATAATTGAAAATGGGCTGGCTGGCTTCCGTTAATGCAAATGGGTTTTTGAAATATTAAATTATGCCCAGACAAGAAGTAAGCCTTACAGCTCTTCATCATTCAGAGATAATAACCTATAAGACAAGCAGGTCCGACCCTGTATTTGTGTGGTAAAGCCAAACCAAAACTCAAAACCCACTTCCAGGCTTCACCAAACTCTAAGGCTTTGGTTTAGTTTCCAGCTGTCGGCATGCTCAGCATGAAGAAGCTACAAAAAGGCCCTTTCTAAGTGCCTCAGCGTGCTACCTAGTTCTGTGAAGGAGGACAAGAGGACTCTATAGCTGCCTACATACAGGTGATGTGAAGGTGCTCCCAGGATAAAAGACAGGAACTGACACTTCTGGCATGTGGCTACCATCCTGGCAGAGGCTGCAGCAACCTTCTCACACTGAGCAACAGGCAGGAACAGAAAGGGTTTAAAATCTGAACTCCATTGTCAGGTATGGCTTGGATCCTGATGCTCTCACAGTGTACTGAATATAGCTTGGGTTCCTGTATCACCTTGACAGATACACATAGGTTAGGATCCAATTTCTTCCTTCTGTCACAAAGAAATATCAGCAAAGGCTGTGAGCTTGTGCACGATGACTGCTGCCACTCTTGGGGGGAATGAGGCACTCAGCTTTGTGGTTCTGAGCAATACAACTGTGTCCTGGCTCCTTTCCCACTCTCTTCCCAATATACCAGGGAGGTCCTGCCTTCCCCTGTCGCTGCCACACCAGAGAACTTGTAGCATCCATACCTGGACTTCATGTAAAATCAAGTCTGTCTATATGTTTTTATATACACTTTTTTTTTCTTCTGCCTTTGCATAAGCTATATATATACACTCTCTATATAAACTGCCAATATGTAAAGGCAGAAGCAGTGGGATGGTGTCAGCAGTATTAGCTGGAGGAAGTCCAAAATCAGCAGTGATCACATGCAAGATTTAAAGACAACGTGCTCATCAATGAGTTCCACAAGAGAAAGAAATCACCACCTTTGCTTCAGACTTATTAAAGAAAAAAAAAAGCATCATGGCAGCCTAGTTCAGCCACTAAAAAGATGCCTTCTATAAATAGCAGTACATCAGACATGCCAGCCAGCAGAGGGCAATGGTACGGCACATAATTTGCCAAGCCAATTCATCACAACACAACTGTATCTCTGAAAATTCCTTCCAACTATTCCCCCGGGCTGAGAGAAAAGCCGACACCTTTCCAAATGGCATCCAAGTTCAAACATTTAAATCATCTCCTTACGACAGAGATGCCTCTTTTCTCACTCCTGGACTAAGAGCAGCAAGGTAACATGCTCAACGCGCTGTCATTTTCTCCTGTCAGTACCCATTTAAGACATAGACATCCACAAAATTGGAGAGTGATGATCTGTTTTTAGAGAATCTACCTCTGTGTCTTGTCTTCTGAAGCACTGACAGCAGCTGTAAATATTTCTGATGCTGCAGTATTGTCCCGTGTTAACAGATGAGCCTCTTTACTACTTTAATATGTGAGTGATTTTGAAAACACGCTGCTCTGTGGGGCAGCACACCTAAGGCTGTGTAAGCACAGCTAAAAATTGCTCAGACACAGGGACCTGAACTACCTGTGGTCTGACTGGCCATTAGTGCTCTCTCTCCTAGAAGCACCATCACTAGTTCACTGTTTTTCTCTTGTGAGGTGAAGAATAAACACTAATCCTTTTCTGCTTTCCTTTCCCCATCTTGTAAGTCCTCAACCAGTATGTAGTGACCATCCCTTTGGCACAGATCCTGTATATAACTGTACACAGAAATATTCCTGCAGCTTCCACAATGGCTAGCTCCTCCTGCCTTCAGTTATTGATCCTAAGGCATGCATGTTAGGCTAAATCATTTATCGTCTGTTATGGAAACCTATAATTATAACATACTGAGTGGAAAAACAGTGGTCCAGTATTCCCCCTGCCCCGTGACCACAAGGCCTAAAACCTACTTAAATGATTATTTTTTCCTTTGCTTACGCAGTTCTGATTCATAGAAACACTGATAATAAAAGAAGACGAATGTCTCTGTTCTGCTTTACCATGCCCTTAACCCAAACAGTGGCTAAAGACAACCTCCAAACTCGCTCATAGTTCCTGCTGTAGCAACTCTGAACAGATCTGCACTCATAGCAGCAGTGGCAGGATATCAAGAGAATGGCAGAGAAAGCAGAAGATTACACCGACAAGGTCTCTGCCACTGCATATGATAAAGGGGTTACAGCATTGCAGTACTAAAACTAACACTGTGCCTCCTTGTAACCCAAGTCAGAGGCTAGCTAAGACTGCACTGCTCCTTTACACTACCCCTTTACATAACCACACAGACGAATGATCTTATACAGACTGCAGCTGTAGTGAAAATTATCACAGCTGCTAGAGCTTGTTTATGTCAGTGGGACTGGTAAACACAGTAATTGGCATTATAGGAAGTGTACGTGTTAGGAGACCTCACTATAGAATTTACCCAAGCCCACAGTGTTTTAGCCCACAGGGTTCATTAGAAAGGTGTTCATTTTCCATGAATATCAAGATGGAAAGAAGTTTATTTCTTTTATAAGAACATCTAGCTCTTTCTTGGAAGCTATAAATAGACATCACTATGAAGGACCTTTCAACCTTAGTTCTGAATCAGAATTCAATATAAATCCAAACCTATTAATTTTAATCAGTCAATGAAACACAATGGAAAAGCCCAAGTTGAGGTTTCCGTGCAACCGGCAGAGCTGAAGGCATGTATGTGAAATATGACTTTGTGCAAATAAAGCAAAAAATAAAACCAAATGAGCTGCCTATCTAGACGACCACAAGGTGGCTCTCACGCACCGGAGATGAGTTATGTTCAATCGGAAAATTGATGACATCATAAAAATGCCAACATCTCTGCGATAAGCTGTACTTACTTTTCCAGGAATTCTTGCAGCCCCTGCCGACGATGGTCCACGTGATGCGGATTGTTCATATTGAAAAAGGGAGTTTTAGATGGCAATTCGGGTAACTGTCTTTATAAACAACAAGCAAACACACAGTTAAAACCAAAACCGAAACAGCAGAGAAAAACGCTGCAAGAAAATGCCAACCCCAAGCATTTGAAATTCATGAGCCATGTTCCAGAAGCTCAGGAAACTGAATTTGAGAATGTACGGTTAAGAAAAATGGGGGGCTTCTGACACAACTTGAAAGGAAAAATAACTCAGATTTTTCTGGTCCAGTTGTTAGGCCTGCAGACATGCCTGGTTAGGTCATTTATGGCCCTTGGAGAACCTAACCACATCCTAGGTACACTTGTGCTGTTGTTACTAGTCAGTTTAAGCAGAACAACCTCAGCTCAACATTGCCTAGGAGTCTGCCTTGCCCAGATTGTCCTTTCTGCTACCTGTACGTAGCAAAAGGAAAAACAGCAGCTCAGATCTGTTAGAAATTAAAACTGGGACTCACCAAACAAAGGCCATCAGTACAAATCACTTTTTCTGGATTTAAAGCAGAGAAAGTGCCTTGTACAGAATAAGCTTGTACGACTGCAAGGATGCACTTGTACAAATGCAGGATACTTTCTAGTTCTCATTTTTACTGTTCTCAGAATTAAGGTAAAACAATGCTCCTCTTTCACGTGTTACTGACAGATTGTTAAGTAGATATCTAATGAAACAAACCAATCATAAAAAGTTGCTCACATGAGCACAGCATTGCTCTGAAGCCTCTGCCGAAGCCAAACAAATTCTCGAAAGCGTCGTCTAACACAGGATGTTTTCCTTGTGAAGCACATACTGTTTGTCTGTTGAGAAATTGAAAAAGAAAGGTTACTTGTAAAGCAGCTTAACCTGACATGCAGGCATGACATCAAAAAGCATCTGAGATGCTAACCCTTGACACACCAATGGAAAGCTTGATAATTAATTCAATTTAGGTTAAGGACTATGCTTTAGCTCAGACAGGACTGATGACAGTTTCTACAGTTTCTCAGTGATTTATTTTTTTTTCCTTTTTTAAAGGAAGAGATAAGGATCATGGCACAACTTGCAGTAACAAGAAAAAAATCTCAGAAAGAAAAATTTTAGCAGACAGTGCCAAACTTTGCTAGGGAAAAAAAACAAAAAAAGAAAAAAAGAAAAACATATTTAGTTTTCTAGTTAAAATCCTGCAAACAGCTGTTCTGACAGTGCGTGATCCTCCTTAAATCTGAACTGACATAACTCCTTTCTGCAAGCAGCAGCATTTGGAAACTTTCCCACAGAACACTACTACTCGACTAGAAAACGCCAATTCATCAAAAGAGAAACAATTCATGGAAATGAGATGCTTTTTCCAACTTTTCCGATGGAGCATACATTTAGGCAAAACCCACCCTCCCAGACAGGACTCCATTATAAAATTGCCTGCAGTCCAGCCAGCCCTCAAGAGCCTGCCAGGAGCCACAGCTCTTCCACAGGCACACGATGCAGATTGTGCAGGGCCCAAAGGTGCCAGCTTTCCAGAATAGATCCTGGCTACCTCACAGCTTAAGAAGCCAAATACTCCAGGAGCTGGGCAGAAGGGGTATCCGGCTGTTCTAAGAACCTGGCAGATGCAAGACTTTGAACCCAGCTAGTAACCTGGGTGGTAGGACTGACCCAGACTTGGTCTCTGAAAGTCCTAGCAGTGTAGGAGATGTTGCCTGTCAGCTTCCGAGATGCCCAGCACTGAGTCACATAACAGCACGTCTGAGTGACTTCACCCCAACTCAGCAGTTGCTGAGAAAGATGGCAATACGCTTCTATTGAGAAACACCACCGTCTACCCCACCCACCACCAAATCTACAGAATGTCTCTTTAGCAGAAGCCAAAAATGTAATTGCTTTCGTATCAGTACTTACACCACGCTGCAGAAGTTTAACAGCTGATTGCCGCACAGGGTGAAAGTACTTGTCTTGATAGATATTGAACAAGCAATCATTTGACTGTTTGCTCACATTACACCAAGTGTTTAGCTTTCCCACACAGAAGGGAAATTCTGTCTGCCTTGTGCCAAACCATCAACTATGTAACTCGGTGCTTTCCAACTCTTTGCTGGAGAGCTGATGCACTTCAGAAAATTTATTTACATTATAGTTAAAAACCCTGGATCTAAATTTAGGAAATTAGGATAACTCCTTCCATGTATCACCCACCAAATGACAACAATCAACAAAATAAAATGATGTACAGGACAGATGTAAGACAAAAGAAAACCATGACTCTAAGTGCACTCCATTAACAAATGGTGGACTACAATAATGAACCTGAATGTACTTAATTGACATATACCATCACCACTAAGGTGGTATAACATGAATATCAAGGTATGATGAAAACAAATACATTGGATCACCAAGTAACTTGGCAAATAGAAGAGTCAAGAAGAATTTAAAGTAAAAATAATCAGATACTTATCTGAAAACAAAGTTGTTTTCAATGTGAAGACTTGAACATCAAAATTCTTTTATAATGTTAAGATATCACTGACCATGACAGTCTTCTAGTTGATGAGTAAAGCTAAGAATAGCGTATGTTGCAATACACAGTGGAATGCAAGTGTAAATGCAATATCAAGTCCTATTTCCAGCTCTTTCATAGACTTTTCTGCACGGTCTTTTTGGCCACTCTACCCTTACCTGTTCTACTGCATTTCAGCTGTTAAAAGGAGAATAATAACCTGCAGTCTCCCATAAGCATTGTAAAGAAATTCTATTAATACCCGAAGCGAGCCCCAGCTCAGACAGAAACAGCAGTACGAGTCCAAAGAATCTCTAGTGATGTTTTTATACTCACATGGATAAATATCTCATAGTCGATGTAAGAATGCCATGAGTCTTCTTTCTGTGTCCTGGGGTCTCGCACCAAGACAGTAACAAATTCCTGCAAGTGCATAATAAAAATCAAGCAATTAATTTCAGAAGACAAAGGGAGCCTGAAAGACTCTCTTGATTGCTCTGCTGTTCCACAAACTACTGTGCTCAGATTAAAAGCTGAACTGCTGTTTTATTGAATTTTGCAACCCTATAAAAGGAGAAGCAAAAAGCAATGAATCATCTGAGCTACACCACATGCCCAGGAAATTCTTTGCCAAACTGCTAGCTGAAGAGGAATATTTCAGATTAAGTAATACTGTGAAGTTATATACATGCTTCGTGTGTGGGAGAGTTGGTTATCTCGGTAACTACAAACAAAAAATCTAACATTCAAGTCACGCATCTGAGATAGAACTAGGTAGGCATTAAAATGGACTTTTCCCACCCTTGTATTCAGCATTCACATAACATTTTATTTGACCCTAAATTTCTTCTGTCATTTTATCTACCCTCTTTTAAAATCAAGTATTCATGCCCATCAATTTCAGGGATCTAAGTTAAGTGCTCAGTACCTCCACAAAGGGCTGAAGACCTGACTTTGTTCTGAACTTAAAATTTCTTGCTCCAGCAAGAAAAGCATACTTTTCCCACTGGAAAAATATGGCATTCTCCATTTTCAGGGGACAACATAGAATATTTATCCTAGAAATTGCCATATCTAGCCTATTTCCTTATAAATCATATGTTTACATAACAACCTAGAGCATTCCCAAACAACTTAAGAGTGATCCTGAAGGAGTGAGAGAGGCCTGTGGGTATTACTGGAACATAATTAGGCATCATTAATAGTAATTGGGAGCAGCTGAAGAATCACACGCCTCTGAGTATCATCAGCTAATAACAACTTGAAATCCTGTATCAAAAACAAACACGGCAAACCTGTGTGTTGATACTAAGATGGAAAAGGTTTCTTTAAAATATGAAGGCTGAAAGTGCCTCTTAACTACCTGTCATTTCCACAGGGAAAGAGCAGGCTGCCCACATTCAATTGTCTAAATAAATGATTACCCCAAAGAGCTAAGCCAACCACTTAAATAATGACTTAACGAAATGCTTTTAAGCTGTAGATATATTTTTGCTGAGAGGAAGGCACTGTGCTCCAAATCCAGGTACAGGAGTCAACTATAGGACAAAGTTTCTGACAAATAACATGCTTTTTTAGCAGCTCTCTTTTCATAAATCAAGAAATCTTGATCTTGAAAGATCTCAAAATGTGTCTCCAAACCACGGATGTCACAAATAAAACCCTTACTCTTCAGCCAGGTGCCCCCCACCCTCTCTCCCCACCACGCACACCAGCAGCAAACATGGAACAGACCAGCAGGAGGGGAGCACAAGGACATCCTTGACAGGAAAAGATGCATTTTCCTGACCGGTCATTGCCCTCTGTATGTGGCAGGGAGGTGTCTGTGGTCCCCATTCAATCATTTATCATGCAGGAGCAGCTGATTTTATGGCAGAACTGTTTCAGAGAAGAGGAACCTGTGGCCTGGTGAAGCCCCAAGTTTTATCTCACATAGCCTGGCTCTTAGTCACAGGGGTGTTTTCTGCACTATTGCTGGGTACCGTCTTGGGGTCTGTCAGGAGTTCCTTGCCAAATAAAGCTTGCTTAAAAGTCTCCCATCACCTCTGCTGCTTCTTTCCTCACTGAAGAGCCTGGAGGCCTGATTCTCCTCTGCTCTGCACTCTCTGCAGATTTTTACCCCCGTGCCAACCTGGTACGAAAGGAACCAAAGAACAGCGTTGCAACCATTCCCGCTAGCTGAGGGTCAGGCCTTTGCTAACAGAACGACACCAGTGGGAGACATGACAAAGTTATTCCTCCTCCTGAGCAGATCCTGAGCACCAAACAAAGGATATAAAATCATTTTCAGTCCAGTTTTCCTTTTCCTCCTACCTCAGTTTCCATCATAGCATACGTTCGGTCCCATTGCAACAACTTTTCATATCTACAGTCTTATTTTCTCCTTTTTTTTTTGTCTTTCCCCAGCCTTCTCCTTCCCTGTGTCTCATTCTTCCCAGAGCCACAAACACTTCTAAATTTTTATTTTTTTTTCTGAGCCCCAAGTGCATCAGTCCTGCAAGCCAGAAGAAGCACAATTATGCCAGGAAGCTTCAAGCAGGGCATTGCTCTCCTCTTCCTCTCAGCTACTGCAGCTGGACTGTAAATAGCCTGCTTACAGCCCAGCCTCGGGTTCCCTTCCTGCCATCCATTGCCATATCATCTTCCCGTTATGCTTGCTGTTGCCTAAATTCCTCAAATTATTTCATTTCCAAGCAACCTTCTCCTTTCCAAGGGGTCAAAATAAGTAAACTACTCCCTTAAAACCTCTATTATACCAAAGTATTATGACAGAAAGCTACTATTGGATATGCCGTGGGATAGCAATGGGATGCCTTGCAAATGATTCTGGGCCACGTGATTTCCACACAAAACCCTGTGCACTTTCAATTTCCAGTTAAATGGCCCCCAGGTCTCAATACTGCAGAAGTCAAACACCTTTCAGGCTCCACCTATACAAGAAATAAGACCCACTGTGCTTGTTGTGGTAGTCAGGTGTCTGGGTAGCAAATCACTGCCCCAGAAGTAGAAGTGTTTTATGGTTACAGCAGAGCACTTCAGTAAGATGCCACGCTCAAATATAGTCAGCATGAGCTCCAACTTAAAACACCTTAATCTCAGCAGAAGACTGGATGTTTGCTTGTTTTTTCCCCCTTCATTTGCTGATGGATACCAAGACTGAGGTCAGAATGAAGCAAGACAGGCATTAAGCAATTAGAAAAGAAAACCAAACTGTCCAGCCCTTCTCAAGATCTCCAGTACTTCCCTTCCAGCCATCGTGAATCCAGCAAGTTCTCCTTCCAGTTCTTGCTACACTTTCTACTGTTCTGGAAAAGCCATATTACACACATGAACCACCCTTCCTCCTTTAAGCCTTCTCCTGTATACAAAACCCCACTGGGATACCAACACTGGTTGAATCCAAGCAGCCCAAATTGCCTACTGTGGACACCACAAAAGGCGTTTACACAGCCACCAGCTTGTACAAGGCCAATGTTCATGCACAGGCAATGTTAGGGCTTAAGCAGAGGTAGGTGGCAGAATATTCCCCTGGGAGACAGCTTTTGTAAGCTCAGTCCACAGGTCATAAACTTTACATAGATAAAGCATCTTTGGGTAATAACTACCTTTGAATATACTCCCCTCCCTCCCAAACTTGCTACAAAAACCAGGATACCTTTAGTAGGCATCTGTCTTCAAGTAAGCTGCTGTTCACCTGGGATGGGTGAGGCTGAACTCTTCACCCACAGACCACATGAAGACCAGCTTCATCTTCTATCACAAGACCGTGTTGCAGGCCAGCCTTACAAAAGGGGAAGCAGAACCCAAAAAGAACCAAAGCTTCAGGGAAGTTTTACTACAATCAGCTGCAATCCTTTTCAAGGTGTCTTCTCCTTCCCAGTTCAGCTTGTTTTTTCCAGAATTGCAGAATTGTATGACACCACATTATATATACTTTGCCTTTTTTTTTTTTAATTATTATTATTATTTTTTTTTTTTTTTTTTTTTCTGAGGGACACAATATCCTGGACATGTCTATTATACATGCAAGAACAGCATGTTTTCTGCAATGCCTAATGCAGACCAGAATTTACTGCTGACAGCCCGAAGTGCCTAAACTTGGCAGTGGAAGCCTCCTGCATTGGGAACTATACAGACTCAACAGAAAGCTACTAGTGAGTGGCATCTCTGTTTATTCCTTCTCCCTGGAAATTGTGAAATTCATAGGCAAAACAGTTCCTATCCAAACTGCTAGCACTGTAACTTCCATCTGGATTCCAGCCTTCATACTGGCCCAAATACCCTCATGAGCAACTTCACATCTGCCCCAAAACTGAATTAGCGAGGAATTCTGTTGAGGATGATTGAGAAAAAACTGAAAGAGATGTCTCTCTCATGTAGAACAACTCGGCAGAGTTACTGCACGTGCAAGCAGAGCAAGCACATGACTACAAGAAGCAGTCATCACTACTTGGCAAACAGGAATAAGCCGAGCAGCTTCTCTGGCTGGATGTGCCTCTTAGTTCAAGGCTAACATGGCTGCGATTTCTGTGCCTGCCAGCCTAGGCATGGCACCATGGGCACTTCACGACTCTGTCCATAAGAAGTGGAGCAGTCCCAGCTGTTAGGGTCAAAAATAAAAGACAAAACAGCCAAAGTGAGCCCAAGGTCTGGTGGGTACCTACCTCTCATAGTTACAGTCCTGTACAAAGACAGGAGTGCTGCCAACAGAGGAAAAGGGCAGTACTGAGGTCATGCAGACACAGGCACTGAAGACTGAATTGTTCCTCTCCAAAAAGAGGAGTATGCCATAAAAACAGCTGAAGCAAAGAGAAGACTTTTTTCTTAAAAATAAAAATCTCCTGTTGGAGGTATTTTTCAAAAATGCCAGTGATTTCTCAGAAATAAGGCATAAGCTAAAAGCTCCGATATTTAGAATTTGACCACAAGAACTATGTTTCTGAGAAGTCTTTTTTTATTTTCCCATTAGGAAAATAGGAAATCTGACATGGAAACATCTATTTTTAATATGGGAACAATCTGCCACGAGAGGGAGGAATAAAAATAATCCTGCATTGGAAGATTATGTGCTTCATTCATTCCAGCTGCGTCTAATTCAAATCTGTGTGCTCAGGACAGCGTCAGGTGATAGCCTCATGCTCCACGGTGCCACTGTTACGCGTCAGATTAGTCAATAACCTCCAAAGAGTCATTTTCCATAAAGCATCCTAGAAAAAGAGTTTCCCATCAGGTTGTCTAGTAGTAAAAGGATCAACCACAAATGAAATGGGGCTTTTCACACTGGGAGCACTGGGACCTTCCCTCCATGCATGCTGAATAGTAAGGCTGGTAGGAAATGAACAGCTGAGATAAAATGACTTGTTTAAACTTTGAGTTTGCTGGCGCTGAGCAAAAGAGAATGTGCAACTTATGATACTTGTGGTCCACATTCATCTGGAAATCAGAGCTCAAGCCTCACTCAAATCATTATGTCTTAAAAAATACCTGATGACTGATGGAGAGAAGACTGAAATCCCAGTCCTTCTCTCCCACATGCGTGTCTGAGTCACTTATGCAGAGTCATTTACTTTCTTCCTCTCTGATCCACTGAATATTGAAGGAACTGGCAGTGCATCACTCCAGAATATTCTGTAGCTTGACAATTAAAGCATAAAGAAGAAAACAAGTATTTCCTGGCCTGTGTGAATGCCCTAAGCCACTCTCTTGGTGGATAAAGAGAAAGAGAAGGTAAGAGAAGATATAGCCCCCAGCATATTAACCAGGTGCAACAGGAGGTTTATTATATTTGTCCAGTATTGGCATGCAGGTGAGAGAGGCAGAAGGCATCTCCTTTATCAGCCCTGAAAGCTTCTTCTTTATCAGCCCTGAACAAGCTCACAAGTCAAGCAATAAGTTACTCAGCAGTGTCCAGACCAGCCCATGCAGATTTGCTGATGCTCATTAAATCCTCTCCTGAAGAAGGCTTAGACACTTCTGGAAGGGAGCTACTGCCACAGGTATAGGAAGGAACTGCCTGGGAGGGACATTGAGAGCTAAGTTTTGGATTTAACAGCACACACAGCTAAACTAAGAAGACATGCATATGCTAGTTTTCTGTGAACACTGACATTATTTCTGCTATTTAGAATATAAATACCCAACACAACCATATGGCAGCCAAAATATCAAAGGTGCAAAGTGCCAATTCTCCTGATTTCACTGGTGGTAGCAGTGGTAAAAGACTGACTGTCCAGAAGGTGCTGCTCCTGTAAAGCACCAGTGGTCAGCTGCTTCTAACTCTTCCTGCAATGTGCTAACAAGCTTGGGGCACGTCAGTTTAAGCACTTTAATATCTGGTTCAAGTACGTGGCTTTCCTATGTGGCAATAATTAGCTCATACAGAGATTCCCTGCTAAATCAGTAATCAGGAGTTAGACTGCTGTAACCATTGCATAATTAACTGAGCTGTGTTTGGGCTAAAACAAACTGCAAAGAACAAGGGATCCCTGCAGGGTCAGCTGTAGCAGAGCCAGGGCTACAGCTTGTTTCCTAAAATCCAACTCCATTATCTAAAACAGCAGTACCTCCATGGAATATATACACTGTCTTCTCTCTGCGTGCCAGGTGAGTCCAGCTTCTCACACTCCTATGCATCCCTGCATTGACTTCCAGGCCGGGATGCACACTAGCAATTAGCTGGAGCAGACAATTCTTAGTGTTCCTTGATTAAAAGGAAGCATTTTATTAGCGCCTTGCTAAAAACAAACCAGTCATGGAGCCTACTCAACAGCACTTGAAAAAGGAGGAAACAAAGCATCACTGTGGTTCTTGAGGACAAGAACCACAGCAGTGGAGCAAGTAGCAGATGTGCATTTCAAAGGAATCCTTCCTCAAAACTGCCTGCAGGGTTTGCTCTTTAGTCCTATTAACCTGTTTTCCCTGTGGGCCGTGGATAAAGTCTGGCTCCAAACAATACTACAGAATGCTACTGTTGATTTAATTTTGTTGGTAAATTCATTGCATTCAAAGACTCATCCATATATGTTTTAATTGCAAACCAATTTGTATCCTTGAATGCTTCTGTAAACTCATTTTAATGTATTATTTCAATTAAGTGGTTTCTGACTTTGAATGGTTTGAACAGCAAAATATTATTTTCAATAACAATTACTGTTTTCAGAAAACTTTTACCTACAGTTATGCATTAGTATTGCCCCACCAGTGACAGCAGACATGGGTACTGCCACAAATGGAAGGCTTTTGTCTCTCATGGATGTGAGTGGTCTTTGAGGTCTCTTTCGCCTGGGTTTGTCCAGAATACTTAAGTCAATGGGGCCTTATCTGCATCTTAATTCTGCATCACAAATTTTAAATAAATACAAATATCAAAAGAAATGGTGGTAAAATAGGTGAGTATTTGATAGAGCCTTATTAGTTGTATCTGATTAAACCCACTTCATTTACTGGCATTGATCAAACATGTTGACCTGGGCCTGCAAAGCAGGAATCACCATTTGCCATATACTACCTAGATCCGTTCTAATTTAATTTAATTCAGGTCCTAAAATGAGACAGCCACACTGGAAGTTACAAATCACCAATTATGTGTTTTCTTTTTCTACCCAGGCAGCACTGCCAGACAAAAAAAAAAAATCTGCAGTGCTGCCTTTACTGCAATTTCAGAGTAGGATCAGGTGGGGTTTAAATATCCTGTCCGAGTGTCTTCCTTTGGCTAACAACAGCCTTCATGTACACAAATTAAGAGGACTGGGGGGCAGGAAACTGCATTTCTCGGTTTAGGCAGAAAGTTGGTTTCACTTCTTAGTCCTCTTGTTTTAATATGATACAAAGTTTAGGTTGCAAATTTTACTGAAAATAGTTTAAAACATTGACAGTAACAGCGATTACATCATCAGTCCTTAAAATGACTGTCTTGTTTTTTTTATAATTCTAAAAAATTCCACGTCTCTTCAATGAAGAAAGCAATATGACAGGTTTCATGAAACTGTCATTTGGTGTCAAAGGGTCCTCCTGAGTAGTCTGGAACACCCTGACCTAGAAATGCCAAAGAGCAAGAATTACAGGATTTTCAGGATCTTCCTTAGGATGTTCATGGCAACTACTAAAGAAGACTGCACTGTGTCATTCAGGCAGCTAACTATTCCTAATCACATCAAAATGAAGGCAGCCAATGGTACGATGGATTTGTGTAAGTAAAAGCAAACAGGCAGTCTCAAAGCCAATGGTGGAACTGAGGGCATAGCAGTGTTGATTAAAATTGCTTCAAGGAAGTCAGTTTGGAAACAGCATATAAGACAAACCAAATTCAGTCTGTTTAGCCACAGAAACTTCTTTTCCTTTCCTTTCTATCTTGCAGTACTCATGGACTACTCTGGGGACTGGGCCGCTGTCAGAACTATAGCATGGCATAACTCTGATATTCTCAGTGTTTACCCCAAGGCGGAGCATCATGCCATGCTTTGTTCCCAGCATTTCACCTCTTTTATATATCACATCTTAATCACCAGCATCTGAGCACTCCAGAGACTTCACTGCATTTTTAAGTGGAGATATGCCAAAGAAAAGTCAGTCTGACTTCAGGTTTAGTCGGCTGTATTGAAGAAATAGATGGCTTTCCTTGGAATTATGCAGTACACAGCTATTGGTAAATGTTAAAAGAAAAAAAAAATGCCATGACCAACTATTTTACTTAATCTGACAGATGACAAACTGTAAATCTCAATGAAATACACTCCACAACCATCAAAAGAAAATCCTTTTTTATTAAAGGTTATGTCACTTACTTGTTTTTCATGTTTTGGTGTCATCTTCAATGTCTTGTGTTACAGTAAAAATTGATCTGAAAAACAAAGCAGACATCAGCATGCCATTTAAGAGTTACTTAAAAGGTCATTATCGCTTTTGCTAGATGTCAGTAAACTGTAGGAAGAGCCACACTCAGGTCTATACATGGCAAAAAATACGTTTGCAACAGATATAAGAATGTATTCATTAAAATAATCCCATTTCCATGCCTTTTTGATTCATGATGGGCAGGTTCTCTGCTTTGCTGTGGCAGAACACTGGCTTAGTCCCTTTCTGGGGCTGCTTGTAACACACCCGGCCATCCCCCAGTGCTCATCGTGGCACTGATGCTCTGCACCAAGCTCCCAAGAGCTCCACGCATCCACAGCAGACACCCCTTGGCTGATCCTTTGTGAAAATGCAGCGGAGGCAGCACTGCCTGTGCCCTGATGGGTCTGCATGATTACAGCCGAGGTCTGAGAGACACTACAAGGCGGTGCCATCCTTGTTAGCTGGGCTGTGGATGTTTCCTCGGGAAATCCATGAAGTTGGCAGAATCAAAAAGCCTCTCTAAGTCGCTTCTTTGAAACAGAAAAGCAGAGACTCTGCATGCATGCAGACTCTGGCTAAATTTCACAGCATTTGTGGTTTTAAAATCTCCATGTGGGTAAAGTACATAATTAGACCAAATCCAAAAATCCTGTCGTTAACTTGCACTTTAAATCCATTCTTTTACTGGAAATCCTGATAAGATCTTAACTACCTCTGCCATTGCACAAAGCAGCCAGCTTGCTCAGGATAGATAACACAGGGAAGATCAAGGCAGATTTATTTAGTGCTGGTTTGCATACACACCTCCTGTGTAAATACAATGGCCATGGGGGAAAAGGATTTGCATTTTGCCATTCCTCTTTACCTCTCCCACGTGTCACCCAGTCATCCTCAGGTAACACATCCACTGCCCCCCCCAGCTACAAAATTGTGCAATTTCCTCATCAGCCTTTAAATGCCAGCTTCCCCTTTCCAAACCAAACACACCCAAAAGCTTCCCTCCTCCTCCTCCTGCACCACCAGAGCACAGCTCCCCGCTGGGAACGCACCGGACAGGTAAACCTCAACCCAGGGCAGCTGAGCAAAACCCTCTTATTGTGAAAGGTGAACTTGCAGGTTTCTTACACAAACGTCTACTTGTGAATAGGGGATATACAGGAGGTTTAGGCTTAGTTGTACAGAGCTTGGAAACGCACAAATTATTGCATAATTACGTATTTAGGTGAAGCCCAGCTCAATGCCTCTTAGAAACACACCTAGCTGTCAAAACACAACTCTAACTATGTTAACAAAATACAAACATATGCACGCTCTATTTCCTGGCCTTACAATTTATTTACTTTTTGAAACAAACGCATCTTTGTCAGATTCCTCTAGGCTCAGTTATAACCAAAAAAAAAAAGGATATTCTCACTCCAAATGTCTATACGTCAGGCTTCAGAGATGGTGCCACCAGCACAGCTCCCATCTCCATAAAGGTGAGGCCACCAGTTTATTTCTGCTCTTTGAATTCTGTAGCTGGAACTTCACTGAAAAACTCCTTTTTTTTTTTTTTTTTTTTTTTTTTTTTTTTTTTTTTTCTCCATGGCTTTATGCTTAATTAATCTGCAGGGTGATGGCAACACTCTGGGCTGGAGGTGCAGAAGAGCACCCTGACACTTGCTGGCAGTGCCAAACATGACAAGGGCCCTTCAGGAAGGTAATCAAGTCAGATATTCAGCTATCTGGCATGGCTAAGTGGCACAAAATAGCTGAACCAGGCCACAAGAACTTGGCTCATCATTTATTGTTACGAACACAGAGGTATTGGAGCTTTCCTTCGGCCCATGGCATGGAGAGCACTGTGCAGGCCTCAGGCTGTCACCAGAGGAAGGGCTGCTTCTGCCTGTTACCTAAACCAAATAAAATTAAAAAAAGAACTTTTTTTTTGGTTCTACCCCCCCCCCCCCCAATGTATTTTTTTTTAATGGCAACTCATTTTTTTCCCAGTTATATATTTTTATTCTGTCAGATTCTGCAGCCTCTTTCTCTTCAGTCTCTTAACTGATTTAAGCAAGTAATTATGCAAGCCCCAAATAGCTCATTCCTGACACTGTTAGTAAATGACTGGGCTGAAATAACACATGGGGTTTTGTCTTCTCCTTCCTAATGACCAAGTCACGGGCTGGTGCTGGTTAGAAAGAAGAGTTTAAAGTGCAAACAGCCACTGCAATTCTAAATATTTAATGACTAAAGTTAGCAGTGCACCACCAAAAAAGCTTCCTAAAATATTTAGAACACATCATTTTTTCATCAAGCCATCTGAAAAACTGAATTAGAGGAAGCAGAAGCACACCCTGGTACTTGGCTGTACATGCAGATATGTTGTCTGAGCAGACAAGAACCTACGACAAACCAAGAAACTGGATGCAGAAGGGAAGAAACTTTCTAAGCTGCTGCGCTGCAAATACTACCCTTAGCTAATTTAAGAGCAAAGGTTCTCTTGCTTTAGGAAAGAAATACAAAACCTCATTCACAGCTTTTAAAAATGTGTATATTGGAACAGCAAAATGCATCTTCCATTGCACATGCTACAGGCAGGCTGGCTGCCAACATAGCAACTTCCACTGGGATTAACCTCAATGCAAGCCCATCAAAGCTGCATTTTTTTTAATTACACTGACTTCAGCAAGTCCAAGATCACCCCAATCACCCTGCAGGCAGTTTAAAACCTACTGAATTAAGTATTTGGTTGGATAGCATGACTGGTATTTTAGGACTTCTTTAGCGTAAGTAGAAGTTGGTGAAGCAGAACAGTCCAACTGTCCGCTTAAGATGTGTCTGCCTACAGAAAAACCCTACCCAAAATACCAGTGATGGAGAGAAGTAGCTTTCAAAAGACAAGCAGAAGATTGCTGGTCTTTTTACTCACAAAAATTCCATCAGCAGAGAAAAGAACCAGTCCTGCAAAAAAAAGAATCAAAAAAGTCAAAGGTAGGTACGGTTTTGATAAACATTTGTACTGTGACTGGAAAAAAAACGTCACTTTGAGTAAGTTTTTCTTCTGTTTCTGATCTACTTTTATTATTATTATTATTACTGCTTAGTTTCATAGACTTAATGTAACACCTGTTCCTATCAGTGCATGTTTTTGACAGCCCTTAATTGCATAACCAAAGAAACCCCCAGGGAACGGCTTCACAACTGCCAACACCAACAACCCAAAAGCGATAAGGTTGGGTAGGATGGTTTGCCTGTAGGAGAAAGGAAAAAAAGAAAAAACACTACACAAACACCAGGAACAAAACAAAACAAGTGCCTCAGTGTTTTTCTTAGGGATAATACCTAAGTACTATTAAGTATTATACATCATGTCGTATATTAGAGTTGCTTTTATATTTTAATATCTAAATTAAAAGAAACTATATTACTGAGGAATACCCTTTCATCTTCCTCCTCTCACAGGAGGAAGTAACTTCTCGCCCACATTCCCAGAATGAAAGATTAAAACTCAAGCAAGAGGCAAAGTAAATGACAGAGCCATGAGACCAGCGCAAACAAAGCCGAGCAAGGGGCACCTGCTGCGCTCAGCCTCGGGAGCTGATTCAGGCTGGGGACCGGGGTATCCAAGCTCATAAGTGAGCACAGCCCTCCCGGCTGCCTCGCTAGCAGCTGTGTTTCATTGCACTGAGGTTTCACCACCAGCCCATTGCTAGGTAGTGGCACAGGCAGCACGTTTGTCTGCTCTGGGATTGCCCGGTAATGGCACGTAGCCAGTGTTGATCTTCAGCTCAAGAACTACCCATCCACCCATCCACTCAGCCACCCACCTTTGGTTATCTCTAAAAATACAGCTAAATATCCGCCCTCAAGCTTTAGGAGGGAAGAGTGATTTATTTTTAGGCCTTGGTCATGACCGAAAGTCCTATCCAATTGCAGGCAAAGTCCTCAGCTGCACTTCCAAGGTTGTTCTGTCACCAGTATCAAATGAAACTTGCTTTCAAGGCTTCAGGTGACCAAGAGAGAGATCACAATTAAATCCTTAAATGCATAAAGATCTTTCCCACATTTTAGGTCTTGTTCCCAAAAGGTATGTCATCCATCTGGATTTGTAAGGAAAATAAACATGCAGGTGATGGGGGAAAGAAAGGGAAAGACATGAAGAATAGAGCTGTAATAAAGAAAGATGCTAGCTCTGGAGAGTTTATCAGTAACCGTAATAAACTGAAATACTTCCATGCTAAAATGTAAGTAGCACTTAGGCTTAGAATAGGATAATGCAGATTTCTCCTGGGGAGCATGGGCTGGATTTGCAGAAGACTCAGTCATATAGAAATGACCATATCGAAGAAGGTTGCTATAGCTGTTTCAGATTAAAGGATAACAAGCAGCAGAAAGCAACATTAACCTGTTTATGGAAGAAATATAACAACAGCCATACTGTATTTACCAACTGAAATGTCCTCCTAGTCCAGCAGCAACTTAGTTGGTGACTTGTGGTGGAGCCTCAGAGGATAAGAAAAAGAAGCTTTTGACTGCTTATTCCCTAGTTTTGGAGAAAATATTCTGAAAACTGTGTAAAGGTAGCATATGCTAATACATAAAAAAATAACATTCTGTGATGGCCACATCATTACATAGCCTGGCATTTACAGGATTTGAGTACAAGGTCATCATCATCACAGAACTACTGCTCTCATTGATGGGAATCAGCAACACACATCAGAAGTACAAACATTTCTGGAAGAGCAGGGGGCTCCATTTTCAGAGCACGGGTGTGCATCAGTAAAGCACCACAAGTCATATCAGCTGAAAACCCGAGCCCCAGACTAGCCCTTTGCTCCAGACCGAACTGGATGGTTCACAGCCAAAGTGCTGCGGGAGCCCAGGAGGGATACAAGCTGTGGACAGGCAGCAGTGGCTCTGGTCATGGGCTGAAGTTAGCAATCTCAGCACACCTAGCAAGGCAGCCCAGCTGACATGCAAAATCATCCAGCCACAAAACAGCTATCTTCATTTTTCAGCACTGTCACGTTGGCATTTTTTAGCTTTTAAGCGCGTTACAAGAGGCAGGCGTGCCCACCACCAACACCCTGTGTTGCAGCCAGTTTCACCTCCTCTGCATCCTACTCTAAAGCTGTTCCCCGGGTATTCAGGCTAACCCAGAGTGAGCAGACACCTTCTAGCTCACCTGGTCCAGCCAGTTTAATACCTGGGGTCAATCTGACAACATTCAGGTGAGGAGTCACGAGCTCTCCTCTGCAAAGTGCATACACAGGAGGGTGAAGACCGTAACCTTGGGTTGTTCAGGTCATGGCACATCCTTCTTCCTTTCATAAACCATGCTGGTTATCTGCTTCACCTTCCTCCTGCAAACCACCGTAAGGGTCTCCTTGTTAGAAAGTGAAAAATGTATGAAAAACATAAGCATTTTTAATTTAACTCTGCACAGCACTCAGATATCTGCAGACTGCTTAGCAATGTCCACAATAATTCAGCAAATCCAACTCATTTCCCAGGCTAAAAGTACCCACTGCACTAGTGTGGCACCACTGAAGCAGCGGAGTCACTTCATTGCTGAGCAGGACACAAGGACATCATCTAAAGAGCTTTTAAAAGAACAAGAGCTTTCCAAATCACCAGCAGAATTCGTAGGCCTTCCCTCCAACCACAACACTATAAAAATACGCACTTCCAAAAATCATGCCTTTGTGGCTGTGCTTCAAATTCTGACCTCCAGCTGTCACTGTCAAGACGCTTAGTTAACTGGTCTTCCCCTACAGGATTTCACTCCATTTGGTTGCTCGTTTACGGCCACCAGGTAGAAGACAACTCCTCTTTAAATACTATGCTGCCATTTTCTCTGTTGTGCTGCAATCTTCCCAGCTCTTAAGACCTGTTTAATCCAGAGAATGAATTTGATCCATTTAAAAAAACAATTATGAAAGAAATTTTCATTCATTCAGGAGAAACTTGAGAATCAAGTAATTAGCCAAATGTACCAATTTCCCCTTCACCCTCCACAATAAATACACAACGTGGATTACAGTGTCAGGTGTAGGTCACCGATATCCAGTTTCTGTAATATTATAGCACACTTTGAACTGCATGAGCTTAATAATACACTGCTGGACAGCAGAATGACTCACACGTCAAGCCTCTTTGAAGCTTCTAAGAGCTTAAAGATAAATAAGGAAGAAGTACCAAGAAAAGCGTTCACAGTACACGGAGGCATTGGGTTTCTTCACTCTCCTATTCCTATTAGTCTCTAATTGCAGACTTATTATTGCAGCTCACCCAAAGGCCTTCACATATATTCTGCAGCTTCAGTGGGTTGCTGATCCCAGAACAAGTTTTACATCGTTTTTCTCCCATTAGAAAATACTGATAAGGATAACTCTGGCAGATTCAGATTTAGGCAATGACTAGAGAGGGGAAATTGTGGGGAAAGACCCTGACAGGACAGTATGTGCCAGTCTTCATCTTGGTAACTAGTTATTACTCAGGGCTGATGTTTGTCACGATTTCCAGAAACTGTGTGGGGACTGCTCAAAATTCTCCTTCAGCTCAGACTTCTGTGCTCTCTGGGCAGCATATCAAGCTGGTCTGCCACGTTGGCCTACCTTTGTAACTCTTCCCAAAGACCTGGGAAGTGTGTAGTAAGTAGTGTGTAATAAAAAGCTTAAACTATACTACATGATTCTGCAGCGTGACAAATAGTAGGGTTTGTTGCTGGGGTGTTTTCAGACTGCCAGTCATAGATGAGGCAGTCCGAATAGAAGTGTCGGTGACCTTCAGGATAAATTCTTAATAAATATCCTTGCTTTAGGGAACTTTGCATATCCCTTTTCTACAAACTAAGAAAAAATGATAGATGCTGAAGTATCAGGACTCCAGAACACTGATTAAAATCGTCTCTCGTAAAATCTTAAATGCTGCTTCTGGAAAAGGGTCTCTGTTCAGAGAATGTATGGTTTGCTTCCTTCCAGAACTTCATGTTTCTTATAGGAATTAAATATTTTATATCATCAAAGCAAATTAAACTACCCTAAAAATATCATCTTCCCCAAGGTATCACTCTGCAATAGCTAAGTTTTACTTACCAAAGGAAAGATGGGTTGATAGAAGCTTTACTGCTGAATAAGCACAACAGAAATCAGCAAACACAACAAAGGCTTATTGCAACATTTCTTTTTGTCTCATAAATGCAAATGCTGACATCACCTGACCTTTTCTTTCCTGACTCACTCCTTGTAACATTTTGAATGTCACGTGGCAGAAATTTCTCATTTTTGCTTATTTTAAATGCTTTTAACTTATCATATGATTTTTCTCTACTGTCAAGCTCTCTTGCTGCTTAAATTGCTGATAGATATCACAACATGTCTTGTGTTGGCTTTCTTCCTGCTGGGGATTTCCTTATTCTAACAAAACCGTTATTTTTGTGAAGCACAACCTGGTCACATGTAGGAAGTGGTGGTGTTTGTTCTTGTCCCTAAAGAAGAAAGTGAAGCACAAGTGACAGTCCTGGTTGCAACCACAGCATAAAAACTACCAATCTAATCACGTGCACCTGGCGAGATGGACGTGCGAGAGCACAGATACAGTCAAAAATAAAATTATCAGTTAAGTAATTATGCCCCAAGACAAATCAATCCTGAACAGTCTCAATAACTGCAGCTCAAAGCAGCGGGGAAGATACATACTCAGCCAATATAGCAAGTTCACCAAGCATTTTGATCAGGTCTGTTCAAAATGCTGTGTTTCTTAGGTCTTTAAGATGACCGAGCCCTTAAGAGATCATTACAATGATCCAGCTGGATGTCCTACATGTGAGCAGTCCTTAACACAGGGGCAACTCATGCATGCTCTCTTCCACTGAAGAGCTCATCAGATGGCCCATCACTACTGCAAAAACTTAGTTGTGTTGCATCTGTGTTGCTGCACTCGTACATTGCACTAGTTTGTCAGCTAGATTTACTCATAGTTAACTATTTAATAACGTATTGAAGGTGAATTCAGCTAGGCAGCTTGCTTGTTGAACAGGCTTTGTTCTCTATCTCTAACTCTGTTAGCCTTTTGCTGCATGAAAACTATGTTTTGGAAGCAAATAGCTTTTAAATAATTTTACTCATTACTGAAGCAGACAGTTCTGAGGAGCAAACAGCATTTGGCAGGACGAGTTATTCATGAGAATGCCCGATAAAAAAGAAACTCAGACTGAAAATCAGTGATTCATCCATTACCACTGGATTTTCTGCTTTTCATTTCTATGTGCCTACTAAATATTACGATGTCATTTGGGGTACATTCACCTCAATTACAGTTCTTACCACTGTTACACCATGACCTCACAAGGTTGGCATCAGCCCCTGGCCAACTATCAGCATAGGAAGAAGTCTTCTAGTATGGAAAACTCCTTTCAGGAGCTAAGAGAGAAGAACAGGAGACATGACAAACACAAATAACGCGGTTATTACACTCATTCAACTCTGCCATCAGTCCTGTTTGCATATATGGCCAGATTTCCCTCTGTGGATGGAAGAAGGTCTCTTAAACTGGAACAACAGCGTCAATTTATATAATCACACCTTTAGTTAAATAAGCTGTAGCCTGGTTTGTGCGTTTGGACATATCTGAAGTCCCGGTTCGTGGTCTTACTGGCAAATCCTCAATAAGCATCCGTCTGGTGGCTGCTAGCAGTTGCCAACACCCATGAGCTCCTCCCCAGCTCTGCTGCCCCAAAGAAAGGTGAGGATGCTGTGGGAACAATGGCTTTCAGCTCAGGGTCACTGTTTAAACACACATCTCAAAACCAAACAGCAACCAAAGCAACTCAGCTACAGAAAGGTCCAAAATGGGCAGCAGCAGCCACACGTCTACTGTAGATGGAAAAGAGTAGAGGAATCCTCTTTGGATGAGGGGTTATCCATCCTAACCCATCACCACCAGAAACTTTCCTGAATAACTGATGCAATCAGGCTGCTATGGCTAACAGCCATGGAAATAACAGCACTCCTCAGAATTAAACTTTGCTAAAAATCCAGTCAATGGGTATCAGATACACCGAAACCCGTTATCATTTTCCACACTGCCTGCAGACTCACAGCTCAGATGGTTAGGGCAAGCCGGTCAGCACCCAGGGTTATAACTACGGAAGCTCTGGTGATCCTCGGTTGGTCAAAATAATTCTGCAATGTCCAGAAACATGCTAGTGGTCATCACTGTCATCGTCTAAGAACATTGGCAAGACAGTGCTGTAAGCAAAGGCAGGATCTTTTATGAGAGGTTAGACATATACTTGGAGAAACAGGACAAATAAATAAACTCCCAGTTTCATAGTCAGTTAAATTGCTGGGATTGTAAATGCCAAAGCTGCATTTTTTCCAAGCAGACTTGTTAGTCAAATTAAAAATATCTAACCCAAAAAGCTTGCCTTGGATAAGGAGTTCCCCGGCTCTGATGACGCTGGAGAACATGGAAAAATCAATTTGAAATAAAACCATTGCTTTTATCCATATATTATAATGTAACACATTGAGAGGGCTAGCTGCTCTCTTCCTGGCCAGCAGGCCAAAGAGATCTTCCTTCCAAATCCACCTGTGATTACCAGTGAAACAGCGGTCAGAAGGTTAGTCAGAAGGCTTAGTTTCTGTGCAAGGATTTGTGTGTCAAACAGTTCTCCATGAAATCCCCCAAAGGACATTTTGGCTATAAAACCCATGACTCTTGGATCTTACTGCCTCAAACCACTGTCACAGTCTGGGAGATGAAGGGACCACGTAAGCCAGCCACCTGGTTGCTTTCCCCATCATCTTCACGGCAGCCCCCACCTTTACAGATGGGAGACAAGGGGCTCTGATCTTACCCCGAATTTCCCCTCCTGGCTGCCCACCAGCCCTGCTGATTCAGCCCCACGTAGCTATACAGCGATCAGTCCTCACTGTGACCCACCAAATGTAAGGAAGCCTTAAATCCTCAGGCAGCAGACCAACTCGTGTCCCAGTCATCACATGCAGGCCTCAATATTTCACATCTGGATACACATCAGGGCACTTTGGGCTGTGCTCCTCCACACCATGAGAGATGAGGCTATCTGGCTGTTCTCAGTGTATGATCGCAATGACACCGCGCACTGATGGGACTGTTTATATGTGTGGATGCCCAGTGTGTCACGGGCTCTGGTATTACCAGAATGCTCCACAGCACACGAGGCCCACAGCTACGTATTTCATAGCTATTTCCCTTCTCCCTGTAAACAAACCCTAGCACGCAACTTCTAGCCTTGCTTCTGAATGCCTCCTGAGTAGAATTTAATTTCTTCTGGGAAGAAGCACACCGCTCCTGGGGAAACAAAGCCTAACCCTCTAGGAAGGCGGCTGAAGATCTCGTCAAACGGGTACCAAAGTCATGACTAACCCAAACCCACACAGCCCCATTATGCAATTAAAATGGCGAGGCTAATGGAGTGCCCCGAGTTATAACCCCGTGACTGCTGCAGCAAGGTAGGCCAGCAGCTAGGCCCCGGGGGAAAGGAGGGGCAGAAACGTGAACGCCAGGAGCCTGCTGACAGGAGGGTCAGGGTGTGCTGCTCCTCCTCGGCTTGGCAGCAAAATGGAGGCTTTGTTGTAGGAAGAAGAAAGGCACCTGTTCTGCCATGAAGTACAAAACACCTCTGAGTGAGTGTGTCTTGCAAGACAACTCTCCGGCAGAGAAGAAAGGGAGAGCAAGGAGTAATTTTCTCAAGCCACAAGACCTTTAAACACCAGGGAACGGGAATTTCTTCATACCACTCGGCACAAAAAGCCAACGCCAAAAGCAAACTGCATTCTCTTTCTAAATACAACAGTTGCAGTAACAAAATCATTCTTAGCTTATTTGTTCTTAAACAAATGAAACTCGTCAACTTGCACCCTGCCGAAGCACTCTGTGGCAATCCATCGTGTCAGTCACAAACACTGCTTTCACAAAGTTATTGGAGCAAAAAGAAATGCCTTTCAAAGTGATCGAGCCCTTCCTCTTGTGCCAGACCCACAGGGTCATGCTGAGTAAAGGTCTGAGCAAGGTTCAGGTCTACCGATGAATGTACCTCTCCTGGGTCACGTCCTGAGGGAGGCATCTGAAAGAACCTGTGCTGAAGGGCCAGCAGCCAGCAAACCCTGCCAGCCCACAGACACCTACCTGCATGACACCAACCCCAAGACGAAACCTGTTCAAAGAAAGGCTTTTGGTAGAAGAGAACAAGCAAGGATCGATATTATTTACACAACCATCCCCCAAGTAGTGAAGGAGCGCATAGAGCTGGAAGCGAGCACAGTGTAAGCAAAGAGGTTGGCAGACAGAGCATGGGCTACTGGCTTCTTTAGCACACACTCTGTGGAGAACATGACCAGCAAAGGCCAAAAGGAAATTGCTTTCTGGGACTAGAAAACCTTCTCTGGGACCAGAAACCCTTCAGGCACTTAAGGTTTCTGTGAAGACTTACCACTAATTAGACCTCAAGAAGAGAAACATCATTTTGAAGTTCTCTAAGTTGAATGAGAATCATCCAAGTAACATGGTGGGAAGTACAGGACCGTTTGCAATGTTTTTCTTGTATTTTGTTCTCTTAAGTCTCCCAACAATCCCCCTGTCCTGCAGAAACCCAGACAAGTAGGATTTGGATACCTAAATATATGTATATATATAATATAGTGTTCAGTGTCTTTGTGGATGCTCACTAGATATTGTACTTACTCTTCAGCTGCTGCCCAAGAAAAAGGTGGACCAGCTGCTGGTCAAGTGTCATGACACCAGCCTCATACAGACATCTGGGTCCCCCTGGACAGCCCCTGAATGGCCCCAGTCACCTGTGTCAAGGCAATGTGGTGCCACGTGCATGAAGATCCCTACACACTGCAGCCTCTCCCACCACGAGGCTCGGTCTCTGTGCTCAGACTGTCGCAGGGGGTCTTGGCTCTGAGGTCTCTCTGCAGTCCCTCCTCTTGTTCTTCCCCTCCTGCAGGGGCTTGACTTCAAAAGCCCAAAGAGCCGCTGACCACGGCTGTGAACATGTTGGAGCTTCTGCTGAGGAGCAGAGCATGGTGACAGCCTTTGTGCTCAAGTGCTGTGACCACTCATGCAGACACTACTGAGATGACAAGCTTTTATTTTTGCTTCCCTGTTTCCCAATGTCTCTCTGTATGCAAATCGTGAATGTTTCATAACCATATAAATTAATCAAGGGGGTGGTTTGTTTTTTTTTTGTTCCAAGCCGGGGAAAGCTCATTAAAAGCATTTCTATTCTTAAACACTGTGCAGATTTAGCAAGTAATATTACAAATACACAGGCCCGGTGCCAAATAGCATGCATCATACTTGTACATGTAGTTCTCTTTAACTATGTTTTTGTTTGTTTGTTTTTAAGAACAAGCAAATATAGCATGATTTGCTGCTCTACCCCAAGAGTTATTCCGCCAACAAGTCAGAAAATTCTTAGAGGACACAAAGCTGTGCTTTCCTCTTAGTATTTTTAGTAACAGAAAAACAAAGCAAGTTGCTGAGTTAGTTTCTTCAGATAATAAAAAGATACAAATGTCTAACAAGTGGAAAAAATAATCACAATATCCTAAATTAACCAGATCCTGCATTTATCTGCTTACAAAAAACAAAAGCTACTAAAACATACTACGCACCACATGCATGGAAGTAAGATCCATGTGATACATTGCAGAGACATGATTCACTGCACTTGTCACCTTTCCTATCCTACCTATCAACTCCCGGGAGGCAAGGAAAGCTTCCTCCAGCAGTCCGTGCTGCTGAGCAGATGCTCAGTGCCTTTTTTGGGATTAACTTTAAAAAACAACAAAACAAAACAAAACACCATCACCACCAAAAAAAAAAAAGAAAAGTACACACACAAAATGCCAGAGAAGTGTTTCCTTCTTTCATATGAATAAATTATAAAACCGGATTATAAAAGCAAAGGTTTCAGTTGCCTGAAATTATGGTAATGGGGAAAAGTACTGAGCAAAAATTGACTGAAATGGGGCTGCAAGCATGATTCAGCTCTTTACTGTCAGAAGTGCCCAACTTTTATACCAATGCTCTTGACAGGAATGTTTTATTGCACAAGATCAGAGGAATAGCAGAATAACAGGTGAAGCAAGCATATTTGGCAGGGCAGGTGCAGCCCTTGGGTGAGCAGGAATGCTGCTGTGTGCAGGGGGAATAGGCAGCAGGGGAAAGGAGGGAAGCAGCAAGAAGTGCTGCAGGGTTGCTCAGCTGGGAACAGGACGCAGGAAACTTCAAAGCAGCACCTGCCATGATCCTCTCTGGGTAGGAAAAGCTGTTTTTTAAGTGTCACGTGCAGCAGCAGCATGAGCAGTGTAGAAGTGTCTAGGAACGTCACCTTTGCCCTTACTATGATCTGGTCCTCACCCACACAGCGCTACTACCTTACACCATGTCACCAGTCCCCGCTGGATGGTGACAGTTCTCCAAGAGCATTCACATCACGTTTTTATCAGCTGATGATTCAGTGCTCTATCCATTCCCGTGCCTGAGAAATATTCTGTTTGAGCAAACAGCCAAGAGGTTTTTGCTCTATACCGCACATTGCTTCGGAAAGGAGACCCCAGAGCGCTCGGAGCCTGCAGCTGAGCACCGCTCTGCTGGTTTCAGACCCCAGCACTGCCCCTGTGCTGCAAGTGGATGTACAGAGCTGTGTCCAGGTGCTGCCTTGAGAAGAGCTGCTCTTCATTAGCTAACGTGGAAATGCACAACTGAAAACAACTTCTAAGTGTATGAAAGGTCAAAGGGAGAGGCCTTGAAGAGTAAGGGCAATGTTTACCCAGCTCTGCCTGCGAGGCAGGGAATGGGGGAAAAACAGAACCTGAAGGGCTGCCGGGATGGGATCCAGGCAACGTTTCATCAAACACTCTGGTGGTTCTGCTGCAGCTTTCTACCGGGCTAACCCTGACTGACTGAAGCATAAGCACATCTTTAAAGAGAAAAATGAGAAAAAGAAAAATGCAGCATGGAAATCAATTACTATCTTATGGAGCTGTAAGAATTATTGCGGCAGGTTCCGTCACAAAACACCTGAGTTTAGGAAGGAGTATCTGCTAGCTGGCAAATATTGTTTTTCAGTGGTGAAGAGGCATTAATCATTAATTCCAGCAGCCCAGCAAATAACTGCAGTTAGGCCATATAAACAGACATAAATGAAATAGGAGCTATGACACCCATGTAATTTATAATGGGTTTTCCACTTGTTTGAACATTAAGAGGTATCTTATTAAACAAATTTTTTTTTTTGGTCTGTGTTTAAAGTCAGTTGTTTTCCTTTTATTTCATAAATTCTTTGGGACCAATGACTGCCTGTTTGCCTGTGTCTGTGCCGCTTCTACCACAGGGCACAAGTAAATAAATAAGGCTTCTAGGTGCTACTTTCTTCTAATTACAGTAGAGCATCAGAGAGGTTATGTTGTTAGTACTTTAGTAATAATATTTGCAGAACATATTTCTGCTTTAAAAAAAAAAAAGGAAGCATTTTATTTCCGCAAATAAAATTTTGAGTCATAGTAGTCTATAATAAAGCTCACATATACTACAAGTCCTTAGAAGTATGTTCATACAAGTACGGTACACCGATATAAGATCTTCAAATTGAAATTAATTAAAGATAAATCCTGCATAGACTAGGAATAAAATATCCATGATATGCAACATGCTCCTGGATTTCAAATCACAAGTGTTACTCTCATCTTCTGCACCTAGAAGACACCAGTATTTCAGTTTTTCTGCGGGATGGCGTGTTCAACTTGGGTCACTCAGGCTTTTCCTGCATTACTTTCGGTTTCAGTTTCCCCCCACATGTACAGGAAGAATGTCCCCTCTACCCCGAGGTCCTGTCCATCTGACACACAAGTGGCAGACACAAACTCAGGCCACTGCTCCCCACCTGCAATGCCCATGGAAGGGACCAGACATGGGGCGACCGGGGCATGGCCGTGGGCCAGGCGGGGATCCCGAGCACGGGCCAGACCCTAACCCTCCATGGTGCCACTCTGTGCTCTGTGTGCCATCAGAATTTGGCAGCACGGCCCCAGCACGGTCCCACAGCAGAAGTGTCACACAGCTGGGGGGCTGTGAGGATGCCGGGCCAGCTCGGCGGGTGCGGGACGAGAAGCGGGGAGGCAGCCACCCCTCCCTCCATGCCTCCATCCGCAGGTCACCGTGCCCAGCTCCGCCGCCTGCCCATGGCAGAAGCCAGCAGCACGAAGGCTGCTGTTGGCACCTCCTTCCTTTTACAGGTTTTATGATGTTTTAAGCGTATCGCCACCAGCTCGCTTTCCACGCTCCCCCAAATCCTCAGCGCTTTCGGCAGCACGCGATGAGGAGTAAAAACAAGGCCGTCTCCGGATTAACACAAAGAGAAATACGATGCATGAAAAATTCATTATAATGCATTATAATGCATTAATACATATACATACAGCATATATTTATGTAACACGTAATTCCGTGCACAGAGTATCTGTATGACACAGCGCCCAGCTGCCCGGCGCTGCACCCTCACCTCGGGGCGCAGCGACCCCCCCCCCCCCCCCCCCGCCAGCAAGCCTCGGTAACGCACCCTGGGTCTGTCTGTCCGTCGGTCTGTCGGTCTGTCCGTCAGCCTGTCGGTCTGTCTGTCTCTCTGTCCGTGTGTCCGTCTTCACAGCCACCGCAGCCGGAGCCGCCCCTAGGCCGGGCGGTGCCTGGCACGTCAGCGGCACCGGGGCCCGGCCCCCGGCCCTGTCCGTGTCCCTGTCCCTGTCCCCGCCCGGCTGCCGCCGTCACCTGGGGCCCGTCCCCTCGGCAGGAGGCAGGGACGGGGACACCCGCCCCGAAAATGAGCGAAAAAAAGGTAAAATTGGGACTGACGGGGAGCTCCCTGCGCAGGCGTGGAGAGGGGGCCTGCGGGAGCTGGGCTGCGGCGTGGGGCGCGTAAAGAAAGGTGCTCTGGGGGCCTTTTAGCTAAGGGGTTAAAAGTGATGGTAATTAGGATAGATAAACCCAATTACATATATATACATATATATATATATATTTATATATATACACACACACACACACATATATATATACATCTTTTTGAGGAGGAATGAAGTCTCTCCTGAATGTTTATTCCCTCAGGAAATCAAAATATCAATCATTTTTGGGGGTTTTCACTTTTTTTTTCACCCCGATCACATCTTTGAGAGCTAGATGTTATCGTTTGAAGAGTTCTTTCTTTATTTTATTTTTTTAATGCTTGATATTGTGTGAAATACTGGAGATAGGCCTGGAAACAGCACTGTGACTTTGTGCCCCATCTCTGCAATAGCCCGTCCTTGGGTAGTGCAGTTGGGTTCCTAAAAAGGAGCTTAAGGTAGCTCAATTTGGCTTCTAAAAGCTACCCTAATGAGCCTAGGGGGATCGGGAAATGCTGGTCTCTTGCTGCTAATGATAAACATGTCTTTTCTTTTTTTCACCAGTTCCTTCACCCGCTAACACAGGGAAGGCCTTGGAGCTCCTGGACGTGTTTCCCGATGTGCGCAGGGAGAGCAGATCTGCAGGCAGCATCTTCCCTGTGAATTGGCAGTCCTGGAAAACGCTCCTGGGTGCTGGAGCAGCGCTGTGCACCTCTGGCCTATGCCAATTTCCAGGGACGTCTGGGGACTTAGCATGGCTCAGCAGCCAGTCCCAATATACAACTTGTTTGGACCTCTGTCCTGGAGCAGAACCAAGATTACTGAACTGGACAGGGGCTGTGTCAGAGCAGCTGCCCTCTGTTAGCAGAGAATAGCTCTGCTCACATACAGTTTACTGCTGTAAAGGGAAGCAAAAACAAAGTACAAAGAGGGCCTTTGAGCCCCTGTTATTGTCAGGAGGAATTCTCTGAATGAGTAGGCCTGGAAGGTAAAGCTAAGGTTCTTTCTGTGAGCTGAATTTATTTTAAGAGTAATAAATAAAAGCACCTTAGGAAAATACCTTCTACTTAGAGTAGAAGGTATTACTTTTCTGTTACAACAAGTAGTAAGGGTTTCTACTTCCAAAGTGCTGAAGTACTCTTCTTATCTATGTACTGTTAAAGAATCACCAAAGAATCTGAGCAACTTCTCTGATTTTTAAAAAGGAGAAGTGATTTGAATATATGTTTACTTCATTCCTAAATACTGAAAAACATAGAATCTTGTCTTTTTATGTAACCTATGGGTTGATTTTTCCCATAAGATACGAAAATATGAAGCAAGTTCTGGGATTAAATAAAAATTATTAATTTATCTTGCAGCAGAATACCCCAAACTTTATTGGATAAGAGCCATTACGCAAAACAGTACAGAACCGTGTAGAGATCAATATGAACAACTTATTCATAATGATGAAGTACAGAGAATTCCAGAAGTGTTACATAAAAGTGTCTGCAGTGACCTTTTTGTTCTGAAACGTTTGTCACTTTTGGTTCAACAATGAACCAATAAACCATTTTGGTTCCGAGAAATGATTGACAAAGAAAGGCCAGATAGAAAAGACAGAAGTGAAAAAGGAAGACCGAGGCTAGCTGGCAATCAAATAGCTTTCTGCAGGATTGCTAGTATAAACTAGTTTTCAGAAGGCAAGTTCCTGTTACACTTTAACATAATAAAGATGATTATCAATGAGATTTATAAATCTCTCTGTTATTTCAATACATTTGTGAAATAATGCTGCCTCTAAACCACACAATTTCGCTAGCAAAAAATCCCAATTAGATACAGTCACATTTAGCAACAGAAGATGTACAAGCAAGTGTTCTTAATGAAAAAGGAAAAAAAAGTAATTATGATAGGGAACACGTCTCTTTCAGAGTTCTGTTCAAGCTTCTGAACTGTTTGTTTATACCATTTCAGTGCTCAATTCCTTTTTAAGGCTTTTGTTGTTGTGTCCCATTTCTGTGTCATATTGCATTACCTCTTTCCATAAGGGTATGGTAAGCAGATATTTTCCAGGAAAGAAAGGAGATTGGAAAACATCAGATCTTACCAAGATGACTGTTTGCGGTGAGCAGGAGAGCATACATGTAAAAGGACTGGCCGCTGATCATCACAACATCTACATTTTGTGGTTCTGAAATGGAAGATCTGTCCAAGACCTCCTAGATTAATTTCTTCAAAGAAGTGTGTTCTTTTGTGGGGGGATCTACTTAATTCATTTTATAGCTTAATTTTGTCAATACACCCACAAAATTTTCCTAATCTCAGTCATCTGCACTGAAATTTCCTATTTTATGTTCCGTTCTCTATTTTTTCATGGATGACTGGGGCCATATGCTCCAACTCGTTTCCATTCTTCCTCTTGCCAGCAAAACAGGCTCTCAGTTTGCATTGGGCTCTATAATGCTGTCTGGTGAGAGATCCAGAGGGACCCATTGGATATTACTCAGAGCATCTACAGCAGGGGAAACAGCTTTCAATTCAACAAGCAAAATTTGGGATAATTGCAGCAGAAAAAAAATAATCTAAATAATAGTATAAAATATAGCATCCTAGGAAAACACCAGGAAAGACTGAGAAAACAGGAGGGAAAACAGAAAAAAGAAAAAAAAAAAAGAAAAAAAAAAAAAGACCAAAAGGACTGGGAAAAGAGAATAAATACACTGTGGAAATGGATAGAAATGAGAGGGGTGGAGTCTAAAATGGGTGTAAATAAGGGAAAGTGATGACTTAGGCTAGTTCTGTTGCCAGTTCCAAATTTGCATAGAGGAAATAACTGTACATTTTCTGTGAAGTTCTCATGCTATTTTTGTCCCGACTGTTTTCACACCAGTGGTGGTGTGCCGTGACATGATTTCCACCAAGGTTTCTCTGACAGCTTCCCAGGGATGCAGCTCTGGTGCTGGTGTGAACGGTGGAGGCTTGCTGCTGACATTATCTAACCCGCTGATCTGAGGGGATTTCTCTTTCTACACCTACAGCTCCTTAATGCTGTAATAAATCAATTCCAGTTACTGAAGCATAAGATATTTTTCACCCTGCCTCAGCCAAACAAGAGGGACTTGATTCTACAATAGCTCTTAAAATTTGCACTGAAATAAAGTACTACTCTGCTATCGTGACATCAGTTCAACTTATTTCAGATTAAAACTGTGACACCCATTGCCTAAGAAGGGCAAACCTGTGTGCGTCTATGTTAGCATTTTATTGCAGTTCAGTTACATAGTTTTGAAGCAAATTAGGTTGACCTCCTCTCCTCCTCTTTGTCCTGTTTGGTGGAGCATCCCCAGGACACACAGAGGAAACGTTTCACCTGCAATGTAGCAGGAAGCTGTGCTCCAGCCACAAATGGAGCAGCCTAGAAACACAAACCCGACCAAGCAAGCACAGCATGGATGCTGCTCTCCCGCTCAAATTAGGGTGCAGTGCAGAGCTCTTCCTGTGGTGCCATCCCGTGTGCTAACACAGTGATTAAAACACAATGATGCTAGCCCCATGTTTATGGCCTCAGCTATTTCCTTAGGCTGGGGTGAAGCTCAACACCCAGAAGATGCTGCAGGACTGCTTGGATCCAGACTGCTTGATCACATTATGAAAAAAATAATTTCAGATCCAAAAGAAAATTCATGAGTGCACCAGATACCCTTCCTTGAACTAGAGCTGCAGTTTTAAAAGATGCTTGGTGCCTCGGTGTTGTGGGAGGTGTAAGGATTAAGAGAAGAGTGAGAAGAAAGAAAGGAGCTCTTCCAATATTTCCTGTTATTTGTTTGTGTTCTGTGTTGGAAAACAATTTTCCCCTCACAATGTTGTCATTTTGTATTTGGCAAGTATTGATTTTTTTTTATTTATTCATTTTTTTTTAGCTTGTTTGCAGTAAAGCATGAAATGAACACATTTGCTGGTGCTAGTAATTTTTAGCCCTTTTCTGTGTGTATGTATAACAGTAAGCAATCAAATAGATTTCAATAGTTGTATCCAAGAACACAGCATTCCTTCAAGCAGGTTGGACAGATGCGCTGATACCTAAAGTTGCTGGAGGATTGAAACCCTTAGTGTTGGGTTTTATGTGAGCAAAACTAAGGGAGTTTTTGATGAAAACAGAACAAGCAAGTTATTAGTACACTGGAAATTTTAATGCCATTAATGTAGTAGATTTAAACTTGATTTTCTGAGTGCAGTGCTCTCATACTCAGCAGCATCTGCTAAGTTTGCAGTCTCAAAGGTGCCTGCCATAGGAAAACAAGGTCTGCTCAAGCAAAATTGGGTCAGACAGAGGGAGGGAGGAAGGGAAAGAGGGAGGGAGAGAGGGAGTGTTATCAGCATTCACATGGACCATGAGGAAGGACTGTTTATTGTGTTTCAATTTTTCCCCCTTAAATAGTTCCAATTTTCTGTATTATATCTCATGTGAAGACAACCTAAAATGGAAGGCCTCTCTGTTTCTAGAGTGACCAGGAAGGCACATATCAAATGAGAAGAACAATTAGTGAAAACTGCACACTGTCTTTTCAACTCCAGCAGAAACCAAATGCTTTATTAAAAACTGAAAACCATCAAAAAGAGCTGCAATCCATTGCCATCCTTGCTGTTGCAAAGAGTTAGCTGGCCAAACTGCAAGTCTTGCATGGCATTCTGAAGTACAAATAAGCCAGCATGAAATAAACAAGAATATTTTTAAAGGGACTCCTCCTTTACACATTTGATAGCAGCAGAGGAATACAGGCCTCCTTTTCCCTTCTCCCCTCTAACTTTGTCTCCTACAAGGTGTTTGTTGTTTCCTTGCTTTATTTCTGGCCAATTTTGGTTCTGTTTGCTTTTGTTTTTCTAGGTCAGGTTTAACAGATTAACACAGAGTCATTGTATTTATTTGCACAGATTCACCAGGTTGACAAAATCAGCACCCAGGGCAAATGCCTGAGCCACAAAATATACAGCCTGCAAATCCTGCTTGATACTTAGGACTATTTCAGAGCAGATGATAATAGTGTAAAACAGTGGCTTGCTGGAAGTGTCTCAGGTGCTGTTTTTCCATCATTAGTTTCTTTCTGGTTCTTTGCTGGCTTCTGAAACAGATGCGTATGGCGGTTGTTCAGTAGTCCCCTAGCTTCTGTGGTTGGGGCAGATACAAAAATCTCCTTCAGACGTTTCAGGTTGACTATGATTTAATTTGTCCTCTGAAAACATCTGGGTTCCAGTGTCTCTAAAGGCAGCCAAGGGCAATTTTATACCTCAAGAGGGAGGCATCTGGGTCAGACTGTCTGTAAATGATAGTGTTTTTTTTTTCTTTTGGCCATTGGCCATTTGGTAAGCACAGAAACTGTGTGGCATGTGAAAGGCATACGGACTACTCTTCACTCTCCACCATCGTTCTGATACGTTCATAAAAAGAGGTGGAACAAGAACAAACTTGCAATTTTACCAGTCCAAGGACTCTCAGTTAGTAAGTCCATTTCCTTTATTTGTGTTCTGTTTTTTCTTTTGATGCAAAGAAAATCCTCGTGCGCCATTTATTTATTTATTCCACATTTGAAAAACGATGACAAGATTACCCATCCTTTATCAGCCTTAGAGGGAGACCTGTTCTGAGCAGATTGTGCATGTGTACTTCTAAACGAGCATCTGTTTCATTTGGCAGATTAACCTACAATTTTCACCACACCGCAGAAGCCTGTGCAGAAACCTCACCCAGAGCCAGAGGAACAGAGGTGGGGCTGCCCCGCTGCCATGACTTCTGCTGTAGTCTTCCAGGCAGTGTCCATGCAATGACTTGCTACGAAATCTTCTTGTTGCCCACAGGCAAAAGGAGTTGAAAGTAACTAGCAAGGGGAACCAGGGGAAGCCTGAAGGGAAGCCACTAAAAAGCCAGGAGGAATTAGTAGTTTTGAGAGGCATTTGGTTGATGGTTTTTATCTGAGATGAGCACAGACAGGAGGGACCAAGTTGGCAGTGAATATTTTAAGAGAAGCTGTAGCAAGGTGGCTACAAATGAAGATTAAGAACAGCAAGGTAATTAGGAGAAGCAGGTTTGGAAAGACAAAGACCTAGTGGGCCTGGCATTATTGACAGAACGGTGGTGTTACTGGGGAAGTGACCACTTTTCATAACAGCTGAAGCATGTATGCTTGTTCTAGTCACACACTGAGAAGAAAGAATATTTCCCACTGGTACTTTGACTGCAAAGGGTCAGGACTTAAACCTGTGTTGAATATCCAGCAGCTGAACAAGTTACCACACATCAGCTGAGTTACAATAACTGGTGCTGGTTCATGTAAATGCCATATCATACTACCTAATTTAGCAGGCAACAAGAAGGATTTAAGTGACTGCTATCATCTTGCATTCCCTTGCTTTGCGATCATAGTTTGTGGGCAGCTTCCACAGCACGAAGAGCAGATTCCTGCTACTTTGCAAGAATTCTCATGCCATTATCTTCCCTTAGCCCTATTGCATGGTCTTCATGGACTTACGCTCTTGTACCTGTCATTCAGGGGGCTAACTAGAATAAACCAGAATATAACCAGAATAAATACACTGGTACAATTCCTGTTAATAATGTATTATGCTGTTTTAAAGCTATTGCAAATTAGTATAACTCACCCTTTCCTTAGCACAGATATAAGCTTATCTAGTGCCAACTTAATGAAGTCTTTGGCAAGGCTGTATTATTTTAGACATAACTGTAGTCAGAATGGTACTACTCTCATATGAGGGTACTACTCTCATCTGTAGAAAACTCTATTTTTGGTTCATCTCAAGGGGTCTCATTTAGTCTCTCAGCAGTTAGTCAAGTGTATCAGCTATCTCCTCCTGCTCAGCACGGCTACATCAGGCAGGCTTCACCCTGCTTCTTGACCATGGTCTCTGCACATTTCAGAGAAGTGCATCCATTGCCTTAAAGGCACTGCACTGAATAAATGCCATTTTTTTTCAAGTCTGTATGGAATAAGCAGTTATGCTTATGTAATATTTAAACTTGTGATAAAATTTACATCATATGCACTAGTATATTTGAAATGGTGTTTTGATTGTCCCATAAACAGACAGAAAACACGTTCTAGGGTGCAAGTGGTGCCGAACTACTGTTGCTTCTTGGCAATCGGCAGACTCCACTTTGTGAGCTGCCTGGTTGACTTGCAGCAGTATCTCAGCACCCCAAGCAGCTTCTGGCTAGCTATTACCTCATCATGAAGCCATGCATTCAATGGGTCGATTTCCTTCATTTTGTAAATTTACAATGAAGGAGCAGTGCACTTTGTGCTACTTTGCATTGATCTATATAAGGTGGTTACTGTGAAATGATCTCAAGTGGGGAATTCAAAGCCCAGCAGGCACTGTGCACCAGTTCCTCACATAGATGCACTTGTTTGACATGACGGATGCCTTTGCTTTTAACATATTTCACTTCTCATGTGTATTAAGTGAAACCACACAAATGCATACTTATGGCAAAAGAAAGTGCTCCCCCAGGGAGGTGTTGCAGAATAGATCCTCTGCTGTACCTGGTCTGAGCTATTTCTTGTGCAGGCAAGTCCTAGGGTGCACATGGTGGCTTTGTCTGCTCTTAATGACTTTAATGGGAGGTTTATTCATTATATTGTGTGGCCAAATAAGCTAAGGCCAAAGACTCTGTGAAAGATGTGTTACTTAATTAGATATGCTTTCAAGTAATTGAGGGACTCTTCAGTTTCTGCTTATGCCTAAATTACTTTTTTCTGATCCCAAACTTCAAAATATATTTTTTTTAGTTTTTTAATTACCTTGTAATCACCAGTATGGATATCAGGGGAACTTTTGTGGTGGAAAGAGTGGTAAGAATTTCCTAGTCAAATTGCTACAAAACCCTTTGGTCTGGCCTTAGGATTAGCTGGCGCAGTAATGTGAGTAAGGAGGATTGCAATGCCTCCTGTCTTCAATCAGCCTGCAACAGGGGATTCCCTCGTGCACTTGCTACAATTTCAAATAAATATTTCCATGCTGCTCTGTGCCATTCTCACTTCATTAGCGCAATTAAGCAAGGAAATAAGTCTTGTTGCATGGATTTTTTCCCCATAAAGTTGCTGTATTCAAAATAGAGGCAGGCAGTGAGCAGTCTGTACTGCTGTAATTCAGCAGTTTCAGATAGCAAGTAACACAAAGGATGATAAGAAAGAGTGAGAGGCCTTCAATTGTTTGAATTTCATTTCTCCACTACTACAAAGTATCTCTTGAGTTTGTAATTGTGTCTTTGAAATGTTCTCCAGTACCGCTAGATTTATGTACATACATTGTCCTCCACAAATTCAAGTTTTAGTACTGCCTTTAACTTCAGTTTTGCCTTTGTAATACACTGCCTAACAAATCATATTGCCTCTTAAAAAAAAAAGCAAAAAAAAAAAAAAAAAGCTTATCTTTATTTTAAGAGAAGCTAATATCTATCATTTGAAAGATGGACTAGGAATTGAGCCTGCAATGGTCTCAGCATTGTAGCATTTTTGTAATAATGTTAAGACATGAGGAATGTTCCCTATGTCTTCTTTCCACGTAACATCCCCAGCATATGCCATAACCATTCCATCCGAATGGGTAAAGCTCCCTCTGCTCTGCGCATTGTTTTTCTTCAGCCACTTTGCTGCATCCCCAGCCTTGCCTCAGCAGGTCAGCTCTGTGAGTCCACTCCAGTATTTACCAGATGTATTGCAAAAGGATGGGGAGTTTTTCAGTCAGAACTGTTCCAAGCGCTATTTTAGCATGAGAACTTTCTTGGAAAGAGAGCGATTTATCAACGTGAAATCTTTCAGCCAGTTTGGAATATCTGCATTGTACGGAGGCAACATTTCCAACTGCTAAGAAACTTTCCCAAATCTGCTTACCAGCATTTGCTGCGGTTGTTTTGCTGCTCTCACTCAGGAAGCAAACAGATTCTTCCAGTGCTCAGCATTGCCACAGAACAGCTACCCTGCAGTCCCCATGCTTGCTGTCTGCTGCTACTCCACAGCTGTCCCGGATGAAGTTAAACAGCTCCGCTCTCCTCCCCAAAAGTTCAGTAAAGCCAGTTAGATGCCAAGGGAGCAAGTAGTAAGTTGGATCTCTTAGGACATCACACCACCATCAATGTGAATACCAGCCATGAAACCGGCAGCAGGAATGTAGCCATGGCTCTCACAAAAATCACCCTGAGCAGCTGTTATTTCTCACAAGAATTATTGGTGGGGTAAGCTATTCCATTACAACATCTTCTCTCTGCTAAGGGTTTGTAACATTTATTAATGTTACATCTTTATTCAAGTTTCAAAATGCTGCTGTATTTAAATGTTACCATTTAGTCATTGTTCATCCTAACAATACATTTGGAAACTTCAGCATGGATGTTGCATGTCTGCCATGGGATAAAGAAAAACAGCGTCTCTTTATTCCAACCTTGAACCATAACTAAGCAGTTAATATTGAGCGCATAATATGACCTTTATTCCCCAGGCCCAGTTACTTCCCTCTAAACGAACACAACATCCTCTTAATGGAGGCACAAATCTTCACGACAGGAGCTCCAACTGCTGATCTACTGGCAGCAAATTGATCAGTAAGCAGCGAGCAGGGTTAGATTCCTGAAGGGGGGCATCAGTGCCTGGAAACACCTTGAGGGAAGTTGCTGTTCACCTCTGAAATTCTCAGGGCACTGCTTCCCATTCCACTTTTGATACTCATGTCCCAAGAGGAGCATCACAAGGAGAAGGCCCTACAGAAATATCCACTTTCACAATCCCTCTTCTCCAATGGCTGTCGTACACAAGCAGGTGTGCTTGGAGAGCTCCTGTGGTTCCCCATCATGGGTTCCTGGGTTCCTCAGGGTCTCCCCAGCCAGCACGGGTGCAGGCACCCCACCTGCTGGAGAGGACAGGGTGCAGGCAGATGCCCAGCTCAGCCTGGAGTGCCACCTATTGAATCACCACACGGTTACACACTTAAACCCAGACACTGCATCTTGAACCACCCCACAAGTCGGCATCTCATTCAAAAAAAAGATATGCTTAACTATTTTTTTCCTAATCTGAGGGGATAGCATACATTTTCTGAGCAGTGATCAGCAAAATACTGACAGCCTAGGGTCTGTGACAAAACTACAGAATTTCAAAGGGCAGCCCATGAATTCTGCAGATATACAATCTCCCAAATATATATATATATATTTAAATCTAAGGCCTACAGTGTATTATTTTATTAAGGCAAATCTTTAAACACCTCCACCTGGCTTGTTAATACTATAATTATTAAGATTGGAGTGGCACTCAGGCGAATGGCAGTGTTTCATCTGGCTTTTGTTCAGAAATGTTGCATCTTGCCTAGACTACCAGGGCTCAACGATGGAAGAAGCAAATAGTTTCAGGTCTTTAGCTTCTCAATATATTTGGTGTAAGCAGCATTTTGCGGATCTAGGAAAACCAACAACACAGTTAATTCCCTACCTTTTGATTGTTATTTTTAAAAGGTGGGGAAGTAGTTCAAGCATTCTTTGTATTTCAGATATTAAAGAAAAAAATCAGCTGTCTCATTCTGTCCGAGTTTCAGTATTACGTCTTTTCTACATGAAGACAAAACTTTCTGATTGTTGACCAAGGCTCAGTGCTTTTTGATGAAGACTTGGAAGCAAAAATACGTACATATCTCAACTCTGTGCAGAACAGGGAACCTGAAGGAAACCATTTTGGGGAGGGAGGAATGAGATCCAGAAGCTAACGATGCCTCCCCTGCTCCAGAAAATGGGAGTGATTGGTACATTCAATAAAGAAAAGAAAACTAACCCTGCCTTCCAGTACAAGACCCAGAAGGGCTATCTTTTCACCAGGTAAAAATTCTTTTTGCAGACAGTGCAATGAATGTAAGTACTTGACCACTTACTAAAACCATCATCTAATTAAAAAAATCATTGCAGTAAGTTATTGCATTCTCCAACACCACGCCATCAACACCAGCGTCTTTAGACCTCGGAATATGAGCTCCCAACGGGATGGTGCCATCTGGAGCACTGGGAATCATATCCGATTCTCTCACCAGGTTAATAAATCCCACAGCACCTTCCAAGGAAGAAAAGCACCCTTCCTTTTTGTATGGGGGTAGATCAATTGCAGGCTCTTTCTCTGAGCCTGCAATTGATGTTTCTTTTTTGCATGTACTGCTTTTAGTTTAAACTATTGTCCTGGTTTCAGAAAGGACAGAGTTAATTTTCTTCCTAGTAGCTGGTAGGGTGCTACATTTTGGCTTAGGATGAGAAGAGTGCTGATAATACGCTGATGTTTTAATTGTTGCAGAGCAGTGCTTACACCAAGCCAAGGACATCTCAGCTTCTCACTCTGTCCTGCCAACGGGCAGGCTGGGGGTGCAGCAAGAGCCGGGAGGGGACAGAACCAGGACAGCTGACCCCAACTGGCCAAAGGGGTATTCCATACCATCTGACGTCATGCTAAACAATATATAGGGGTGGCTGGCCATGGTGGGGGTGCCGGACTGCTCAGGGCTAGGCTGGGCATTGGTCAGCGCATGGTGCACCACTTGTTTTGCACACGTTATTATTCTTAGCACTATTATCATCATTATTGTTATTATTATTATTGTTATTATTATTTTTGTCTTAATAAACTGTCTTTCTCTCAACTCACAGGCTTCACTTTCCATTTCTCTCCCCCATCCCAGAGAGGGAGGGGGGAGGGTGAGCGAACAGCTGCGTGGTGTTTAGCTGCCGGCTGGGTTAAACCCCAACCACCATCTACCACTTATTTGAAATACGAGCCCAGAATGCTTTGATACGAGTCCCTGAGATGGATTTTGGAGATGTTTTCCATTTGAACTTCAAAAAGCTCTGATGTTACCCGAGTTGTTGGCTGGAATTGTCCTAACAGCAGCACGAGCATCATAAAGCTCAAAGCTTCTGCAGCCTCCTCCCAGGTCCCGCTGAGCCGCAGGTACCACCAAACACTTGTGCCTCATGTGCTGCCACAACCAAAGTCTGGGAAAACAGCAAAACACTGTTAAACTGGACGTGCCTGTGAACAGCATACGTTTGAGAAAGGTAAAAGCAACTAGTCAGCGTATTCACTCTGCAAAACGAAGCGCTGAGGCACAGCTCCTTGAGCTACCAGCGACACATCTTCATAAACCAACAGAAGTGTGGCTCTGCTTGACCCTACAGTTTTGGTGCACTTTGGTGTAAGGTGTGGTCAGTCTGTGCAGCAGGATATTTTGTAGGGGGGAGGCACCTCACAAACTTGGGGGCACCTTAAGGGTCCAGGCTGAGAGGCCTCCCTCAGCAGAGCAGGCACATCTTCATGGCATCAGTTACATGCAACAGCTGAGGAAAAGGAGGTGGTGCTTGGTGAAGAGATTCCAAACCAAAAACATCAAAAGGTAAGGAAAATGCTGAGGGTGTTGCAGGCAGCTTTTAGAACAGGGAAGGGGAACAATCTTTTAGAGTGCTAGAGCCTAATTTAGGTGCGTAAATAATAAGATAAATAATAACTTGCAGTTAAACAAAAAATATTCTGGTTACACTTGAAATTACAGCAACTTACAGTGAGTCCTAAATGGATATAACCCATTAAGGAAACTTCAAGCAGTTTTAGAGAACTGGATCACGAATCCAGAATTATCATTAAACACATAAAATTGGTTTCTGCTGAACTGATAGAATTAACTTGCAATGCTGGTTGCTTATTTTGCATATACTAAAAACATTCATTTTATTCCATTTAGCAGCAGTTCTGCAATTAGTTCACTAAGGAACAAACCAGTCAAAATGAAGCTTGTGAAGTGATCCAAACTGGATCAGCTAATGAAGTGATCCAAACTGGAAAACTGAAGTTAAAATTTCTCAACAAAAAACAGCATGGTTGTGTTTAAATCGAGGGTATTTTCCTCACTCAGGGAGAGGGGTAGTATAGGAGCGAAGACAACCAAATACAACTTGCTAGGGAGTGTGGGGGATGCTTTGGGGGTGGGTTGTGGTTTTTTTTTTGGTTTGGTTTGGACAGTAGCATCAACATAGAAGGATCATGAAAAGACAGCCTGAAATCTTTGTTTCGGTATCAGGAAGGACAATGAGCAGAAACCTCCGCACAACTCACTAACTACAGAAGATATTTCATTTATTTAATCAGTTAATTTTAAATTAATAACATTTGATAACGTCTTTTTGCATATGTACCCAGCACATTCAGCATAATTTTACATAACTTGTAACTTTAAAGTGTTGCATTTCATTACCGTCAAAATGCAGTTTGACACAAATTGAGGGGAAATAAAAAGGAAACATACCAGTCAGCATTTCTACCAGCATAATGTAAAAAATTAAATTTCTAAGTGTGTAACAAGCCGTATAGTATTTCAACGCGAATACAGTGCATTTTTACGGATAGTCAGAAGGAAGAACCAAATATAATGTAAAAGCTGTACCTAGATGCAAAACCACATTTTAAAGGTTACAAACTGTTGAGCATCAACCTTTCAACAAAAACCTTTACGTCTACCACTTACAATAACCAATAAATTGACTTTTTAACCTATATTGATTCAAATCAGCAACTTCTTATGAACTTGATATCCACACTTGAAACAACGTAAAGAAACTGCAAAGTTCAGACAATCAAACACAAACTGCAAAATAACTACCTTAAGACTCGGAACTGAAAACCACTTCATACTGAAGAAACAGGCAGGAAAATGCATGCTGCTTTAGGATTCTTGTTTAGTCTATTTCTCAGACAACTGGGTAAAAAGAAATGCTTTAAGAATAGAGGCCCCAAAGAATTAAGCCATGAACTCTGTAGAAGACTTGCACATATGACAGATGCAGGGTGATTTGTCAAAGGAAGAAGCAAGAGAAGGTAGCTAAGCAGTGAAATTTATCGTTAACTGGAATAAGGGAACCCCCACATTAACACAGATCCCAAATTTTTCCCGCAGCCACAGTGACTGAACTGTGCCCAAATTCAGTAAGAAAAAAATCTTGATAAGGCAGTTACATATTAAAAAGGTAATTTAGCATCAGTTTAACCACCCGTGTTTAACTGCAATTAGGTGTTTTACAAGTTTTAATTCACTACATAAATGGCTTTTGAAACTACATGAGAACAAGTATTTTTAGTCATGTTTTATGAAACTCTATCAAAAGAACATCAAGCATAGATTAAATTCCTTCATTTGCTCCTCAAAATACCACGTGAGGGTTTCCAGGAATATTTTTATACATTTTTAAAAAAAAAAACTTTCTAAGAAAGCATACTGAGAGAATCTTAACCATCTCTCCTAGGACTCTGCCAGTAGCACATTACATGATCATTTTAGTCAGAACTCTAAAACTAAGAGGAATTCTGAAACGAAGTTGGCCATTGAGATACAAAGAGGCAAAGCTCAAGGCAAACTCTGCCATAGTAATCAGAACACAAATTAAAGAACAAGCATAGATGAAAGCAAGTGAGAAGAAAAGCAGGAATGACAACTGGAAGAAGAGTGGAAAAAGGCAACTTTCTTCCTCCTGAGTTTCCCACCCCTTACTTGGCCCTTCTGAGGGCATTCCCCAAGAAGCAGATGATAAACTCACTTTAAAATTCAATCAGAGAGAGAAACAAAGTCTCGTTTAAAGTACATGACTTAGAATCTTGATTAAAATATTAAACTTTAAAGGCAGAGGGCTATGTAAGTATTTTCAGGCCACTGCTTGAAGCATAATTTTACCTGAACCATTGCTAGTTATAGTATAGCCCTGTATTAAGACCTGAAATTAGAGCAAAGGCTGATGCTGTCAACAGATCATTATTTTTTCCCCCAATACAACCACAGAGGCCACTTGGCCTTGTGACCAACATACTCAGGCAGCACGGCTGCTATCTGTGACTTAAACAAGTACCAAAGCACATTCATTTCGCAGCACAAAAAAGTTGGCCCTTCCTGACTGAAAAAAATTATACCCCAGGCATTGTTCACCAAAAATATAGAGAACCACAGCCTGGTACTGGTCTGGTATTGTCATTAGAGAATAGCAGTGGGGTAATATTAATCAATCTACCCCCCAAAACAACTTACAGTTAAATACATTACGAATTGAGAGCTTAACATATCAAAAGTTCAGAAATATCATACCGCTTCAAAAGAGTCACAGCCTATCAGTATAAAGGAAGAATATAAAACTATTTTATTGACCACTGTTCACCAGTATTTACAATAAAGTAAACAATATACAGTCTGATAACATTCAAATTACTACAAAGTTAGTTTTCACCTGGTCTTCTTGGGACCAAGTGATCCCAAATACTAAAAAGAATGATTCTACAGGTTTTAAGGGCTAGGTTTGGGTAAAGAAGATACATGCACATCAATAGTATAGAAGACTACAAAACATCTGTGAGTTTGTTTAGACATTCATTATGATTCTGTAATAACTATGGAAGTTTATGAATGTTTTATAAAAGCTTTTACCTAATATGGAGGAAGTAGTAGTATCAAATGCTCTCTCATGATAAATGAAACAAGTTGCAGAAAGCTTTTATTTACTTGCTGTTGATGCAAAACACACTACTTCAAAAAAATATCAAATTTGAATCTTGTTAGAATGTATGCTTCTCACATTGCTAATAAATCAAATTTCAGGTTTTAATATTCATATATATAAAAAAGCAATGCAAACAATTATTGTGCTTCATCTTCTGGGCATGAATGCCAAGTTAGTCGCTCCTCATAAAAAGCGATTACGATCTGAGGACACTTCACGTTAGCTTCTTTGGCCAGCACCAGATCTGCCTCATCAGAGTCTTTCCTGATGTAGAAGAGAGGGGGGTTTAAGAAAACGCATAATTATTAATCCAGTACCTTATTTTCATACCAGGGCACTTTATTTTAACAACAGTGGGTTTCAGGAAGCATACATATTCATAGAAACTTAGCAGCTCTAAGAATTTCCACGCTAATGGCAAGATTTCATAGCTGTATCTTCCTTTCCTTCCCAGGTTTTTCTGTTTTAAGGAAAATGCTGTTCAAAGGCAACTGTTCGTACTGTTACGAATTGCAGTACATAATGAAGTAAGTGTAACTTTGCTAATTTTATTTTTAAAGCATAATCAAAACTTCAAAGTGAAACGCAGTAGCATCAGTCTTAAGAGGTGCTATTTACATCCAAATTGTATTAAATGTTTATGCAAGTAACTTGCTGCATTTTATACTGCCATTCCTGGTGCTGTCTTGGGGTTACAAAAAACCATTCCAATTTGACATGCTTCAGGCTCCTTTTTAAAGTGTATGCTGATGTTACAAACCAGCTTTGTGCTTACATACATCTATGCTTTTTGCTTACGATCAGTTATGGAAAAACTAATCAATTACAACTGAACTACACAAAAATACGCTCCTTTTTAATGTTTTCCTTTGTGTTTTATTCTGACAACTATCCCTGTTTTCCATATTTTCTTTTGAATTTCTACTTCTGTATAACTGAACCAAGAGAACCTGAAGTCATTTTGGTTCTGGAAGAAAGGGGGAGTAAGTACTGAATGATTGCACAAGTTCTGTTTTTCTACAAACACAAGGTTAATAAGCAGACCACCAGCATCTGGCTGCTGAAATGACGTTTTTTCACCAGCTAAGTGCCTGCCCTCCTGTAGTATGGACCCAAACTATGGATGTAGGACTTACCATTTCATGAGGAACATGAGCTCTCCGCTGCTATCCGTAGCCCCAATTATCCGCTCAGGATCAAGACCCCTCGCAAACCCTCTTGGCTTATCAACCTATTGAGAAGTTAGAAGATCATTATCTAGTTCAAGATAAAATTGTATTTTGGCTTTAGAGCTAGATACATGCATTTGTCTGCATGCATAACAGAACAAAACAAAGCACAGCCTTACATAATTACAAAAGCTATGATTACATATAATAATTGCCTGAAGATGACAATTTCTTTTCCTCATGACTGGTCTTCAGGTCAAAGCGTTCAGATGCGGAGTAAGAATAAAGGAATTCTACACCAACATTTCTCCGTTATTTCTGAATGCTCAATAAATGAAACAAGCAATCTAAAATTCTTATAGTAGACAAAAAAAACAAGGATGGCTACGAAAAGCAACAAAACGGGCAAAGCCAAAATGCAGTCCTGGCAGCGGGAAGAACACATCCTTTTCAGCAGAACAACAGACTTGGGCGCTTGGCTTGGCCTGAGCCAACTGTGCAACTGCACCCACAGGGAATACCTCAACTCCTCTTGGCTCACTGAGATCGCAGCAGTGGTACAGAATATTACGCCTGTTTCCTTTATTATTTCCTCTAGTTTCACAACATCCTTTTTCAGAGTGTGACCACTACTGCACTGGGTCAAGCCACACACCTGACTTTAAATACTACAAATAATATTTTGTTTTCTGTATGTCAATATTCCTTCTGATGCCTTTGAATGTCACCTATTTTTGACAGCACACATCCTAGAGCTGTCTTCAGTAAACCACTGATATTGCCAGCCAGATCTGATTCAAATTTTTATAGTTTGAAAGTTTAAAGAGGAAAATGGGAAGTTCTGAACACATTTTAATATGTATGTTATTTTGCACCTACTAGCACTAAGCTTACTATGTTCAATCATTTAAACTGTAGGCAAAACCCAGACCTTTACGTAAAGGTAAGTTTTCTTCAGCCACCCTTTCTACACCTTCTCCACCATCAAGTCCAGTATAATCTAAATAACTGCTTGGTCTTCACATTTTGCCACCTTTCCACTCACCTATTTAAGCGCATACTTCACCATACAGGAGCCAGAACAGAACTTCACCTCGTTCCATTCATGAATGCTTTGCTCCAATACAAACTGACCCACTTCACATTGTTTGTGAACCAGTCTTGCTTTTAAGTATTCAGCAAGCATCAGGGGACAATGTCAGAACTTTTGGTCATATAGAGGAATGGCAAGTGATCATCTTTTACCCACTATTTTGACAGTCTCATTGACCGCTACGTATCATTACAATTTCCAACCACGGTTCCAGATACTGTGAAATTTTTACAGTTTTAAACCCACGTTTGTTTCTAACTCTCCAAGTCATAACAGAATGTTGAGGGCAAGGGATTGGACAGACAGGAAGAGACACAGGAGAAACGAAGCTTAGTGCACAAACATATACTTACAGAATCACGTTTTTTCTTTGATTTACTATCATCGGATTCGCTATCTGACAAAGATTTCCTTTTGGCACCATCTGTTTTTTCTTTTCCAGCTTTCTGAGAGTTCAGAAAAGCTTCAATTAGCTCTGGACAATCTAAGTTTTCTTCAGGTTCCCACGTGTTGTCAGCACTGAAACATACACACATTTATGTAAAACTAGGAAAAGAAGAAAAACACAGCACTAGCCACATGGCTCACCTTAAGCAAGCCACTTTTTTCTCATTACTTAAGTCATCTTTCTTAAACCTAAGTAAGGATGCCTCTCATCATCTTTCACAACCTTCACGTATGGAACACTTGAAGATGGAAAGAAGTAAGCTCTGCTAGCGTGAAGAATATTTTTGAACTCTTAAACACAAGGTACAGAATAAGCAGCTCTGTTAAGTCCTGTGATCTTGGTGGGACCTCAGACATTCAGCCCTCAACCTACCAAAATCTACCCGTCCATTTAAACTGACTCCCTGCCTGGTTTCCCTAAAGACTGTCCATGCAAACCAACTATGCTGTAAGAGTACAAACTAAGACTTGAGGAGAACAAAAAATATACAGCACCCACTGTAAGTGGTATAAGTATGTACATCTAACCTTCTCTGTACCAGAAATGCTCTCAAAAGTTGTCTCTGAGCTTAACTCTATCTCCCTTGTTTGGCTGACTACAGAGAACAAGAGCTCCAGGTCCAGAGCTGGGTACTGAAAATGCTCCAGTATGTACTTTATTATTCTTATTTCTTTATTTATTTTCAAGTCATCCATGAATGTTCCCTACAAGAATTAACACTCCATCAGAAGTCCTCACACACAAATACTGACACAGTACTACAGCACGAACAAGATATCTACAAATTATTTTCAGTGACTAAAACATATTTCTGCAACTTTAAACAAGGCCCCTGCATGCCAACACACTGCTGTTTATGCGCTCATCTTCACACAGATTTTAGGTGACAGAATTGCAGAAAGTTGCAATGCAACCGCTTTGAGAGCTACGCAACAATAAGGGACCTGCACACTTAACTACTTATGTTCAAATGCTAGGTAACAAACATTCAATGCACCCCCTTTTTCCAGCCGGTAAAGCACAGTTGTGCTTACACAAGGTCTGGGAAAGAGACTGACAGCTACCTTTTGGGTATGTCTAATTCAGGCAACCATGCCAGAGAATTCCTTTGGTAAATTCACCTAATTCGAGAGAAGTTCAAAGAAGTAAACGATAAGCAAAGTATCTGCCTTGAATGCACCACTTCAGAGCTGCCTACAGTTTAAATCCCTGCAACACTTATTTCTCAGAAACAATATTCGTTCTACCCCACGTGTAAGTATACCTATATTATGACAACTGTCAGTCTAGCTTACCTTGATAGATATTGACACAGGCTAAATCAAAGAACAACGGCAAAAGAATGATCACTGAAGACTTAGCAGGGACCCTGGAGCACTTTCATGAAGCATGAACACTAGGCTAGGTATCTTCTATCTTATTTTCATACTCGACTGCCCCTCTTGAATACATGTTTATGGATGTCCTCCCCTTTCCACTCTATAAAACGCATCCCCCACCATCCAACCCCCCATCCACGCAGTTATTTCAAACAGATGGTTAGTATTTAGCATTGCATCAGAAAAAAAATACTGGGGAATGCCTTACTCTGTAAATCCTTTCCATTTCAAGTAGTATTCCACCTTTCCATTCACAACACGTCTGTCCAGGACTTTCTCCACAACAAATTCTTCAGGCTCTGCCTCTTCAACTTTTTTACCTTTGCCATTTTGTTTCTTTCCCATTTTGTGCTACAAAAGAAATTCAGATTGCCATTATTCGTTCTCCTGCTTCACACAGTTACTTCACTGGCCAAATCCAACTTTGGTCAACAAACAGCAAGGAATGGGGTACTTATTTACACTACAGCCAGGAGCTCAGACTCTTTTCACGTTAGTGCATGAGGTCGGGTAACCTGAGCAAGACATGTTAATATTTTGGGTTTTCTTCAGTCACTTAACGAGATACCCAACACTTAACAGCAGTTTTTATAAAGGTGAAATATTTTTGTCCACACAATTGGTGCCTCCACTCCCCTTATAAATTTCATTCCCAGAGTGCTACATGCTCAAAATTTTATAAAGCTTCTGTAAGTTAACTCTACGCCTGTGAAAGGGCAGAGGGCAAGAAACAGCGTAAGGCAGAGTAAAGAAAAGTAATAAGGGAATTGTGAAAATGCATAAAACAGAAAGGGGATGCTACTCAAAAAAAAAAGGTGGTTACTACGTTTTCCAAAAAAGGAGAAGCTGATGGGAGCAAAGTTCATGATGTAGTGCTACTATAAACAAGTATTCAATAATGAGTGATAATTATTGAACGGGGTGCATGCTCCAGGATGCATGCTAGGAGCATTCAACTACTGCAGTCCCTCCTCATTCTCAGCCACGCACCGATGTAACTTACATTCAGGTGTCACAAAGGCGCAAAACTTTAAGACAGCTACACTTAAAGTACAGCACTTAACATGTAAATGAAGTTTTGCTAACTTAAAAAAACTTTTAAGTGTTTTAAGTTTACATTTGATACTTTAAATAATATTCTTCAAAGTTCTTAAAATAAATATTACATCCACATCATCCTCAAGGCATTCCCAGTTTAATAAGGCACAATTTAATAGTTATAGAAGGACACATTTCAGAATTTCCTTGTTTGTAGTCTTGAAAAGGTTGGAACAGGTCTGTAACATCGCCGTATCACATTTCTGGAGCACAAACAGACCAAAAAAAGTTTGGTTGCCATTTTGGATTGCTCCTTATAGGGAAATTGTTAAAATGGCAGCCATAAATTAACGGGAGCATTATTAAGCTCCAAAAAACATAGTCACGCAGCACCCTAAATGAAAACTACTTCCTCACTAACACACTTCCTACCCATCAGAAGCAAACAAGCAAAAATCATGGATCACTGATGTTTATGGCATTTTCCTAGCCTTCTCTAGAATTAACTTGGGTTAGCTTGCGAATACCGTGAAGCAATTTTGAAACTAATTTTTCGACTTTGCTGAATTTTGTCTTGATGTGGTGAAAGGCAGAAAAAAATATCGGTTAGGTGCGAAGAAAACTGTCTTCTTTTTGTAAACTGAAGAAGCTGATGCTGTCTTTCCAAAGCCTACTCTTTGTGCTCTTCCTTGTTTTGTAATCAATTTTTCCTCTCCCTCCCCAAAATACCTTTACTCTGATTTGCAACTGAAGGTGCAAACAACGAAGTAAGGCAAGGAAAAGGTTCTAGTTTCCTTTTCAAACAGCAATTTTCTGTATACAATTTGTGTGACACTTGTTTCGATTTGGGAGTATAGACGAGATTATTTAAAACAGAGCATGTACTTCCAATCAGATTTTAACTGCCTGCACGCTCCAGGTGTATTTTGGAAGACAGTATTCATGTCTGAGAAGCGTCAACTCAACCACACTGGCTTTTTTTTTGCCTGCACATGAAAAAAGAACGCAAGACCGAAATTAAATAAAAACACGAATATGCCCAACTCATCTAAGAAGGCTGCTTATTTCGAGAAATTAAAGTATTAAAAAGAGAAATGGGTAGAGATGAGGAAAACAGCAACAAAAAAAGCAGGAAAAAAGTGACACAGACTCACTATAGCATGGCATTATACTAATTATTGGCGATGAAGCAAGCAGGCTACAAGTGGAACATCTCAATCTGTGCTCTCCACTGGACTGAAATTCTCTAATTCCATGGAATAATATAATAATTTCTAATACTGTTTTCAGCTTCACTCATTCTTGTCGCTTAAATGGTTTGGACCTCTGTATGAAAGTAACCTCTTTATTTCTGAAAACTTTTAAAGACTGTTAAGTATCTGTATAACCTTCCATAGAAGAAAATGAACATTATGGGATCTGCTTTTTTTTTTCCCCTTGAAGTTCAGTAAGCAAAAGCAATGTCAAGGGTACGTTGCTTTTCATTTTAAATATTAGTGGTTTAATTACATCTTCTGAACGGCACTACTTTCTGAAGTGAGCCTTCTTGAGCCTTTCCAACCTAGTTAATAATATTTAACTGCAGTGCCTGGAGAAATATTGAATGGTCTTTAAAAATTTTAAGTTCTGAGATTATACAAGCCCATGTAAATCTCAGCTTACAGGCAAGTGCAGCAGCTGACTCTAAAGGTACAAATGTCCAATATAGCCCTAAAGGGTCCCTTCTTTAGGGTGACCTGTTTTGAGCCTTATTTTGGGCACTTAACCACTGGATACTCATCTATGGCACATTTCCCACCCTGCATTCAGAAGCCACCTGTGCCAGATACAGATGTTCCTCAGTGGATAATCGCGCTTTCTTTGAGGGGCAGTATGAGAACGCTGCCACGACGTTGTGGTGAAGTGTTTCAAGATACAGGAGGTAACAAAATCAGAATTACAGTTCCAGAGCTGAGCTATCCCCTAATATATGTAGGTTTCGCATGAACTACAAAATGAAGCAGAATTAGTTACGGTTCCCATGGGAACCATAACTGATTTTCCTGACCTGTGCGGCAAAACCCTGAACAACATCAAAATATTAAAAATACTGCATTCACGGACTCGTTCCCATCCCTGAGGCACCTCCTCCCTGAGCTGGCTAACCACTACACTTCCTCAAATTAGGGAAAAGCGGGCCATCAATTACTGACACAAAGTTCAGACATTCATCTTGATGAAATCCTTACAGCTGTTTTTTATCATATCATGTAAAGCAAGCACCGTGCTGCACTGTGAAGCCATGAGTTGATGCAAGTTTTTAACGTGCCTCAATCTGGGTCAATTAGCAACCATTTTAGGAAATTTAAGAACAGGCCTTCTGAGCGCATTGCAAGTCAGTTGTTCTGCTACCCAAATGGTGACTTGTGTGTGTGTGCATTCTTCCCTAGCTCCCTGCCTCAACCAACCTTGGATGCATCTCATGCTCTATTTTTTTCAGTTCTTTCACACACGTGTATCTATGCATATATACAAAATATCTAGTTAAACGGCAATTACATCAACTTCTGCAACCAATTGCCCTTAAAAGTTCATATTTTAACATCAAGCAAAGCTTTACAGGACTTGAGATCCATGAATGCATCATTAAAGTGGTCCAGGAGGGGTTGGCATCTGATAATCTCTGCTCCTATGAAATTCAAAGAAACTGTTATTTGTTAACAATCATGTAAAAGGGCATCTTAACTACACCACATCATTTCCCAATAGTTATTTTTCTTCTATAAGGACTGCCTTTTCTCAGACAATTAGTTTTTCCTGAATAAACTGGAAGAAATTAAACAAATACATTGCTTTCATTTCATTTTTATGTATATGATAAATTACATGGTATCCTGAAAGGAGGATAAAAAAAAATCCTTAGTGTTTTCTACTGTAGGACACATGAAATTGTGCAGAGCTTTTTTTTTTTTTTTTTTGGTCTTTTTCCCAATGTCTCTCTGCAGAAATGGCAGATTTGTTAAAGCCAAAGATAAATGTCCTTTCTAGTAGCCTTACTTTCTGGATCTGAAATTTTGGTCAGAACAATGCTGGGGAGGGGAGATGTGGATGTATCTTTTAAATGGAGATGCCAAGTTATAAGTTTGAAGAAAAATATGTTGATTAAATCCTTACATACTTTAGGTGTGCATGAACTTACCAATGTAGTTTTATTGGAGGCCATTTTTATTGCAGACTTGCAGAGCTTTTACTAGAAAAATGCATGACAATTAAAAGGAAGTTTACATTACTCAAAGAAAGGCATCCCAATACAAGCATGGTCCTTGTTCCAACCCCCAGGTATTCATTGCATATAACATTTCTAACACGGATTAAATCCAGAACAAAAAGTAGATTACTACTTTGTCTGGCATAACCCAGCAACACACTTTTACCTAGCCAGGCTAAATGACACTGACAAAGTGGTACATATGGTTGAAAAAAAGGCTTTTCCCAAGGCCTACTAAGGCACAGAGATGTTTCTAGGGAAAGGGGGGAGGACCATCAGGGATGCTTATTTCCTTAAACCCAATGGAGCAAGAGTTCAGATTCTAGCAGTTAATTAAAACACATGCTTGGATGTGTTAACTGCGAATCTGGGGGGGAGCAGCTACACATCTGCAGTGTAACCCATCACTCTTAGGTGGGAGTGAGTGCTGATGAACACGTATTTATCTTAATGCAACTGTAACGTTGCCTTCTGAATCTCAGGGTTGCAAGAACCGAGGTCCTACGCCAAAACCAGCTCAGCTACGGTGTGCAGATTTAACCTGGGCAGATTCAACCTGTGTCGGCCACAATCCATCCCCTTTTCCACGGCATTTCTCATCACCGGCCACCTCTTTTCGGCGTGCATTGTGTCCCTGCCCCACTGCCAACTCCTAAACTTGAGATTTTCCACGTACGCCTGGGCAAGGCGCAGAGAGAGGAGCCCTCCGAGGCCGGCCAAGCCCCCCGGGCTCCCCGATCCCGCCCCGTTCCCCGCCGGCAGGGCCCGGGGGCGCTGGGAGCGGGGCCCTCCCGGGGCTCGCCTCGTCCCCGTTTGCAAGCAAGGAGAAAAGGCGGGGGGGGCAGGAAGGGGGAGGAAGGGGGAGGAAGAGCCAACAGCGCTAACGGAGAGGAAAATAAATAAATAACGATTAAAAAAAAAAAGGGAAATAGTGTGTGTGTGTGTGTGTGTGTGTATGGTGGGGGGGGTGCTGCACCCCCCCCCCCCCTCCCCGGTCCCATCGCACCCCACCCCGCCACGTTTCCCCCGGCCGGAGGCTGCTGGCGGAGGCCGGGCTGCGGAGGCCGCCCCTCGGAGAGCTGGCGGGCTCCGGCTTTGTCTGCCCGGCGCCCCCCTTCCTCCTCCTCCTCCTCCTCCTCACCCCCCCCAGCTCCTTCCTGCCTCCCCCACGGCACAGCCCGCGGGGCCGCCCCCCTCCCTCTCTCCCTCCCTCCCTCCCTCCCTTCCCGAGGCCTTCCCTCCGAAAAGGGGGGGGTGAAAAAAAAATAATAAATAAATATAAAATTAAAATTAAAAAAAAAAAGGGGGGGAAGAAGCGGGGTGCCGGCCCCGCGGCGGGGTTTGGGGGGGGGGGGGGGGGAAGGGGGGGAGCTGAAGGATACAGACTTCAATGGTGCTCGGCCGCGCCGCTCCCCCGTCTCCTCGCGGCTCTCGCCCTGCGCGCACTGAGCGGCGGCGGCGGCAGCGACATCCGAGGGGGCTGGGGCGGGGGGCGGGGGGAAGGCGGGGGGGAAGGGAGCAGCGGCGGCGGCGGCAGCAGCAGCAGGAGGAGGAGGAGGAGGAGGAGTAGGAGGGGAGCGGCGGCGCAGGGCTGGGCTGGGCGAGCAGAGCGCGCCGGCGGCTGAGGGGGCAGAGCGCACGCCGCCGCCTCCGCGCCAGCTGCGAGCTGCCTACCGTCGTCGCCGCCGGCACAGGAGGGGGGCCAAGACGTCTCTCCAACGGGGGGCGAGCGCAGGACCGCGCCAGGCGTCCAAAAGAAGGAAGATGCCTCGCGGCGACAGGGAGAGCGACTGGGTGAGGAGCGGGGCCGGGCCGGCCGCCCCGACAGCACCGCCACCGCCGCCATTTTGGCCGGCGCCGTGAGGGAGGCGAGGAGGGCGGCGGGGGGCCGCTCGGGGAGGGGGGAGGATGAGGATGAGGAGGAAGCGGGGGGCGGCCGCAGCGCTGTGCCGGCACTCACCCTTTGTCGCGGGGCGTGTGGAGAGGCAGGGAGGGAGGAAGGGAAGAGAAGGGAGGGTGCCCCCCCGCAGCGCGATGGCGCCCGGCCGTGAGGGGCAGGGGCCGCGCTCTGTGTGTGTGTGTGTGGGGGGGGGGGGTGAGGCCGTTTTACCCCCCCAGCCCTGAGGGGCAGCGCTTCGGCAATTTCCGGAGGTGGGGGGGGGGGGGGCACGGGACGCGCTGCCGAGCCGGTTCGGAGGCGCTCGGGCGCGCCTGGCGGGTGCCTTCCGCCGTCGGAAATTGCCGAGCGGGCTGCGCGGTCTACGGGCGCTGCGGCGTTTTCTCTCCGGAAATTGCCGAGCGGGAGCCGAGCGGCCGCCTAGCCCGCTTCGGAGCGTTCCGGAAATTGCCGAAGCGAGGCGAAGGGTCTGCCGGCCGCGCTTCGGCTCTTTCCGGCGGGTGCCGAAGCGGATGAGCTCGGCGACGAGGGCTCCTTCGGCTCATTCCGGAGACGGCCATTCCTGGCGGAGCCCATGACTTTTTATTACGTGATAAAAACACAGAGGGGCGTTACGCAGAAACACTGCCCCTTCGGAGATATCTAAGCTCCGGCTCCGAGCTGTTCTTTTTTTATTATTTATTTATATATATATTTTTTTAAAACCGAGCCGTCGGCAGGCAGGAGGAGGAGGGCGCTAGCAGTGCGCGGAGCTCAATTTCAAATTACGTAACAGCTCGGGCGGCCATTTCTGACGGGTTGCGCGGTGCTCCCGGGCAGGAACGCCGACACCATGAAGAACATGGTACGTGGGCAGGGCGGCGAGCGGCTCCTCAGCGGGACGGCTCCTCCGGGGGGCACCCAGCGAACCTCCCCGGGCCTTGGTTTGGGGGGGGGGGGAGCGGAGCCGAGCTCCCTCAGTGGGGAAGGGGGGGGGGGGCGGGGGAGCGTTAGCGGCGAGGAAGGTTCTGGAAGCGGCCGTTGGCGCCGCCGCGCAGCCCTGAGAGGAGGAAGAGGAGGAGGAGGAGGAAGGAGCGGTGGATCTGCGGGCGGGCGGCGGGCTCGGGAATTTGTCGGTGGCTGCCGGCCCGGCCGCGGGGGCTGGTCAGGGAGCGAGGCGCGGCCGGGCCGCGGTGGCGCCGCTAAGAAATGGCGGCGCTGAGGGGGAGGGGGGAAAATGGCGGCGGGAGGCCGGGAGGGGAGGGGGGGGGGGCTGCGGTCCTCGGGGGTTTGCGGGGCGGGGAGCGGCTCCTGCGGGCTCTTCCCCCGCACAGACCCGCAGCGCTGGGTCTCACCGCCGCCCCGGGTGTTCGCCAGGGGTCGGCGTTTCCGCCATCCCTGCCTTTTTCCCTGCCCGCCTTCCCGCCGCACCGCCGTGGCTGCGGGCGGCGGCAGCTGCCGGGCGCCATTTTGCTCGCCCGGCTGCGGGGCCCTGCCGGCCTGGGCGCCGCCACATGGCGGAGGGGGGCCGCGGGGCTCCTGCCCGGGCTGGAGAGCCGGGAGAGCCTTCTCCTTAGGGCCTGCCGGGCTTTTGGCGGGCTTGGCCGCTAGCTGCTGCGAGATCCCACCCACCTCTCGCCGTTAACCGTTGTGGTTACTCGGGGCCCGGCTCCGCAGAGCTCTGCGGACAGCTCGGCGTGTTAGTGCACGCGTTACGGCTGCGTGAAACGCGTCTCACTGCTCTGATGGTCAATTTTCCAGTAAGGGCTTCGCGTTTTGCAGTCCTGTGAAGCGTCGGTTTAAGGCTACGAAAGAAGGTTTAACACAAACTAACGAAGATGCCAAGGAGTTCATAAGATTTTCTCTGTCTCGCTCTGTTCCTGCCACAGCATGTACTATGGAAACTTCTAAGGAGGTCTTTCTTCCAGCTTTTATACTGGGGGGTGTGGGAAATGGCTAATGTTTTTGTTTTGTTTTTTACTGACTCAGTGCTTTCATCAAGATTCTGAGAGGGACTGGCGTAATCATACTTTCTTCCAGGCTTATTACCGTTTTAGCATAAATTTAGGATTATTGAAGATTACTGGACCCTCATGGGAGTTCAATCCCAGACTGTAGCCAGAGTCTCCTAAAACTGATATGGTTGAGACAGCCCCTCTGCATTGAGCGGCTGTGCATGTGCATGAGCAGAACAGCGTTGTTTAGGACATTGTCACATACAGGTTTTCATTTAAGAAGCACTGAATTTCCTTTTTGCCATGTTCAGACCTGTGTGTGTCTAGATGTTGCTTCAGGTAGAGCATGTGCTCTGTGACAGATTATTAGGAACTTCCCAGAGGTTTGCTACTCTGTTTAATGTTTATTAGTAATGTGTGGTATATGTTTATCTTTTAAAAAGCAAGTGTAGTTGTTACAGCCATCTCAAAGATGGCCTTAGTTTTTGAAGCTATTGAATTAATATTTTTAAAAGTAAGTCTAATACTTATTGGAAAAATCACTATGCCTTCTAAATTTGTCTGATTCTCACCCTTTTTATCCTAGTTCTGTTACTAGATATAAAAGAATTGATTTTATAGGGAAAAGTGTCTTTTGTGGGCCTAGGAAACTAGAAAGTAGTCCCTAATCTTCAAGCAGTTGTACTGGAGCAATTTAAAGAGAGGAAGTTTTTTGGCAGTTAGTTGTGGGTTGTTTTTTTTTTTTTGACATTTTAAGCAATCATTGCTTAAAATTTCTCTGCTAGTCTGCTCAAACGAGAAATGATGGTGTGGCTTCAGACCAAGTGTGGTATGCAGCATCCTTTCCTTTATTCCATTTAGGAGATGATATGAAAGGAAGCTTCATGTAGCATGGGTTTGTTGCTTAAAAACTCAATCTGATCTAATTTTAGTCATCTGCACGGTGAGATAGTAGTAGCTTCCTGCGTGTTTCTTAGAAGAAAAAATACTTGGAATCTGCTGTTGGATGTCGTGCTTTTAAGTGATACTGAAATAGAATTTTCTCAAATGTAGTAGTTAATTGGAAGGAAAAAAATGGATTTTATAACAGTTTGAGTTCTTGTCAGCTGGTAATAGGCCAATAACAAAAACTGAGGGGATGTTGTTGTCTCTGGTAATGGTGTTGTTCCATGCTACGTGTTTTTACATCATGCCTACCTTTGACAACCTCAGAAACCATGCTGGTCTTCCTGTGGGCTGGCTTAATGCTTTTGAAAGCATTTGTGCACCGCACTTGTTTACTAGATGTTACTTTAAAAAAAAAAAAAAAAAAAAAAAAAGGCAAACGTTCTTCGTTTTTAGAGTGACCAACCAATATGAAGCTGATGCGATCTTTGCATTTGCATTCTCTTGGGATTAAACCTGGCAGGACAGTTGACTCCATCAAACAAGATTATGAAATTATTACGTTCTGTGAAAGAGGGTTAATATTCAGTGCTTTTTTTTTTTTTTCAGTTTGGTATTTGACGTGTGGACTAGTGAAATCTGTGATACAGTGGTATTCCTGTTACAGTGATGTGATATCTTCTTAGTATATTTTTTAGAGGGTTGGAAGGCTGATGTTTTTGTGTTACAGTACTGCATACAAAATAGTAAACGTAATACCTTCTTATTGGTCTTGGGCTTTTTCAAATGATACAATTGTCATTGTAGATATTCAGCATAACTAAGTTCAATGAAAATTGCTCTGAAATGTAATGGTCTTTTATTAAAAACATACTTTGTACCCATAAAGGGAAATGTAGTTTTTCCATGGAATTCTGATATCCCTGATGTTGAGAGGGGATGCAGTTAGCACTAACTAACTCTGCGGTTCAGAATACAAAACAAATTTTACAGGTGGTCCAGCTTCCTTCATTTTAGTAATTAATGAGGAGATATGAATCAGTGACCCATTTGAGAACATATTTAGCCTTATTTATTTATATATTTTTAATGCCTTGGTTAAATAGTATCCATGTGCAATAATTTAACCATAATGATTTTTAAAATTGAATGAATAAAAAGAGGCAAAATGCAAAAAATTTGCAAATGGGTTTCTGTTATTTCTAATAAGGACACTTTGGTACTTTGGAGTGTTTTTTTCTCCAACACAGTTTTAAAAGCTGTCTAATACAGGTCTTTGGGAGGACTTTTTTCCTGGAAATATTTAAATTTGGCCCTTTGCTTTTAATATTTGGAGGCAGAGATGGGAAGAGAAGCACATTATTAAGATCTGTTTCATAAAGTTGGACCCAGAGAATCGTGTATGTTGCTTAATTTCTTGAATACTGGTAGAATGCTTTGAAGAGCCAAACCTAATTTTGGGAAACATCTCTTAGTGAAAGTTTTTGACTTCTAAGAAGGTCTTTCTTACTGTCTGATTATGCTGGTGCAGGCAAGTGTTGTAAATTACATTAACGTAATCGTTTTCTCTGTGATAGAGGGAAAAGGAGCAGTTCCGCAAGCTGTTCATTGGCGGCTTAAGCTTTGAAACAACAGAGGAAAGCTTGAGGAATTACTACGAGCAATGGGGCAAGCTTACAGATTGCGTGGTAAGTTATATTAGTGCACAGCGATGACATGGAATTTGTAGAAATTGTAAAAATGGGGAGTTGTTTTTTTTGAACAACTTAACAAAGAGGGCGTGCACTTTTCTTCAGTGTACGTACAGTTGGTTCATATGTAACAGTGCATCAAAGCTTTTTGCAGGTTTCGTCTTGAGAAGTCTGCTGGTAATATTAGCAAGCATTCACATCTGTTTTTTGTAAAATTTCTCATTTTACAACCACTTGTTACAACTGTTCAAAATGCACTTCCAGCGATGACACTGAAATTAGCACATAGAGCATGACTGCATCTGCAACAGTGTGATCTGTAACCTTTGGCAGAAAGCCGATACCATGGTAGGCAGCCCCATGAACCTGGGGAAGGATGGCTTTCTGCAGCCTGGGATCTTCTCTACGTTTATTTTTTCTATTGCAGAAGTCGTTCCAGTGAATTTGTTCTGGAAGCAGTAAATCTGTATTTCATGAGCCAGTTTTTAAGTGTGCTCTTCGGGGAGTTTGAAAGAAATACTTGAGTTCAGAGAAAGCAAATACAAATCTAAACATGCATCACAGCTATGGGGTTTTTGTTAGCAGCATTTCTGAGTTACTGGTAGAGAACGAGCAATGTTCTGAACTTCTGTGATGGCTAAGCAGTGCTGCTTGTGTCCTTGATAGCTTGCTGCTTCATATGTATTTTGAAACCAAGAAATACTTGAATTAGGTTTGTATGTTTTCTCCAAATATCGTTACTGTTAAGCTTCACGTGAGACACGTAGATGTGGTTTAAACTTGCTCATTGTTTTTAGGTAATGAGGGATCCTGCAAGCAAAAGATCAAGGGGGTTTGGTTTTGTAACATTCTCCTCAATGGCTGAAGTTGATGCGGCCATGGCTGCAAGACCTCACACGATTGATGGAAGGGTGGTGGAGCCTAAGAGAGCTGTGGCTAGAGAGGTAAATATGTGTTTGAAAGCAGATCCTCATGCTTTGAGAAATAAACCTCTGTTTTGGTCAGAATACAGATAAGAACAAACAAACCTCTGCTTTGTTCTTATTTGAAATTGTCTGGGCTTAAGTGCTCTTGGTTAAAGGGTGTGGCTGGGGCACGGTTCCCACGGTTTTGGTTTGTTAATTGACTATATTACATAAACCTCTATTATTATAGTAAATTCTTAGTTATTTTGGTTGTGAATCATATCTGCAAGGGATGCAACTGGGGTCTGGAAAGTATTGTTAGCTGAAACGTGTTGAATGTAATTAAGCAAATCCCAAACCAACTCTTCTCTGGAATCGTTACTACATCTTAAATTAATGAGCTCCTGTCAGTCTTCTGGGTATTCTTCAAAGGTGACTGAAGTGACCAACATATAGTGCAGGAACTTTTTTTTTTTTTTTTTCCCCAGTGGTAGTATTAAAAATCAACTTAGGGACTACTCACGTTTTTGCTTCAGGCATATTTGGTTTTAAACTCCAGGCTATAAATGAGGTGGGTGCACAGGAAGGCAGCGTAGCATACCTGTAGGCTTTTCAGCTGGGTTACTGGGGCACAGAGATACTTGAGGAGCAAGTACAGATTCTAAGTGACTTCTGTTCACTGCCTCGTCAGAGCTCTGGGAGGATATAACCAGTTCAAGAGTAGTATTTGAACCATTTTTTTAATGTATTTGGATTGATGAAGTGGAATTGAATGAAGTGCCCCATAGGTCAGGGAAAACGGAAACAAACACAAACATTTCTATTATTAACGATCCCAGTTTTCTTCGCATTCCCTGAAGAATGCAGGGTTAATTAGTATTTGGAAAAACATAATTAAAGCAGTGTATGTACATACTGTTTATACATGCAAAGCTGCTAACGAGCTTTAGGGCTGTTATACTTAACTACTGCAGCGGCTTGAATGTAATGCTCAAAACAAAGTTTTTTTTTTTTTTTTTTTTTCCTTTTTAATTCCATTATTTTTTAAAAGGAATGCAAGGAGTTGTGTATTTGTATTTTGGAGAGGCTGAAGAGCTTGACTGTGGATTTGCTGTAGTTGAAGCTTTGTTGAGATGTGGAATGTGGGCTTCACTGCTGGTTGGGAGGTGGACAGAGAAATCTGACGCACTTCCATTCTAATTAAACTAGAGCACAATTTTTAATTTTTCGTTACTGGATACCTTCAGTTCTTTCAAGCAGTTGGTCTCACATTTTTCTCTCAATCTACTTGAAGACTTTTTATTTACCTTTAGGCATTTAGTAGCACTTGAATGTGTCTTTGGCAGGGCGTTCAAAACTTTCATGCAGGTTGGGAGAGTAACAGCATTGCCTTCCACCCTACAAAGAGGTTGTAGGGACATACGCTGTAAGAGAAATACCTCAGTGTCTGAAAGTTTTAGTTTATTAGTATTGCATGCCTGAAATCCTGGCAAAATAGCAATTGAAAAAATTGCCTTTCTTTGTGGTAATTTGGAGTGTTCTTGTAACAGGAATCTGGAAAACCTGGTGCTCATGTCACTGTGAAAAAACTATTTGTTGGTGGTATTAAAGAGGACACTGAAGAGCACCACCTTCGTGACTACTTTGAGGAATATGGAAAAATTGACACTATTGAAATCATTACTGACAGACAGTCTGGTAAAAAGAGAGGGTTTGGATTTGTTACATTTGATGACCATGATCCTGTGGATAAAATCGTATGTGAGTAATCTTCATGTCACTGTTCCATCTGATAATACTAATGCTTACAGTCATGGTAATTGTATGAAGCTAAATTTTTAAATGCATGAACGTTTGCCATGTCATATTTCTGTTGAGTTGTGTGGGAACGCTTATTTTTTAAATAAAGTACTGGATTCTTTGTTTAAATATATTTTTGGCATTCAAGGTTTTAAAACAATGATGAGAAGTGTATGGATTAATTTGGAAATTACTTCATTTTTGGTAGTTGGCAGTTCTTGTCTGTTTCCAGAGGAGCACTTCAGTGCTCATCGTATTTTATCTCTTGTGGTTACAGTGCAGAAGTATCACACCATCAATGGCCATAATGCAGAAGTAAGGAAAGCTCTCTCTAGACAGGAAATGCAGGAAGTTCAGAACTCTAGGAGCGGGAGAGGAGGTATGTGCAAGTAATGCTTAGTGCTTTATAGTTCATTTTTGTGTTCGCTTCCTGTGATTTCACTGCTTTAAAACTTTCAACTGTTAATAGGGAACTTTGGTTTTGGTGATGCACGTGGAGGTGGTGGCAACTTTGGTCCAGGGCCTGGCAGCAATTTCAGAGGGGGAGCCGGTAAGACAGGCATGTTTGTAGCACCTTTTTTTCTCATTTACATCATCCTTCAGATTTCGGGTAACTTTGTAAGCTACTTCTGTTCACTTTAAATGCAGCTGTAACTGCTAAAGTGTTGTGGTTTTTGTTTTGTTTTGTATTTTTTTGAATAACTTGTAGACCTCTTACATAGTATGCAAATTGACTATGTGGCTATTCATGTAACTCAAGTGACCTAATTTTAAAAGAATTTTATTAGATGCCAAAATTAACCTAAACTCAGTGATTCTGCTAAGGAATTCAGAGACTTAGTGTCTGTAATCATATGTGGCACTCATGAGCTCTATGGTGGAGGGGTTCTCTCTTGAACATGCAAGTTATGTGCAAGCTAACTGGGTGTATGCTATGTCCAAATGGATTTCAGTCCTTTACAAATGCAAGAGGTAGAGGAGTGATTAGATGAGGTGTTTGACATGCATTTTTCTAAATCCATGTGTCTGTGAGATTTGGTTCTTAAGGTCATAGGGGTTGGATAATAAAAGAATTCACTTAAATTCACCTGTACCAAATTACTTTTTTTTTCTTCCTCCAATAGATGGATATGGGAGTGGCCGTGGATTTGGTGATGGGTATAATGGATATGGTGGAGGACCTGGAGGTTAGTTTACTTCTGTTGTGGGGTTTTGTTTTTGCTTTTTTTTTCCAGTTTTATTCTTTTTCTTCATTCTGAAATGTTTATACCTTCACTTACTATTCATGTAAAACTTACTTCAAATGCCAAAGCTATTTCGTTGGCTTTAAGAAGCACACCTAGGTGTTGGCTCGCACCACAACCATATGGTTTACCATATAAAGATGCATCTTGATGACTATGTATGCCCTTTTCTTTAGAATGGCAGCATTTCTTAAATTGTCTGGAAAAAAGAGATTTAAGTCCCTTCATCGATGCTTTAGGCAGTCTGACTAGTGGGTTTCACTCACAATTCAGTTAGGGTGGGAGTTGGATACGTGCCTTCATAAAACTCCCACCCTTTTCTTCCTCTGTAGACTTGTAAACAGAAACATATCCTCCATTTAGAATTGAGTTGCCTTTTACACTGAAAGGTTTATTTTAAAGGATTGTATTTTCATAGGTGGCAACTTCGGTGGCAGTCCTGGTTACGGAGGAGGAAGAGGAGGATACGGTGGAGGAGGACCTGGATATGGCAACCAGGGTGGGGGCTATGGAGGTGGTTATGACAACTATGGAGGAGGTAACCTACTGGCTTGAAAGGATCAAGTGTTTCAGTTGTAAATTAGTGCAAGTCGGTTGAGATTTGGGAGGTGTATGGGTGGGGTTAGCAAGCTCAACTTTCCAAACAAAAAAAAAAAAGCAGCTCATATGCTGCTGGAATCATTGTACAATCTTGTTTTATTAAAATGTATAATAATGAGATAATCCCATGCATGTTTTAGCTTATCTGGGCATTTCTACTCTTGTGTTAATAATGCAGGCAATTACGGAAGTGGAAACTACAATGATTTTGGAAACTACAACCAGCAGCCATCCAATTATGGTCCAATGAAGAGTGGAAATTTTGGTGGCAGCAGGAACATGGGGGGACCATATGGTGGAGGTATTGTTTGTGTCCTGACCTGCCTTTGAGCCAAACAGAGTGGGGCAAGCTCTGGCTCTTTGGGGAGGTGGGAGGGAAGATTGATAGGTAAAAATAGCTGGAGTCTTTAATAGCTAGATTCTTTAGCAGATGCACAGTACCTGTTTTTTGTCTGTGTAGTTATATGAGTTGGCTACAATTTTTTTTTACAGTTCTTTGGACTGTAAAGCATGTACTGGGGAAAATGCATCCCTCTTCCTCCCCCACAACTATTACAACATGTTGTACAGATACCAATCTGTAAAGATTGGTAGGAAAGCTTTATCTTTGCTTTCATTGCATACTCTTCATAGTCTACTTCATACTCCAGTTAATAATGTCCACTAAACTTCCTGAGATTTTTCCTGTTTCTCTCTTGTTTTAGTGCCAATTCTTTTTTGTCATTTCCTGCTTTTAGTTGTCTAAATGTTATTTAATATGGTGTATAAAGCCTGTGAAATGGAAACTGAAAGAAGAAACCCTTTCTTGGTCTCAAGACAGTACAGGGCATTAAATTACATGTGGCCCTGCTGAATCTAAGATTTCAACCCGTAGTTCCTCTGGCAGTTTATTTTGGTGTTAGTAAGGTGCAGACAGTGAAATGTTAAAATCTGAGTTGGATATCTCTGGAAGTAAATTGGATGCTAATCTCGATAGAGTGATCAGAAGCATTTTTAATTTGAGAAGTGTACAGATGTAACTCTTCTGTTGCTTGCTTTCCTGTAATTGCAGGAAACTATGGTCCAGGGGGCAGTGGAGGAAGTGGTGGTTATGGAGGGAGGAGCCGTTATTGAGCTTCTGCAAGCTTGCCATGGGTAAGTATGTTTTTAAATGCTAAAATTGCAGTGATTCGTGAGAGTAGCTGCAGGAGTTAAAAGCTTTTTAGGATATTATCTTTCCTTTAAAAAATGGTTAGATGAATAATTTCATAACCTATTTTTTTTACTCTTTACTTCTGTTGAAACAGGCTTCACTGTATAAATAGGAGAGGATGAGAGCCCAGAGGTAACAGAACAGCTTCAGGTTATCGAAATAACAATGTTAAGGAAACACTTATCTCAGTCATGCATAAATATGCAGTGATATGGCAGAAGACACCAGAGCAGATGCAGAGAGCCATTTTGTGAATGGATTTGGATTATTTAATAACATTACCTTACTGTGGAGGAAGGATTGTAAAAATGCCTTTGAGACAGTTTCTTAGCTTTTTAATTGTTGTTTCTTTCTAGTGGTCTTTGTAAGTGTAGAAGCATTCCTTTGATAATGTTAAATTTGTAAGTTTCAGGTGACATGTGAAACCTTTTTTAAGATTTTTCTCAAAGTTTTGAAAAGCTATTAGCCAGGATCATGGTGTAATAAGACATAACGTTTTCCTTTTAAAAATTTAAGTGCGTGTGTAGAGTTAAGAAGCTGTTGTACATTTATGATTTAATAAAATAATTCTAAAGGAAATATTGTGTAATTTTAGATTTTTTTTTAATACTGTAAAATAAGGCAAGGAGTGGGTAGCATAAGGTCCCACAAATAATATAAAGCTTATTGTTGTACATGTAAAATTAAATGCTGGTCAGAAAAAAAGTATGTTGTCTGTAAATGATCAGATTTAAATATCTAGATAACTTAAGGGATATCTCTGCAAGGAGAAACACGTTTTTAGATCTTTTAGATGCTGCTTCTTCAATGGCAAGGAAAGGAAATATCCCCAGCGAGGTACTCTTCCAGGGACACAGGTCTAGTACAAGAGAACTCTTGAAAACGTCACTAAGTTCAGCCAGTCTTAAAAAGCTGCGCTGTATTTCTGCAAAGCTTTAACTACGGTAGTGTTATAAGGATGCCAACGAAGGCTGAGGGTGTAGAGCAAACTAGTTCTAAGCATCAGTTAAACTTCTTTAGGTAAGATCTTGTTTACTTTTTCCTTTCTTACTGTTCAAAAAATGAGAAACTAATTTTATATGACAGTATTCTTTCAGTATAGTGATTATCATTATGTAGTTTAACATAGCAATAAATTGAGTTAACAATTACCAACTGAAGAGAAATTTGTGAATCCTGTTTTCTTGTATTATTAAATTTTTTACAAACAAATTTTTGTTAATTTCAGCTACTTAACATATTTTTTTCCTACTGGAATCTAGCTATGATATGAACCCTGGACAAGCATAGACTGCTGCCACTGTACTCTGCTACAGTTGAACAAATGAGACCTGCAAGTGTCCATTAGTAAAGCTTTGCAAGGGTTCCATCCCTGGTGTTGGTAGTTAAAATGGTAGGTCACAAGTTAATTAAATCATACAACTTTATTTTTGCATCCTGCAACATTTTATTTTTCTTGGGAGTCTATGCGTTATGGTGGTTGCAAGGTAATGCAATGAAGGTAGCTCTGTGCTGTTGAAAATGAACGATGTTGTTATGTGTCTTGTCTACTGTAATCTATTTTATATAACACATTTCATCCTGAAGGTTCCCAAGTAACTTTAGACTTTACGTGTAAGGAAAAAAAATTGCACCACAGAATACATCTGCCTCTGTGAAGGAATGTGTCGTCCATTCTTATAGCAACTGCATAAGCAGTTCTTTAGGAGGGGAAGTGAAAACTTCAAATGAAACTGCAGGTGGTATTTTATGAGTGTATAATGTAATTACTTAATTTGGAATTTGGCTAGAATGATGAGGTTTCCACCATTTTTTATAGTTCTTGCAGCTAATAAACCTTAGTGCCAAATTCAGTCAGCCTTACTCGCAAATGCATTCAATGTTTGCTCCTCAAATTAATGAAAACTCACCAACTAATGAGTTATTCCGAGTATGGGTGGCATACTCTTCTAGATCTGTTTTTTAAATTAAAATCAACAAAACCCACCAAGAAAACAAAACAAAAACAACAAAACAAATGCCCACACCCTAACTTCAAAGTTCCATTGCCTTTGACAGGCTACTACCTACTGAAGAACGTGGACTCAGCTAACAGAAGTCCTGTTCCTTCTGTGTTAGACACACCAGTGAACTGCTTATTACTTTAAAAAAAAAAAAAAGGCTGAAGTTCCCCTATTGGTAATTTGGTTTAGACATATGTGATAAACATCTTCAGATACACTTTTTTTTTCTTTGGCAGGAAGGTGCCATGCTGCAGGTAACTAATGAAGAAGTGGTCAACCACAGAAACGCTTCAAGAAATAAGAAATTCTGTATCATCAGAAAATAGTTGTTTTTGCTGCCTTCATTAAAAAACCTAGAGGTTAAATGAATACTGATAAAATATCACAATTAGTAGAGCTCCCTGTAATGCTGGGTTTTTTAAATGATAGTAATAATTGTCTTGTAAACCTTTCGAATAAAATCCAGATTCGGTAGGAGAAACAAATTACTAATGTTAAAATAGCAAACATTCTGTGAGTTGAAGGTTTAACTACATATTTTTATAACTTTCATAGCTTTAAAATAAAGTATTTTTATACCAAAATAGTTCTAGTGTAATGCTTAATAAAACTTAGTGTGTGTCTAACATTAAATAATGTTGATGTGCAGCTTTTAGACCTTCCATGATTCGAAACATGCCATTTTGAGGTGGGTTTAAAAACCACATTAACTTGGCAAGTGTATGCACAGAACTTGTACCTCTGAACACAGGCACCTGTTCTCTGTTGGGAGAAACAGTGCTACACATGAAACCTGCTTATTATTTTTTGCTTTTGGACAAAATTGCTTTAAAATAGCTATGTTTTTTTTACCAAATTTTAAAAATATCTCCTCCTTTCCTGTTAATGAAACTAACCACAAGACAGTTCATCAAAATGTGTTAGGTAAATAACTTTTTCCTTCTTACCTTTAAAGAGTTTTTAGCATCAATAGTGAAAGACGGAATGGAAAAAAGAGTTCCTGCTGTACCAGAACTGTATTACTGATAGCTGCATCTTCTGAAAAAAACAAGCATGAGCTTGGGAGAGCTCCGGTTGGGAATGTATTGCTTGCATAATTTATTCTAAACTTGAAATGTATATGCTTAGTAGAATTGTGATGTCTTTAACGTTCTTTATATAACTCAAAAGTACTATTTAATGATTCAAAAATATTTTTTGGTATGTTTTTTAAGTTGAACTTTGAAATATTTGCATAGGTGTCCAGTGGGCTGCAACGGAAGCAGAAAATGAAGACGTTCAAAATCTGCTTTACTTTGCTCTTTCCAGCAGAATGAGTTGACCAGTTCATTAGGAATTTGCCTTCTTTCCTGGAACATAGATTCTAGTTAATGGAAGTTTTCTTTACAGTTGACAAGTCCACATTCAGATCACTTAACTGAAAAAGTACTTCAAAGGGGAGTAATTCTTCTTTCTGTTTGATGTGTGTGCTCTTTCAATAGCTTTGCAACAAGGTTCCAAATTTCCTTAATTATGTATGTTACATTTTCCATGTGAATGTTTTACTTTCCATCTACTGGGAATGGGCATTATCTCTAGGGGTAGTAGCATGCAAAAACTTAAGTTACTGGATGTCTGAAGTCTTGAAAGCTTGGAGCATTTGAGTAAGTTTCCTGTTGTCTTACTGTTAAAACTTCCTTGATTTCTTTTTCTTGGTACGTAAGAGTTAAAGCAAATGAAAATCAGTGTTTTGCTGATGAGTTCAGTGAGACGTGTCATCACTGAGTCGACCTAATACAGCTAGCAACTCTGAATAAAAACTGAATTGGTCAATTACCGCTCCTTAATTTTTAGATAATGTGTGTTTTTTCTTTTAATTTATGATAAGTTGGTTTTATGTCCCTCTATAGACTCAACTTCACTTTGAAAATGGAAAGTAATGTTGCTGTTCGGTATGTTGAAATACTTTAAGAAAACAGAAAATCAGGTTGTCAGTTGTAGCCACAGCTTGCTAAAGCAAACCTTTGCCGCAAATAAGTTGAACGTGCAAGACAATATAACTTGTTGTTGGGGTGGGGGAGGTTGTCTGTGATCTCAGTTATTAACAATGAAAGTTGAATTTTGTTCACATTCCCTGCTATTTGAGTTTTAAGCGTTGCATTGAAAGTTGCTTAGAAAATGAGAGAGTTTTCTGGATACTATAAAATTAGTAGGGATGAAACTTCGTCATGTGTAGGGAAGAAGATGACATTCTTTTAGTCTTGATTAACATGCGTATTTTCTGGGGGATGAAATCATATTACTGGGGGCTGGGGGAAGGGCTGTGAAACCAAACCCTGAAAGACACGTGTATTTTGAAGAGTGCCGTCAGCAGAGTTCATTTTGACAACTTGGCGTTAGGGAAAGAGGATGACTAGCAGAGAACATAACGAAGCAGTACATTCATTCCCTGTCACCTCAGTGTTTTGATTCTGTTTCAAAGCAGAATGCATGAGGCAAGTGAAATCTTTAAGTGTTGTTACTTTTTTTTAATTCCCTTCTCTCTCTTGAAGGAGATGTCAGGTTCTCTTCTCCTTCATACAATGATACTGGTAGCAAGGAGCTTCCCTGGGACCCCCCTTTCATGTCCTGTTGACCTGTCTTGCCAGAAGCCATACTGTCCCTTTTAACAGTTGTCCTCTTGCTTTGTAGCTAGCAGTGCCCATTTGCATTGCAGTAGGAGTTTGTGTTCACAGAGGTTATTAAAATGTATGAAAGCAAGAACTAGTTAATTTATCAGCAGTAAAAAATGAACAGTTGAAACCGTGTCTGACACTGACTGCTATGAACATACTGGGTCAGTAGTGACTGGGGACCGTGTAGTTCACCAACATACTGTGTGACCTCCCATGCTGCTACCTTGTGTGAACAGGGTGGCTTGTGGCTAAGTTCATTTAGTATTGCTCTTTCATTGAAGTTTTCACCAATACGTGTTTGGTTTTTTTCTTCTCCTTTGCGCACTCGCTCTTGGTCACTATCTCGACATTCTTGTATGAAAATGAGTGGCCCATATATTTGGTGGATTTCCTGTAGCAGTACTACATCACTGAAGTTGCAGTGTGTTTACAAGGTACACTACAGTAATCAAAGGCTTCATTGTGTGTGTCATCTTGGTCCTTGGTTTACCTATAATAAATAGTTTCTCTTTACAAGCCGGTGCCGTGTGTCCTGTTGCCTCATTAATAGGCCTCTACATACTCAGTTGTCAAGATTCTTGGTATGGAAAACAAAGGAAGGCTCTGAGATAGGTCGTGTGTACTTTGGAACAAGTACCAAACTTTTCAAACTGACATCGATGCGTTGTCCTTTGTTTCCTCTCTGAAGTTTGTAACTCCTGTTTACCAGACCTAAAACTAGATTGTAAGCTCTTTTGCAGAAACCGTCTTAATTTATAAGATTCATCTTCTGTTTTAAAAAAAGGTTTATTGAATAAAACACAGATGCGAAGCTAAAGCTGCACTTTGTTGCAGTACTGCTCCTGGTCTTTCAACGTGTGTGCAATGTTGGGGCAGCAGGCTGTATCCTGCAAGGGATTGTTTGCAGTGTTCCTCTGTCTAAGTGTTCGGCCTTGGTTTCATAACTCTGAGGGCACTGCATTCTGATAAAGTACTATGCTTATGTCTTTTTTTCTCCTCTGACAAATACTCCATAGTGCCTGTAAGTGTTGCTACCAGCAGTAATGCAGGAAGTCCAGTCCCACCATCTACTGTTTTTCTCTATACTTTGATCTGACCTTTTCTAACTGTATGTACTACTTTCCATGATTAATTTAACAAATTTTTAGCACTCAAGGATTATGGAGACTGCTTTACCATAGGAATGGTTTTAATGAAACTCCCATGTCAGTGACAGGTTAGTTGCAGAAAGGGAAGATACTTCAGAGATGTATTGGCAGCTTTTAAGTGAAATTAATGGCAACCTACTAATTGGAAGGATAAAAAAATCAGGAGCTTGTTCTGAGTTCTGCCTATAATTTTGTCTTTCCTGGGGGTATGTACCTGAAGGTTACAACTTGCAGTCCACTCAATAATTCATTGAGAGCTGTTGTATAGGGGTATCATTGCTAGCTGAGTTCTTACAAATTGATACTTGGTAAATAACAGAATTGTTGATCAATAATAGAAGTGGAATTGGCTAAGGTCAGTTCATGCTAATTTCCAATTGCAAACTTACAGGTATTTTTGGAACCAGTGGAATTGGGCTTTTATTTTGTATGTATGAGCTGTAGTACACTGCTTTTGATTAGTAGTATTGCTCTCTGTAAGAGTTCAATATGCTTCTTTATTTTCAGCATGTACCCAAATTTAACCATGTAACTTACCCAGCTGGATGCATGCTTCATTTCGTTACGGGCTGCCTTTGCTGGAGTTCTAAGAACCACTCTACTTCTGTTACTGAAGGAGCAGGCATCAGTGTTTATATTTTTTTTTCCCTCCCTTTTTTATAGTAGGGACTTGCTTTGTGAGGTCCTGAAAGAAATACTAGGGCTTCTGGTTTAGTTATGGGACTAACTCAATAACCATCAGAATTTGTGCACAGGGGCCAGGAAATCAACCTTAAGACCTGGTCCTGGAAAGGTTAGGTGCATAGAGTCTGAAATGCCTCTTACGCATGTCATTTAATTCAAAGATGACAACCATGATGACTTTCACATATAAAATTAAAAAAAAATATCTGGCTCTAGAAGTGAGACTTATATTTAATCCTATGTATCTGTTACCTGTTCTGGATTTTGGCAGAAGTTCATGAACTAGTGATTAAAGAAAGTCCTGGTAAGTACCAGCAAGCACAGATACGCCTCACAGTGATCATTAACTAACATCAAGAAATTGCAGGGCCTTGCTCATGGAAAACTCCCCTTTGAACTTCCCTTATCAATTTGAAGGTGTGTTAAAATTGAGCAGTAAAACAACAAATACCCACATACACAAACAAATCTTTTAATACAAAAGGTAAATTGTTCAAAGTGACCGATCTTGGTAATTTATTGTATTTTGCACTCTGAGGCACTGCTTCCTTTTTAGAAAATACCAGTTGCCTGCTTTGCATCTGCTGGTCACTAGTGTGAACGGCAGTGCAAACGTTATTTAGATGCTAAAGACATAGTTCATTTATTTGAGAGATACCGTGTCAAAATATTACACATATGGTTGGTTTTTCTGTTTGGTGGGTGCAAATGCTTTAACGTGCCAGAGTATAAAGTTGCTTTATTGCAATCATCCCCTAAGAGCTTGTCTTTTAATACCACTTTTATGGGGTTTGCTTGTATCAGAAGTATGTGTTGCTACCTACTTCTTAATGATGATTTTAACATCTCAAAAACTAGTATCCCTCTTAACATTCCTTTTTCACTACTACATGTCTGACTTTTTTTAGGCCATCTTTTAGAAACGGATAAGCTATTGTAAATAAGCATGTAAAGGGATAAATGTCTTTTTTTGTAGCACAAATAAGCATCAAAAACAAAAGGTAAATCTCTTCATTCAAAGCCATTATGAGAAGTGGAACCTCATCATTACATGTACAGATAAATGAATTAAATTCTAGTCAGTTGTTTAAAGGTAGGTGTTGAAAAAGTGTTTTTCGCCATCCATAAACTGAAAATATTAGGTAGTTACAAAATACCAGTTTTAAAAAGTTAAAGAGAAAACCTGAAGTATTTGTGTTGGGAAAGGTATCCAAAAGGAAAGGAAAAATGGAAGGCACGTGAGTAAATGTTACAGAATAGGAACTTACCACCCACCTCATCCTCAAAAACCTTGGGAATGATACAATTGCAGAGGTAAGAGTATTGAATCAGGTACTAACTACTTTTCAGAATCTATTTGCAGAATGACCACAGTAGTTGTAATTTTATTTGGTACGTTACGTTTGCATATAGCTAGAACTAAGTATATGAGGAAAAATGCAACAGTCTCCTGGGCTTCTCTCCTCAAAGGAAAAGTGGAACCTTTCTGAACAAACCTAAAGCACAGCATCTCTCCTAAAAATGTATAAATTCACTAAAAATTAACTTAAGCTACACTGTCTTTCATTGCTAAACAACAATAACAGAAAAAAATAAGGTGATGTTGGATATTAAAAATCAAGTACTTGGGCCTAAAACACATTTTTCTTCTATCTAATTTTGATCTGAAGCCTGGTGTCCTCGTTATCCCCCTCCCCCCAGTATTATTTTTACTCTGGTTTCTCAATCCACAGCTGTTGGTGATGCTCCAGTATCTTCCAGTAAACTGCCTTAAAAATTACGGGGAAATGGGATCTTTTATACCATGAATGTACAAAACACAACCGCTGTTGGCATATGGCATGAGAAAGCAGAAAGGGTGCTGAAGAAATGTGAAGGGAGTTTGATTCTATGATCTTCATGGGTCCCTTCCAACTTGGGATATTTGAAGATTCTATGTGAGGAAGAGGAGCAGCAAGGACTGATGAATGGGGAGAGGTAGAGATGGAAATGTTGCTAAAGGCACATCAAACTGCAGCCTATGTATTACATCTGATCTACAAAAAGGTCACTCTAGGAGCGCTGCTGGTCCTGCCCCTTTCCTGGCAGTGGTATGGCAGATGATCATCATTTCATTCCAGGGTGAGCTGGTTCAAGCTGCCCCAGTGTTAGAAAGTTAATGTTGAAATGAGGATAAAGAGCTTATCTGCAGAACTTAACTAGTGAGCACAGTGATGTAAGAGAGGGAAAGAGGGTTGGAACTTGATTTTAAGGTTGTGCTGACATGGTGTCACTGCTTTTCTTCTCAAAGCTTTTGGTGCTGCTAAATACGTTTGGCTCAGCTACTTCTTAACTCAGGTCTATCATCTTCAGATTTTAACTCAACTTCTTTACTAATCCATTTGAAGGAAATATCCCCTCAAATCCATGTTATTCATGCCTTCTGCACCTGTTTTCTGACTGGGAATTACTATTCAGTTTTTGTCTACAAAAATAAAGCTGCTACATGATTCCTCAGCTTTGAAGTCCAAACAATAAACGAATACTGCAGCAGAATTAAGGTCCCCCATTTGCAGGCCTGTGTTAGAGTTTCTGGCTCCTAGAAATACAAAACCACTGCACAAATTTACATCAGGGCACCCACTGACAAGCAGTCATAAAATACACTTATTTAAAAAAAAAAAAAAAAAAAAAAGCTAAGATTGTAAATACATCACATAAAAACCATATGCTATGATTCCACCATAACTAAGCACCCCTACTGCTGTGCAGGAGAACGCTTTTCTGCCTGCAATGCACTGAACATTCATCATAAATCATACTTTCCATAGGAAAGCAACAATGCACTGCAAATACCAGAATGTCTTAAGTTCTCTAAGCTTACGGGGAGTTCAGGTAACAGAAGGAAGTCTTGCTGTATTTTTCCTAGGCCACCTGTAGTCTGAGAGACAGAGCCGATAATTTCAGTTAAGCATTTCTTAAGAATTTATTTCTTTTAAAAGCAAGTTAATATACCTAAAAAATCCCCCACAGTGTAAAAACTTGCTACCTGGTAAAAACAAGCATTCAATTTTCAACAGATAAATTGTCACAAGATGGCAGTGCACTGATAGTCTTAAATAAAATATGTAATCATGTATTGTTATAACTGCATAAGGGCTACAGCCAAATTCCTTTTGAATTATGGAAAGAACAGAGAAAACTGTACCAACAAACTTCTGAGCCCCGATAACGTGGAATGCATTACCAAAATTGAACAGAGGAGGCAGCTAATTTATGGGGCAGGAGGCACTATCCAACCCGGAGATTCCCAAGACCAGGTGTTCCAGCTGTAAGAAAGAAACTGTATGGAAAACACTAATGAACCTATAAGGCTCTCAGAACAGGAAGCATATGTAAGATGCCACAGGAGTACTGCAAAAAAGCAATGTAGGGACTGGCTTCGAGGCTAATGATTGCAGCTATGAGCTGTGGGAGAAGAGGGTACCTCCAATTAAGATAACTATTTTTTTTTTTGGTGAGGATGGACATCCAGAAAGTAAACAATAGTACCAGAAACCCAAAAGGTAAACAAAGTAAATAAAATGCTTTTGCTGCTAAGGCTGATTAACCTGAATTGTAGTAAAGATAGGTTTGTTCTCGAAGACACTTTTCTCATCATAAACACAGGGTCAAGTACATACAACAGTAATCTTTGTCTGCACGCGCTTATTAGCTACTAGCGTTGAATAACTTAGTGTTGTGTTAGAGAAATACACTAAGACCTGCTATGTAAATGCAAATTGGTATCAGGTTTCAGAAAGGAAATCATTAGCTGAACTAATTAAGTAAACCATAGCAGTTCCATCCAACTTTGAACATTAGGTCACGTGAAAGACAGGACTTTGTAGTTTTCAAATCCCAACAAGTTATTGAGGAAAATTTTCAAGTCAAGCCAATGACAGCTGCTATACAAGGTAGCTTGTTTAAATTCTTCAGGTAAGTTTCACTGTATTAATTTGCTGATATATTTCCCATTTTTTAATTAGATAAAACAGAGTAAATCATTATCCAATAACCACTGAGTGTATTCTAATCCATTAGTTATACATGTGTTTACACATTTACCTCTAGCACATGTTCTGTCTGCTATGACAGAAGCTGGAAATAATCCTCTAAGGACAGAAGGGAAATCTACATGGTTGCTCTTGCTCTGTGACAGAAAAAACAGAAACACTCTGTAAAGCACACAGTTATCTTACACAAAAGAAGGTAAAAACAAAACAAACAAACAAAAACCAAACACACAGTCCAGGAAAGACCACAGCTGTGTATCATTGAACCACAGAATAGCTCAGGTTGAAAGAGACCTTAAAGATCATCTAGTTGCAACATATCTGCCATGGGCAGGGATGTCACCCACTAGATCAGGTTGCCCAGGGCCTCATCTAACCTGGTCTTAAACACCACCAGATCATCTAACTCCAGCCCTGAACAGCTGGTGTTTGGGATTTCACCAGCTGAAACACACTGAAACACACCAGCTGAAAGCCCACTATCAAGTCTTCATCCCGCTGAGACACTTAGCAGAACAACTCCATGGCAATAGCGCCCTGCTCTGCCCCAATAAGCAGAACGGAGCTTTCCTTCTCTTTGGGGCTGCACCACCCACTACCGTGATGAAAAAAAAAAAAAAAGCCAAAGTACCAGGGCAGTAGTGAACAGAGTGGCTGACAAGAAAACCAGATCTGATGTTCTCAACCCTCATAAGGACTCAATAAGAAAACACTTTGCATAGTAGCCTTCAGACAGAACAAAAGACGAAGGGCATCTGTTTTGGTTTAACAACACTAGATTCTTTTTCTAACTTCTGGTTACAATACATACCTTCAGATCCAAACAATGAAGTTTCCCAAATGTCATTCTGTAACTGAGCGTAAAGCTTCACAAAAATAGCGAAAGCAGTGTAATTTAGTGTTCATGTCTCAAGTGTTTGCATTAAAAAAAAAAAAACAAAAAACAAAAAACATACACACATCACCTTCATTATGTAAAAAATTAATATAGTAATTAGTTAGTTACAAGTACTTTCTGTAACTTTTAGAATATTTCAACTATATAAACTGTACTGGAACAGGGAGATTTTCAGGAAGGTGAACAAGGTCATATTTTAAAAAATAAAGTCGTAAGTCAGTCTTCCTTTCCTGTCCTTGCAAAGGACACCTCCAAATCCTAATGAAAGAAATCAAATATTCCTTTCAAACCATTTACTCAGTTTCTTGCACTACTTTTACTTCAGTGATAAAATCTACATTCTCCCTTACTTCCACTTTAAAGTTTTCCCTTCTTTCATTTTTTTCATCATTTACTTGATTTATGTCTCCTTCCTCCTCCTCCTTTTCCAGTTTCAACTGGTTATTTTCTTGGTGTGGACAAGAGTTATCCAAAGCTTCCTGACATGCTTTCAAATCAACATCCTGAAGACAAAAATAAAAGTCCTATTAAGAAACACACTAACAAAACTCATCTTTAAGCACACTTTTAATTTTTAAACAGCTACAGCATTTCAAGTAAAAAATACACTGACCAATTCATTCACAGAAATTAATTGAGTATATGCAGACTTTGGGGGCTGAACGACTTTGGGGGCTGACAGCAGCTTTGCTTTACGTATGCAGGCACTGAACCCATCCATGGTAGAACAGGACATTCATAATCACTGGCAACAAACTATTCTGAAACAGACATGCCATGCTGTGATTTCATGGGGAGTCTAGGCTTTCAGTATCATCTGGATGTCATTGCATAACAACATATCCAGACCAGTTACATACTAAGTGATGGAATTTTAAAATAGGCAATTAGAAACATGACCAGTTAGCAAAATCCTCCTCTTCTTTCAGGGAAAAATACTTTTTTTTTTTCATCTCCAAGGATGAATTTATTCTGATTTAGTGTTCTCAGAAGCATTTTTCAAGTTATATCTGCAGTTGTATTGGCAGAGATTTTTTATTATTATTATTTTAAGGCTGGGGTATTGCTGGAGTGAAAAGGGATCACTGCTAAGCATTTTGCATATCTGAAGGCAAAAAAACAAGCAAAACCAAAACAAACAAACAAAACTGTCATATTCCAGCTTTAAAGAGCAAGTCTGAGCTATTAAAATGTGAGACTGCGGAATGGCAGCCAGGAAACCAGGTGGCTACACTGCATTAGTTCTATACATTCCTAGGAAAATGCTATGGCCGTAGCAGAAAAGCTCTCAGCAGCAAATGTAATGACTTAATGTTCTCTCTTCTCAAGATCAAAGCCTGAACTATATAAAAACTGCAGTTCTAACGGTCATCAAAACGTGTATGAGATTTTTTTCAAGTATTTTCATACAAAACATATTCATAAATGTAACATGAGACTCTAAAAATAAGACTCATAGTTAAATAACATTTGAGAATAAATTAATATTTGTTTTAATTCTATTACAAATATTTATTTTTAAAAACATTAGCATTTTTAAACTCTTTATTTCACTTGTTCTTAATTTCTTTTCATGAGTAAGAAGGGACATTTAATTTTATAAGCAGTCATTTCTAACAAATAGATATGCATGGCCATTCATCTCTCTCTGATGTAAGAAATACTTTCCTTCAACAAAGCCCAACACAATTTCTACCTACTAAAAATGCTATTCCAATATATCAAGTCTTCTTTGCCAGTTGAAATTAAAATTGACCAGTTGAGTTATTGTTGAATCTCAGAAAACAAACATACTTTTCTAACACAATCACACAAAAATGCAGTACTCCTCTACCTAGTAAAAGAGCAGGAGAGGGAACTCACTACAGAAGACACTGCGTACACAGTAACCAGCTACTTGCAAACATTTAAATGAGTCCAATGGAGCTACTCGTAGGCATGAAGTTATTCCTTCAACTGCATTTGCAGGATCAGGGCTAGTCTTTAGTATTACAAAGCACCATCCTAATACTTGTTCAATTAATATACTCCATTATCATCCTAACTGATAAAATCCATCATCATCAAAAACAAATAGGTCAAGGACAACAGCTATTAAAGACCTTAAACAGCTCCTCTTGAGCTGAGCAGCAAAGAAAGCTGCTGCTGTAAGGTCGAGCATTCACCTCCTGAATAACACAGCAAATCCATCACCCTACTGGCTGATTAAGAGGTAAATGGAGGAAACAGAAACTTATTATCTATAACATGATGCCTCAAAACCTAATTGTAAGCACAGGTTTTGAACAAAGGAAGTATATGGATAACAACTTGATGGATTCTATTAAGATGACAAGGGGTACGAATCTATTCTAACAGCAGGGAAAACAAAGGCTTGCAGAAATCTGTAAAAAGCCCACAGTGTGCCCCGCAGATCATTCAAAACCCTCACAAGTCAATTTGCTGAAGTATACAATGGAGACAGTCCTTCCCAGCACCATCACAAGGAAACCTGGATTTCTGAACTTCTGGGTCATTTCAGTGAAGTGCTCTACAGGGAAATCATATAACACAACTGGAAGCTTTTCCTCTTCATTATTTAGTTTTGTTTTTTAACAAAAATCTCGTGGATTATGCTGCTAAACATTTACTCTTTGATGTTAGTCTTTCCCAGTGGAGGAAAAACAGCTGGAAAAAAATGCTCAGCAACTGAATGCTTTTTTTCCAAGCCTGTGTATCGCTTGGGATGATTGCTGGGCTGCTGCTATGGGGAGAACAGAAAGGCCTCCTCCAGAAACAACCATAGAATGTTCTTGAATACAGCATTTCTTTAAAGATAGCTTAATTTTCAGTCTGCATATACATCTAATGACAAAAAGGGATTACGTGTAAACACCACTTATTCAGTGCTGCACTGCCACACCTTGTGTTTCTGTCCTGTTTCTTATTTCATATTAATGGTAGCAGAAGAAACAGAAATAGTCATAATACAATCACCAGGAGCTCAAAATCTAGATCAGGATCACATCAGTCAGTCTCTGCACAGAGAAGACATCAAATTCTCTTCTCTCTTGATTGTGGAAGGCTTAGTATTACAGCCAAGTACATTTATTACAACAGCAGGTGTGGAAGTTCACACCTTACACACAGCAGGCTGTTTACAAACTAAAACAGTAACTGAAGACACTTCTACTTACATTTGGAAAGTTTTCTGCACAAGCAGAAGACAGGAGGTTTACAGTACATAAAATAAAACAAAATAAAAAAATCCAAGTATCTCAAACTCTGATCTTACTTCTGTCATTTACTTGTTTGGTTGGGCTACAGAACACAATCTGAGATTGTCTGATTTAGTGAGTTATCTATCAGCCTCATGTGACAGAGGGCTGGGTTCCAGCTGTGCCCTTTTCCTGAGATATGACTTGCCACAAGTCAACTATCAGCTTCAGTTTGTGAGTCTTTGAAACATGAAAAATATTTATTTGTATCAAAACTGCTAATTAAGGTGGCCCCGAAATCAATGCAGGGGTGAGAGGAACTACAACTTTATGGGTAGCCCAACCTATGCTTCAATTGGAAGAACGTTGCCTATTCCAGCAGTTTTCCAAAACATCTTATTATGTTAAATATAAAGACTTCAGTTTCCAATTAAGTGCACTGGAGTACTGATCTCAGTATAAATTGGGTGCACAGTACATCAGACTGTCTGCATGCATCTCCTCCCCTTGCCACCCCATCCATATATTATTTGCTGTCCGTAACATAAGACGGAAGGAGCAGCACCTGTAAAGATAACAAAATATGAACAGGTCTGTTGCAATGCATTGGATCAGATGAATAAGATCCCCCTCTAGATGCAACAGAAAACATAAACAAGCTCTTGTCTGCTATTGGTAAGCATGCAGTTTGCAAACAGGGCTAAAACCACACAGTTCATGGCTACAAGTGCATAGAAATATCTGAACTATCTTTCCCTAAGATAGAGAAACACCTCACTGCAGCTGGGCAGAGCACACAGGGTGATTTGTCTTGGTGTACAGGAGACACCAGGAGGCGGGGTGGACTAGCCCACAAGGAGTTTTCCGCAGTGAGATTTTGAGTTCTCTCTACAAATGTCTGCTGCACTGGTGCAAAGGTATATGACTATCATTATTTGCAAGAGGACACTACTTTTTCTGGCTGATTATTAATTTATTCTGTTCACATGCTGTCTTCTAATTACCCATTTTTAAATTACAATTTCCTTATTTTATTTATCCAGTTTCAAACAGAATTGCTCCATTACTGTCACTGATCCCTGATGTGCTTTTCTGTGAACTTGTATCCCTTCTCCTTTATGAGCTGCACTTTTCTATATAACTGGCACACACTCTTTGGTATTAGCTGAAAAGATGTCACGCGCCTTGTGATCTTTTCCACATTTTAAACCATTAAGTAACTTTTCAAAAGACAGTCACACACCAGTACAAGTTCAGCAAGGTTACAGCATCTAGGAATATAACCAGCAGTTTTACATGTACTTTACAACCTTGTAGACTTAAATATGATTTTCATGCAGCTCTCGGGTTACTGATGTTGCTCTTTGCTTGTGTGCTTTAAATATGTGATGATAATTAATCTTATAAATTGATATCTACTTAATTTCAGCTAAAATGCAAAATGTACTCTGCTGTCCCTCTATATTCATAATGAGCTCTAAAACACCCTTAATACCTGGGAACAGAAGAGTAAATTTCATTGTGTGAAATGTGACCAGCTTTTAGGAGACAAGAAAGGTGGAATGGCAGTTGGAAACACCAAATATCCCCACATAATAAAAATTACTATGATATGCAATATTTATTATATTTTTATTGTATATGGATAGGCTTAAAAATGACACTAAAGCCATGCTAACTAAATAATGTATTCGATTAAGTAAATCAAACTGCAGAACTGTGAGTCCAAATGTGGCACCTGTCAAATCTCCATGACGTCTATTCTAAACCCTAATATAACTACCTTTGCTGCAAACAAATGCACACAGTTAAAGACAGTCCTACTTGTTTCAGAGAGTTGTTAGAACCTAGCCACATGCATTTCTGAAACTAAAGCACTAAAACTTTACAGAGCATGGCTCAGCTATGTTGGACATTATAAAACAGACATACTCTGCACTCTCCATCTTCAACACATACACGGAATTAGCACCAGCCTACTTCCAGAATGGAGGCACAGATGGGTATCAGATGAAGACACAGACACAAATTGTATCACTAATTTAAATTAAGACATCAGTTTTCATAAAGCTGACTTGAAGGTGGTTTGATATCCCCTAAATATCAATCTTCTAAACCACTTCTAGAACATAAACCACATTCACACTCTATTTGGTCCTGTGCTGAGCTTTTGCAACAGCAATTGAATCCATCCTAAGGCATGCAACACCTCTGACAGTAAGCCTGATATGAAGGTTATTACATTTATTCAGTCACTCTTCCAGACTAAGTATAGTTTAAAAACAAACAAACAAACAAACAAACAAAAAAGAGCTCTTTTTATGCCTTTGCTGTCCCAAGACGCTTTCTATTGTGGTCAACACTGGCATTCTATAAGAGACTTTCTCCACCTTTATGCAGGCTGCATCGGTAGTATATCCTCATTAATACAACATAATCACTAAATGATGCATTGAATAAACGCAAAAGCATTCAGGGAACACCCCTTCAGATAAAACTTTGTACACAACTCAGTTCCATTTTTCAGATGTCTTTCTTTTGATCCCTGAAGGCTAATATACTTTTCCAGGTACCCAGCTCATAACTTTCTCAAGTTATCCATCTCACTGTAGTTAACAAATGCCCTGCCAACTCTGAATAGGATCTGAATAGGGAGAACTGTTAAAATCCACAGTCTGATATCCTAGCTCCTCTGAGATGTGAGCATCATGACATCTCCTTTCTCACCATACATAATTCCTCTTCTATTATCCACGCTCATCATGCTAATTCTTTCTTCTTCGTGCATGCTATTCCCCTCATCCCCTCTCATGTACACTTCTCATGCACACTATGCATGCAGAATATGTTCCCCTATCTCCAGGTACCAGGAAAATGGTGGTATAAGTGAGCCCCACAACACTCATTTGGCGACACTCCTCTTGGCCACTTATGTGACTTGACTTTTTAAAACGCTCGTACTTTCTGCAGCACACTGTATTGAAAATCAAGATCACAATCTCCAAAGACCTCAAATGTGTGAGGTTCTTCTTTTAGCCCACTTCCCTCTGAAATCACTCAGCCCTTCACACACCCTCTTATTAAACCTAGGTAAGTTCTGGCTAATATGGAAGAGTCATCCAATGCACAAACCACTGCCATTCATCTACTTGCAGACAGTAATATTGCTCCACAGCAATATTATTATATCCTAGTCTCTAAAAAGTTAAAAATAAATAAATAAATAAAATTGAAAACATGTTCTTCCGTGTGACTGCTCTCAAAGTGAGAAAAGCTTTCAGAAAAAAAGCCTACCTGGTTTCTACTTCCTTTTTTTTAAAAAAAAAAAAAAAAAAAAAAACAAAGTTTTGATACCTTCCAAGAAAACAAAACAGAACAACAACAATGTATCTCAAAGTACTCTCAGTCAGTGTAAATATTTGAAATGATGCCCAAAATCCAAGACGGATTCACTGCATCCAATCCATTTTTAATACTGTGAAATTCTGCCTTTGCACTGTGTTCAAAAACCTACGCTTGTAACAGGTCTTATATATCGTGCTCAAAATGCCTTGCCAAAATATGAACATAGTGATTACAGTGCAAACAATAACAATTATTCACCGTACATTTTCTTCCTTAACTTTATTAGTTTATAAACAACAGCAACGTTATGCTGTTAAGTATTAAATACAGCAGACAATCTTCAACCTAGCACCAGAGTTCAGCCCTTATAAAGGGCTACAGGATCTGTTGTACAGAATGTAATGCATCCACATACGACCAATATTTTTGGTTTGGGTGGGGGCAGACTTCCTTCTCTGTCTCGCCCCAAGTTGGAGTCTGCCCTATGTACTGTACTGCACAATGACCCAGCACTGCAACTGCTGCCCTCACTCAGAGATTGACTCATTGGCTGACATGGGCAGCATCAGTGTTTGGGGGGTTCATGCAATTTGGAAAATAAAAATGTTTTTCTGATGAGATTCAGGCCACAGATAAACTGAAGAGCTCCATAGTCCATCCCTGGTAATCTGAATTATTCCCCATGTATATTCCTTGAGAGATAAAGAACTCATCCAAATTTTATACTCCCTTTCTTCACATCATGTCTGCATAAATATACAGACGCATCAATATACACATGAACTATCTGTACACAGATAGACAGGGGAAAAAAAGTATTGAATCAAGCAGGGCAGCTCTTCACTCTTGCAAGGTATTTGGCCAAGACTCTGTACTACAAGCTCCTTGCTACTTTCTATGGATTTGCTAATACTACTACCATTTACACTGGATCTCTATCTATGCTACACACATCTTGTAGCACCATGGCCTACTACTTCCACGCGCACAGTTTCTAAGTTGCTCTGGAAAACCCATCTTGTTCATTTTGCATACGGGCCTGTGGCTCAACCTGACAGCTTCGAGAAGCGTTGTCAGGGCAGGTTTACAGTGGGAAGCCTAAGAAGATCACAGCCTTCTTTTGGCACAGTGGGGTATGGACAGCATCCCAGGTTGCATGCCTGTGGGATAGCCTATGTCCTTTTCCCATGGGTATCACACCTACATCCCATGTCAGCTGCATGTCTTTTTTTTTTTTTTCCCCTGTATGTTTTATTGCTTTTTCTTTGCTTAAAACTTTAAAATGTACATCCCCACATAGTGTCTCAATTTAGTATTTTCATTACAACTCATTCCTTGAGCAATCCAATAATAATTTGCAAGCACACAGGAATGTCTGGTTATTTTTTCCCTGTCTTTACCTGTATGAGTAGGTCAATAACCTACCAAATGTGACCTCCTTGTGTGAGCAGGCAACAAAAACAGGTTTTCAACAGCAGAATTCAAACAGACAGAATACACTGTCAGCATTTAAGGTGTAAGTGGTTCCAACTTAAATTCTTCCTTAAAAAAACAAGACCACAGTCTATTTCCTGAGCCCTATGAACAGATCTACAAACCATCTGTTATGACCTGCAGTAATGCAGGACAGTGAATTAAGTATAGAATTCAGAATAAGAAACTGTTTTTAATTCTGTCTCAGCTTTGGTACAAACACTCTTTCGTGACCCTGTTAAATACATCCATCTAAGAAAGCAGGCAGCAAGACTGAGATCATATGTTTATTTTTCTGGTTAAAAGGTGTATTTCAGAATAAATGTATTTTGTTATTTTTATTACCAAGGTAATAAAAAGCATTGTGGAGTTTACATTTTATTAGCAAACTTCTATTACAGAGGTGGGCTGAATGAAATAGTTTGATTAAAACAGTTAATACAAAGGTGAGAGCTGATCTCAGTCTGTTGGGCAGCAAGCTAAATGCAGAAACACACCTGTTAGCTTTACTCATTGTCAGACTAAGTGCTCAAAGTTTTATAACACTGCGTTACATCTTAGCACAGAAAAAAAAAAAAAAAAAAGTAAAGCAATCCCACACACTTCAGCATGCCCAAACTCTTTATTTCAGCCACTGAATTCATTTTCTTTTTCATCTGCATTCGTCTTCCAGAGTCATTTGAAATACCAGTTCCCTAAGGATGAGAATCACCAGTTCCCATGGTGTTGCCAACAACATTCTCAAGAGCCCAATGAATGAAATGAATCCGGGAGTGGATTAATCTGATTGTGTAAAGCTTTGATAAGTTACCAATCACGCAATAACAAGCGGAACAAAACCATCACTTTGATCTGTTTACACATAGCCCTAAGTCTGGCCCTGATCTAACTGAGATAAAAGAAAGGCTAATAATACCTCTGGTATACTTTTACAAAAGGCAAAATAAGGGTTATAAATCAGCAAGAACACTTTGAAATTCATTCTTCTGTTGCAATAACATTTTGACAGCACAAGTAGATGTATTCAAACTTACAGAGGTCAGCTTTAAAACTAAGATCAACTTTTCCCTTTGCATTTCTTTTTTTGGACCTGTCACGCACTTTGAAAGAAACCTGATGGAACAGACATGGTAGTTTTCACTTAGAAGTCCATTTATATCTTAGCTTAAGAACTTAACACTACCATGCCTTGGTCCAATCATTCTTTCAACTTAAACAAAACATGCATTAAAGAGAGAGATCCAGACCTACATTTAGCAAAGAAATTCATAATCTCTCTACAGAAACAAGTGATCCATTACAATTAGGGTGTGGAAACTAATTTTGCAACTACCTTTCAAAAAATTAGCCAAGTGAGTGAACACACTGGGAATAGAAAAAGAAAAAAAAAAAAAGAGAGAGGAAAAAGAAAAGGAAGGGAAAAACGAAAACCTACTATACAAGACAAATTTAGCAAGTATTAGTTGATGCAGGTCCTGTAATTCATAATAAGCACGGGTATTCATAATCATTCAAAATCAACTTGAAAAATCTCAGTAGTTTGACTTGAGATTTCAAGACGTACTGATTATCCTTCTAGGTCACAAAACCATCTTCTTGGCATTACAGCATATTTTCTATCTGCAGAGGGTATCGCAGAAGTATCGGATCATAAATTAGATCATAAATTATTCAGGCATAACGAAACTCTGTGCCTGCCAGTGACTCGATCCAGAAAAGCAGTCCCTGCAGCTGAATGGCTCTGCTGATCTCCTTTAAGTTACAGATGTGCACAACACTTCACGGGTGTGGGGTCTGAGCGGGGGCGAACAGACAGAAGTGCAGTGAGAACTGCGTCCTCTGCAACTGAAACTGGCCATCACCTCCAGGCATTCATTGCCTACCTTACTTTTTAAAGGTGCCACACTGATAACGGAGGCAGATGAAATGAGGCGAGAGTTTAGCCACAGCACTGTAAGAAGAGTGACACTGAGAAATGTTACTGGCAAGCCTAAAGACAAGACTGTGACATACACGTGCCCTTCAAGAGGTGATCCGTCGATAGCTGTGACACGCTGTGGAGAAGCCGTATTTCTGCAGCTCTTTGACATTCCTGAGCTGCCTGTATGCCCGCATGAAGAAAAAGAGGGCAATTCAGGGGGAAACGCCGAGTACAAGCGAAAGTTGCAATCCCACCTTGCAATCCCGACCTGCAGGTCACGCACCACGCTCGGGACACGCCAGTGCCCTCACCGGGGGGGGGGGGGGGGGGTTGAGCCAACCCTCGCTGCTCCTGCGCCTCGAAAGCCAGCCCCTGGGTGAACAAAACGTGGCACCGCGTTACCTCCGGGCACGGACCCGCTCCCTCGCCGCGGCAGTGCCAGCACGGCGCGCCGCCGCCCCCCTTACCTCCGCCATGGGGCTGCCGCCTCCCTCCTCTTCCTCCCCTCGGCGCCCCAGCGCCGCTCCTCAGGGGGCGCAGAGCCCGGGGCCGCCCCCTCACGGCCGCCCCCCAACGGCCGCCCTCCAACGGCTGCCCCCTAACGGTCGCTCCCCAACGGTCGCTCCCCAACGGCTGCTCGCCCTGAGGCGAGGCGAGGCGAGGCGAGGGGAGCCGCGGGGGGCGCCGCCGCCTCAGCGCCCCCGGAGGGCGGCGAGCGAAGGGGACGCGTTGGGAAGTTCGTTAGCTTGGGGGAGAAATAAAGATAAAAAGAAAAAGAAAAAAAGAGGTTTTCCGTCTGTTTCTGTAACCAAACTTTTTGTCTCCTCCGTGCTCTGAAAAGGCCGTTTGCTGCTTCTCGCCACTGCACATTATCAGGACAGCTCAGACGAGTTTTGGTGTTTGTGAAGTGTGAGGCTGGCTGGGCAGTGTCACCTCTTCGACAACATCTGCGTGTGTAACAGATGCAGTCCCTCAGTTTTCTGTCATCACAAATGACATCTCATCTTTTCATGTTATTCTGTGTGATGCTATGCAGTGGGTGTGTTACAATGCTCTTGGTGCTCTCTTGCACCTTATTTCTTGAATTCCGATAAAATATTTTTTATTAGAAAAATATTTTTCTTTCAGGAATTGAAAGGAACTGGAATCTGATTGTCAGATTCTATTGTCTTCTTTTCCAGGCCAAAGTGACATACCTTGATTTTTAAGCAGAAGCGTAACCAAAAATAACAATGCTTATTTTGCTATCATAAATTATGTGTCCAAAGCCAAATACAGGGGACTTCACATTACATCTCACAGGATAAATGCAAAGACAAACATTACTAGAACCGGTCCTTATATTCCACAGCGTTATATTGGCAATATACAACATCTCCAGTACCACCTGAGGGATATTTGTATCACAGCATATGGCACTCTTCCGCCTGGCCCAGCTCCTGGTGCATGGTATGGCACATCTCACCTCAAAGGAGACATGAGCCTGTTTGGGGTCACCATAAACCACTACAACGATGTACTTTACGTTAGTAGACCTATTTATTCACTTAATATTTTCCTTTAACAAAGTGGTGGATTTAAAATGGTTATCAGGGTATAGAAACTCTGTACTGTTGGGTTTGGGTGGTAGCGTTTTATCTGAGCTGAGTTTTGAGTCCTAGTCCTCAGCAGTACACATGAGCAACTGGAAAGGGACCAAAACCTCTGTTAGTCTCTCCCAGTTAACTTTGACTGGAAATAAACTTCACACAGAGAATATTGTATGGCAGATTTAGGGATGGTATTCAGGTTTCTTTGGCTCCCGAAATTCAGGACTCCAAAATCTTACACTCAAATTGTGTCCCACAGAGGAGGTTTCAGCATCAGAGATCTTATGTGCCCTGTCTTGGTCAGTGCCACAGACGTTCTGCATGGCAAACACTGGCCACAGAAAAGTCGTCCCCTCTCATCCTGATCTGCAAAGTCAGTGTTATTTCTGTGCATGTTTGCTAATAAATCAATGCAAATCCCACTATATAGATGATATTGTAGCATGATTCTTTTAGCTCAAAATCCCTCAATCTCTTCCAGCCTCTTAGTCAAGTTCAACACAAGAGCAAATGTGACAGCTGATAGCAGTTTGCTGTGGTCTGGCAGCTCATTTATGAGGGAGAAGAGACAAACAACTTTTGTAAATCTGAGTGAAGGCTTGATCTGAGTTGGTGAAAATGTTCCGAAGTAAAAATGAAGACTTCTTTCTTCAGGTTTGCAGTAGAGAAACTTCACAAGAGTTGTTGTGTTTCCACCTGAATTACTCAAGTGGAAAGAAGACTTGGTCTCTGTGGTATGCGGTCCCTCAGACTCATCCCTGCAGAAGGAGAAGCAGGGCATGCAGCCTGGGTGAGCACCAAGCTCTGAATCACCAGAGGCTGTATGGGTGTCAGGACTAGGAGCTGCACATGAGGCTAGATTACGTTTCAGCCATTTACAGCTCTTAAATGCATTTGTAGTCGTTTACTCCAAAGGAGACTCTTAACAATTTCAAGTGTTGTGCTGGTTTTAAATAAAGACAATCTAGTACATAGGTGTTTTGTTGTTGTTGTTGTTGTTTTTTTTTTTTTTTTTTTTTTCTCCTTTCCTTATCGCTAACTCCTGATAATAATTTGTTTTGTTTAGTAACATATCAGGAAATTTTCTTCCATGTGATATTTCATGAATCATTTTTTTATTGTTTCAATTTAGAAATACACTTCCTTTGAAACATACTTTTAATCAGGATAAGTAATTCATAGATAATTGTCTCTCAGAGAAGCATTAGCATTAATAAGTATGTTATTTAATTTCTAGGTATTGATTCTGCTGCGTTAGATGGGTGAATTACTCCCCAGCATGCCTTTTTGCTTCCTTCCAGCTTTGAAAAGGAGGAATGGCCTCTTCAGGGTAAGAGAGTTTACAATGGAGGCCAAGCAATTGAATACAAATCCTTTGCAGCAGCCATCTAGAGTAATGCAAGTGTTGAAGCTCAGGCTCTTATTCAGAGCAGGCAGGTACTGACAGTCACAAACATATGAATGTCAAGAATTTGTCTCCTGGTTTTAGACTATAATCACTTTATTACTTTATTATCTGACTGATTTCTCACCATTCCATTTGCTTGTCATTCTGACTGTAAACAAGTAACAACACTTTTATTACTTTCCTAATGGGTGCCCCTGTTTTAATTTTACTTCATCCTTCTTTCAGCATAAGTGATCCTTTAAGTGGTACTATAACTACTCTCTTGAAAATCCTTCCAAGCTTAAAGGCATCAATTATCAGACTTAACAGTGTTAGCTATCAAAACGCATGCATAGAAAATATATATATATTCTTAGTTAACTTGTTTCCAATTTTTTTGCTCCTTGCTTTGAGTAAGTTTAATTTATTAAGGGTGTTTGCATGGATAGAAATGGGAAAAAGAGAATGAATCTGCAGTGGCTGGATCTGGTGTTTTCTGAATCAAATGACAAAAGCTGATCACACACCTGGGACCCACTTCCCTACGTTTCAAATTTTTACCCCCACAACTTGATGTTAGATACTGCTCTTTATGTTAGATACACAGTTACTACACCAGTGAAATCATCACATAAGTACCTGGATGGATCATGTATCTTACTAAGCTCTTACTACAAATCCTTTGGCAGGAGCCTGAAATAGCTGCAGTAGTGCTTTGGAGGCCACATTTTATAGGGCTGGACACAGATCATAAGAGAGGCTCATTAAATTCTCTTATACCATATGGATATGTAATGCACACATGCTTTGGTGCCTCATCCCCCAGTTTGTCCCCTTGCCATCTCTGGCAGATAATCTCAATAGCAGAAACAGGTAAATGATGGATTGTCGTCTAGGATATATACAAATATCTATACTCAGGGGTGAGAAGTCAATTGTTTCTCAACATATAACAGCATAATTGAATATATTGAAAAGGTAAAATGCTTTGTCCCCTGGACATCATGTCAGCCACTCAGATTCAACCAGTTAAGTGTGCAACAAGAACTAACGTGAAGCTGTAACTCACTTGTTGCAGTTCATCCTGATACCTGAAGCCATTGACTCTCTTTCTCCAAGTCCTTACCTGAACTCCCTCCCTTCCTCTGGCTGGCACCCTGTGGATGCACAGCAGGCTCCCGCAAAGTGATGGGCCAGGTTTTCTCTTTCAACTGATACCTTTGCCCACCTACTTTGTGTATTTCTCCCTATCATCCAGAAAAAAAAAAAAAAAAAGAAAATAAATGTGAATTCATTTTAAAACCATGTGTTCTTTCATTTACAGAAAGTGCAAAATCCAGCAGATCTCCAAAGTTCAACATCCAGCTCCCAATTCATCCTCCGTGAGGGAGGCCACTTGCCCTGGCCCAGTGTCCTTCATGCAGGAAAATGCACCCTTTCTTCTTCTGTGGGTATTTTTACTTTACATCAACTGATTTCAGTATAAGGACAGTTGGTGGCTCTTTACAGATTGGCTTTAGGCACCTGCTTGCTTTTTTTGAATCTGTGCCTTAACGCTTTCTTCCTTTTTCACATAGTATCTGGGGGCCAGCTGAGGCTGCAGCTCAGCAGGAATTCCTCCTACCAATGCAGTCCCAATGGCATGTGTGAAGGAGACTGTGCACAGACACACTCGGAGTACAGGGCTAGTGGAAATAACAGCTGAGACCTGAGGAACGCTTGCTGTCTTCCTAGGGAAGGTGATAAATGAGAAGTGACCAATCCTCCCATAAAATAAATAAATAAATGCATTTAAGCCACCAAAACCCAGCAACATTAAACTCCCAGCAGGGACACTAGCTGAAAGCCATGGAAGAGAAGATATTCACATACACACACAAATCCAAGGAGGAAATCCTCGAAACAATCTCAACCAGAACAAAATAGGCCAAAATGCAGAAAATAAAATCACTTGATAGAGGTAGCAGGAATGGGTTGATTTTGTCTGGGAGTCGGGAGGGGGAGAAGACAAAATGCATTGCTTCATGTGGTTTGCACTCACAGGTAGAAATCAATACATTTCCATTTCTTTTATTTCCTTTTCAGATGAAGCAGTTATTTTCATGGTAGTAACATCTGTGGGATCCAAGGATATTTAATGTGATAAGAGGTCTGGATATTTTTTGGAGGCAGTCAATGTCTCGATAATCTTGATAGCCTGAGGCACTGTAATGCTGTTGGCTCCTAACTACCAAAGTACAGGAAAATAAGAAAGGCTTGATGCTTTCAAGGTCTGCTTGCTTTACATCTAAAGCTCTTGGAAGAAACAAGACTTTTTAATATATTTTTTCATTTTACTTATTGATGCAGTGGTATGCCAAGAAAAATTTATCACCAAGACCGCAAAACTCAGGATTGAAAGACAAGATGGTGCAGGGTTTAAGGGGGAGATTGGATTGTGTTTTGCAGCCACAGCAGTTAGAAAGACAGTATCCAGCTGGCAATCGTGTTTACAGCTAAATGACAAATACATTTTGACTCAGGTTGATTTGCTGAAACAAGAAGAGTTACATAGCTCTGAAACTTTCTTCAGTCTTAAATGAGTTAGCCATTTTAGGAGCTTAGTTTAGACTGAAGATTTCAACTGGAAAGTGATGATTTCTCTTAGGCAGAGGCACACTCCTGGGTGTAAAGACTGATTCTTCAGCATTTAGGAATCCACACCTGTCAGAAAATATTTTGTTATGCCTGGAAAGAAGATTTCAGCTCTGAGGTTTCTTACTTAAGCTGCAGTTATATTATTGCCAGCTGCTTGAACAATTCTTGAAACCTCCCTCCTGATTTTGCTTCCCTTTTCCAACTGTGTCTGATGCTGAACCACCTTATTAAACTGTTAATTTAATAATAATTCTTTCTTGCCTGCTGTATCTGCTGCTCAGGTCATTTAAATGATACCAGGGTGTTCTTGACTTCATTTTAAATGATATATAGTTTTTTAAGCTACTCTTAGATGAGGAGAAAGGAATGAGACACTGTCTCCTAAATCACAGCCCCATGTAATTACAGCTAGGATAAGCACTGAAGGCCATATTCTCTTTCATTTGCACTCACTGAAATCAAACCTATTGCAGTATTCAACTGCAGTAGATAAAAAAATAATATTCCCTACCATTCAGGGTGTTACACTGTCATCTTCACAATGAAAAGCATTATTTTTCTGGCAGGGCATCCTCCAGCTAGGTTAATAACACTTTTGGTTCTGTTGTCCCTGAAACGGCGCCTGGATTTCTGCATGACAAGAGCTCAGCTGCTCCCTGCGTTTTGACGTGTATGCTTTGGCTTTGCCCCTGAACTTTAGAAGGAAAGCCTCACAAAACTACCCAGTAAAAACATTTCTGCCTTTCTCAAGGTGAGATGTCTGACTCAGAAACAAGGGGATTGTAGTCACTGCCTGTCTGCTGCTTAAGTTTCTGCACCCTGAAGTATGTGAAGGATTCCTAGGGTAATCCCACAGTATTGCATCTGCTTTGTGCCCCAGCACAGCCACAGAGGTACCCTCTACTTCTTCTGCTTTGTGCTGCTCCAGCTACACAAAACAGGTGGCAAACTGGAGGAAACCACATAGAAAATACGTGTTACAATGGCTCTTTTGTCTTTAGGCACAAGTGTGATTTCTTCCTGCCCTGCACACCTCTGAATTAAACACCTATTCTGTACGGGAGACCAGCCTGGTGGCTGAAGTCCTACAAAGGAAAATCAGGGGTCTGTTTGCTTGTTATGTTTTTCTCCTTTTTCCTAATCTCTTCAGCATGGCTTTGATGCAGCCCAGGCTCGGTGCTATTGCCTTCAGAATAGTCCCTGCAGGAGCCGTATTTGCTGTGCCAGACACCAGCAGACTGCTGTCACAATGGTCAGCAGCCAGCCACTGCTGGCTTGTCCAAAGAGGAAGCTTGGCGATGGACTCGTAGTGTTAGGTGGGTGGTTGGGCTTGGTGATAATAAAGGTATTTTCCAACCTAAATGATTCTATCAGTCTCACACACTCTTTGCTAGAGGTAGCTTGTGCATTAACATTTTCTTTCCCTTATTTATTTTTTAAATGGGTGTAAAGGCCAAAGAAATGCTGCGGATTTAGAAGAGGAAACGGTTCCAAGCCATCAGGCAGCTAAGGAGGCATATTTGCTCTGTGTTTGGCACTAACATAGCTAGCTGTTACTTATGTTTCGTATTCATCATGAGATATCTTTCATTACATCACTCACTAGAGTGATACAGAGCTGTTGGCCAAAGCATACATTCACAGGCATGCTTACCAAAAATACTGAGATTGTGCATGCAGCCAAGTATTTCAGAAATAGTCCAAGTGGCTCTTCAGTGCTTAACAAGGTCTTTGTCTTTCACGTCAGCTCTGTTTACCATATCATGCCGCTTATTGCTTTTGACAAATGTCTCAAAACATTTTAGGAACAGAGTTTGAGCATTACAGTGACATGTACCAAAAATTCAGACTTCCTATGCCAACGGTGAAAAACAAAATTTTAGCTCTAGCTGTAAGAAGATAACACAAACCACTGGATTTGGGGGTCCCTGTAATCAACACCACATCAATATACATTGATGTATATTCTCAGACGTATACAGATGTATACAACTGTATATTCTCTTATTCCTGTTGAGCACTTAGTATTTCTAAAAAACTTAAGTCTAGAAGAATATCTCAAGAGACCAAACCTGCTATTGGGTATCTCTCATGTTCTCTGAACGTGTGGAGGGAAAGGAGCCTGCATGCCACTGTGCATTCCTTACCTGCTGTTATCAAACGTGGACTCCCATTAAGTGTCAAATTTATTACTCACATTTGCTTTTTTCTTTAGACTTTTTAATCTGCCCCACAGCAGTCCTCCTATTTAGCAACTACATATTTGTAGATTTTTTTTTTTTTTTTCATTGACTATAAAGATATGGAACTTGTTTACTCTTCTTCCAGTATTATCCTCGTTTTCTTGGCAGACTCGTAGAAGGAAATTAGGAAAAGGTTATGAGGAAATCAGAAGTTGCACTCTGATTCCCTTAGTGGAAGCAAGATGTCTGATTCTAGTAATTTGTTCTGACAAATTAAAATTTATTTTAATAACAAAATTATTCGGGATGGATAATAAGGTTATTTCAGAAAGATTTGCCACTTGTCTAGAACCCAGGCAATAGAGAAAATCAAACGGACTGAAAAACAGCGGTTACCAAGTTCAAAACCAACCTTTAATTTTATGGCTCACTTTTTACATTTAAAATTAACTGGATGTGCATTCTAGCAAGAATGATTACATTTGGATAATAGCATGGAGGTCCAAATCTGAGGTCAGAAATCAGATGTGTATTTTCCACATAGGATGGCTAAGCATCTGAATTGATCGTATCTGCCATTACCTGTAGTTTTGTGCCTGCATTAAAAAACAAGGAGCTTTCCATTCTCATTCCTGTTTCAAAATTTGGTGCACACAACTCATTTATTAGAACCTTCTCGTCTGAGTATTCAGCTTCACGTGATGACACCCAAAACCAAGGCTACACATGCATGACCAGTTGATGATACAAGAATAGTACATCAAAGAAAGTGTCTTGTAGATGACTGGTCAATAAATCTGCTTGACAATTTAATTGGTATAATTGATAAAATCCATATAACTACGAGGGAGGAAATTAAATTACTTTATACAAATCAGATTGGGATTTAGATTAAAATTTTCTGGGTCAATTCTGTTTCATGCAAATTATGTTATGGAAGACCCCCTGGTTTGGAACACATTTATTAAGCTTTCTCATAAAAAGTGTATTAATTCATGTAGAATGGCAGAGCCTAGTATCCCTACACACAATTTCCCATGCGGTCTTCAAATCTCCACATCTGTATACATAAAAATGCCGCAATAACCACAAGTAGCATTGCTGTTTTATTCTTCCATGATCAGACTATGCCTTAGGAAACACAACAGGTTGTAGTAATGCTCTAACTAGAACGTGTTAAAGCACCATTCTTTGTTATTCACAAATAACTTTTACTATTAATGGTGAAGCTTTAGGACTTCATTCAGTCCTAAACTAAAGAGGAAGATGGGCAGAGGAATGGAGGTCTGTGGCTTGCATTATACATGTAGGGAGAATAAATAAGTACAACAGCTTCTTCTAGCCTTAAAACACATGAGAGGCAATATAGGTATGTTTTGTTTTGTTTTGTTTGTTTTGTTTTGTTTTTGCTTCTGCTCTTCAAGCTTAACAGAGAGCAAAAAAATAGCTTGCCCTTTCTAGTATGTAGTAGGAGTGAAATGATTTTTGCCAATCCTGTTGTTTCTGTGATGATGCATCTGGACCTTCTCAGGTCCTGCAGGAGAGGTGTGATTGCTCCCGCTAGCTCTCAGAAACCTCTCTATATTTCTGATAAGGGAGAGTTTAATGGAAGAAGGTCAGTAATGCTGGCATACAGCCTTGGGAGTACTTGAATGCACATTCCCGTGAAAGCAGAGACACATATGAATCCCCTGTAGTCCTGAAGACAAGGGACAGACAAAGCCCAGAGCCTGTTTCGGGGAGGTTGCAAGGCAGTGACTGAGTGAGGATGATGCTTTTCACGGGAACATAACACCATCTACCAGTTGTCAAGGAAAAGCAATGGTCGGAGGCCTGCTGCTTGTGTTTACATGACTGCATACCAGCTGTACAGTAATATTGTAATAAAAGCTGTTTGGGCAATCATTGTTATGCTGGTGCTGTTTAGCAGCTTGCTTCCAATATTGCATTACAAAAATTACATATTTCATATAATCAGGTCTGTCTCTTACTTAATCATCCTACTCCACGTATAAATCTTTAAAATGGACAGGTCTATAAATCACATGCATTTTTCATTTACCGTTTATTCTAAGCCAGGCAGTTTCTTATTTAAATTGCCATATGAATAAATCTAATAATCCTTATTCACTTACATCATCTCAAACTTTAAATCTAGTTCTGACTGAGGTCATAAGTGAAATCAGTATTAAGGGCAAAACTAGCAGCTGTAACAACTATAATAGCTCACCAAATTATATTAACGGGCTGAAATAACATTAAAAATGAGGAAGAATTGAATTACATTATTAAAGCATGCTATGCTGAATCAGGCAAACATTTGGCCTAACCAGAGATCCTGAATGTGCATGTACTGAGTTTATCATCACACTAGTCCATATGCCCTAGATAAATGAGGAATAAAGACACTTTCCCAAATGTGGCTATTTATAATCTGCATTTGTATATGGTATTATGCAGATTTTTGAAACAACTGTCCTGACAGCTAAAGCCAGAAATACTCTTCTTCTTCTGGAATGGACTGTTTTGCTGATCTTATATAGGATATGATTCTGATCCTTTTATTCAGCAATATAGGAGATCTCATGGAAGAGCTATCAAAATTATTCTTTCAATTTCTGGAAAAAAAATAAATCACATTTTACTATAAAAAAAGGGGGGGGGGGACTGACTCAAGCAATCCATCTGTCTTATAAACAACTTATGAAAAATGTATACAAAAATTCATACACAGAGGAAAGTATTTCTTTAGTGGTGCAGGAAAGAGTTACATGTCTCAGAGAAGGACTGGAAAACATTCAGCATTGCTCTGAAGTGGTGATGAGCTTCCCAGGCCCTGCTTGTAGCACTCACCTAGGTGTCACAACACATGCCTCTCCGTGGAGCTTCCTGCAGCAGGTTCTGCAGGGAAGTGTCTTTCTGGAGCTCTGTCAGAAAAAAAGCTTTAATTCACATTCTCACTACTATTTCTAAGAGTAATAGGGCTTTCAGCTGCTGTTCTTTATTGTTTGGATGGCTGCAGCCTATAAACTGGAGTTATATCATTTATTACATCTACTTATTTCCAGCACTGGTGGAAAGAGTGTAAGGAGCATAGGGTCTTCCATTGCCAAAAGCTGTGTCTGGGCCATCATGTTTATCAGGTGCCCATGGCTCTATTTCCTATAAATTTATCAAATTCCCTTTTCAACTCATTTCCACTTTACATCTCCACAATGTTTTCCCATACTGTTTGGGGCTGTCTGACAATTTTGTCCCTTATATCATATGATCTGAGTTATGACAAAGAGTAAAAATACATTCCTTATTTGCTTTTGCTGTGGTGGTCATACAGCTACAGAGCTCTCAGCCCAAGCCTTCAGACACCTGCCCTGCTGAAGTCAGGTGTAGGAGGGACAAAAATAAGTATTTGGGGATATACACAAACCTGAGGGATATACACAAACTTGAGCTATTCAGTAGTAAATACCGCTGGGTTTTATGTGCCTTTATTTGGTTAGGTTACACTTCACTACTAACAGGAGAGCTGACTACCAGGCACCTGGAAGGGTTCCTCCAACAGTTGTTACTGTTGTAGATTTCCCCAGTTTGTGCACTGCTTTAGGACAAAGCCAGCTCAGTTTGCCTTCAAGCATCCTTTTGCTGCAGTAATGGCTTTTCTAGGATTAGGCTAACTTGCAAGAGCAACCAAGAACTGCTGCAAATAGTCTTTTTTATTTTTTTTCCTCACTACAATTCAGAAAAGAAAAAAAAATCAGCCGTAATTATTTTTCAGTATTTATGGAATGAATCAGTATAATAAAATTCCATGGTCAGTGCACAGTAATTGCCAGGGTGCTGTGGGGGCTAAGGGGGTGGGATGGGCAGGACCCCACGGGCAGGATCTGTCCCATCGCCAGCCAGGGGAGGGCAGTGAGGGGAGCAGCCCCAGCCTGGGGCATCCATCAGTCACCCCCCTGGGGACGGTGGGGGTGGCAGATGAGGCTGGTCATGGCACTCAGCATCAGCACAGCGATGCAGGGAACTCCTGAAACACGTCAGAACCTGAACTGAGTTCAAACCACAAATGCTGGCAGTGCTGACCACTGTGGGCCATGATACCTTGAAATCTATCTTGTAAAATAATTAATGTTTAGAAATGCAGGACTTTGTGCTATTGCCCAGTCCAATATCTTTACTGGGAGATGGGCCGTCTGCCAGCTGTTAGTGATGGTGACTGAAGGTGCAATTATTGCAGTGTGAGTCAATGAAGTTTTGCATCTAGCAAAGGCATAATGACATCTTCCAGCAGGCAGAAAATTATAACGGTGAGGCATATTAAAATATTTGATAACCCTATGGCTTAACACAGCATTGAATACTTGCCATAATTTTGTTCTTTTTTTAGCCATATCATTATCATGATGTTCTGTTATGTTTTAATTGTATTTCTGCAGATTGGACGTGAAGGACCTGCTGATGCTTCATGCTGAATCCCTGTGGGGAGCACGGGTTCCTTCTAGATTTTAAACTTACCTGATGAGCAGAACCACATCTGTGTGCACAGACAAGATACAGCAAACATCTGCTGCTCTCCACCAGAAGGGACAGTGCCGGCTTCATAAGCAATTCATGACAACCTTAAGGAAAATCATATTAGGCCTTTGCGCTTTCATTATCCCTCCTATGGCATTAATATTTTCTGTGACTTTTGGAAGACTAACAGCTGTCAAAAATAAATCAGGGACACCAGAGTTGCTGCCTTTCACTGCAAGGGGTCTCCAAGTGATTATCTAACAGAGTCCTCACAATCCCCCCCATTCCTGGCCTGTTCCTTCAGCCAGCACAGCCAGTCCTCACACCCAGAAATGCTGCTCTTTGGGTGTCGGATCCTCTTTCCCTCAGCAGGCAAGCTTTAACATGGTGCCCCTATGCCAATCTTGTGTGGCCCTTTAAGGATGGAGGGAACTTTTGTGGACAAGGTTCAGTGATAATTTATTTTTTAATGAGAAGAAGTGGGAAGTTGGGGAATAAGGCATGGGAGAAGCAGCAGAGCAGCTGGGAATTCCTATGGAAAAAAAAAAAAAAAAAAAAAGGAATCCCTTTTTTCATCCATCTCTGCTAGTGAGGAACGTGGTGGGAGCCCCACGGGCAGAGCGGGTTAACAGCTACTTTCCTTTCAGCTGCCACAGGAAAAAAAATAACTCAGGGGCTGCCGGGAATTGCAGTCCTCGATTACACCAGTCTCCAGCAAAGAATCCTGGCAGAAATCCCTGATGGAAAGGGCACTGTGTTTATAGGGAGCTTTCTCTGCACACAAGGGTGTTTTAAGGCAGTCTGAAGAGCCAGCTTCTGCCCCAAACTCTGAGAAACCTCCACTCTTCTGTCTGGTGCTGTAAAACCCAGAGCTGCTCCCTGCCCATGTCCCCCAGGGAAGCTCCCTCTCTGTCTCCTCTCTTACTCGCTCTGCCTGTAATCTCGGGAGCAGGACCAGCTCCAGCCTGGGGATTTTGCCTTTGCCCCCCTCCAGCCAGCCGGTCTGCACTGCCAGCCACCCCAAATCCGCAGAGTGGGATCAGAAGATGTGGAGAAGTATTCCTTTCTTCCAACACAGGGAACACATATTTTCATTTATTTTACTAAAAGGGGAGTGTGGGTGGGTGTGGTTAAATTACCTTTAAGTTAACGGCTGGCTTGGTTAAGACATCCACCCTGAATTTCAGACCTTCTTCCCCGTTAGAAAGAGGTTTAACCTTCTGTCTCTTGGAGAGCACCTTAATGACCAGCACACAGGCACAAATAGACGACACCCTGATGGGGATCCAGCCGCTCTCCCCTGGCAGTGAGCAGGGAGGCGGGAGCCTTGTGCTCCAGGTGCTGGCATTACCTGTGGTTCATTCATTGCTGCACGGCGGCGTGGCTTCAAAGGCTGAGCAAACCACCAGCGCAGCCAGCAGCCAGGTACTTTCCTGGCTATAAAAGAGAGGAATTTGAACCCTGTGGGACAAGAAGGGAAATCCTCAGCCTCGCTAGGCTGTGTGCAAAAGAGGGATGGTGGCTCCTGCTTTAGCTCACCTGGTTATATGTCTGTGTATGGGGAGCAGGTGAGACACTGAATCATAGAACTGCTCGGGTTGGAAGGGACCTTAATGATCATCTAAGTCCCACTCCCCTGTCATTTGTCCACCAAGACAAAGCTGGGCATATTCCAGCTGCCCAGCTGCCCATGAGCTGGCGCAGGGCACCCAACTCATCCTGTGCTGGGCATGGAATGGGTCAGATTCATCCCCAGCCTAACTCCACCAAGCAGACACGTAGCAATGAGTTAATGCATTGCACTGCATGTCAAAATGATGCACATTTGCACTCAAAGGTGAGAGGGATCTGGGGCATCATTCATGTTTCTCCCAGCACAGTAATTTGTATTCAGCACAAACAGGGAAATGATGCACTGTGCTGTATAATATCTTCTATGTCTTAGTGTCAGTGATTAACTTTCTATAAGCTCTGACAAGCCTCTACATTAATAGGAACAAATGAAATCACAGAGCAGTTGAGCCCAATTAATTACAGGACCATGTGGTACCATTTCAGAATGAAATATGTCTGTTGTTCCTTCTTTCTTTATTATTTATTTTTTTTTACAAATAGATAAATAAACTCATGTCAATGCAATGCCTTAAGCGTCTGTCAGTAAACAAAGCAGCATTGGTAGGCAGGCTTACAGGAGATCTATGAATGTAATTTCTGAGCTATTTTCTTGCATTAAATGGGATGCTCTAGACTACAGTTCCTCTCAGATAAAACACTGGAGGCCCTAGAGTGGAAGAAGCTATTAATATTTTTTTGAATTGGTGTACTGTAATCATGCTCTGTGCCTTTAAAACAGCATCTAGCAGTACCTGCCAGTCTTTGCTGCCAAGAGATAAAGAACAGCGAGCATACTGTGCTGTATGAACTGACAACAACAAAAAAAGGGAAATTAACAGTTGAAGTGAAAAGTCTTGGTTCTGTCAGGCTTAAAAATGCCTCTGCTTTACATCCTGCCTGCTTCTGCACTCAAATTCTGAACATACTTTTGGGAGCTGTATAAATAAATAACGTTCTTATTTGATGATAGCTTTCCAGAAAGACTCATTTGCAAAGTGGAGAAGTGTCTTCGTGAAGATAAGTCATAATCTCCCCTTCCACAATCGCTGTCATGTGTATAATCTATAGCACAAACTCCTTGAGAGAGGGATTAGCTTTTGAATTTAGGTCACTACAGCGGCTAGCCCCAAAAAGGTCTGATTCCTAATTCTATGATCCTCTGATTCCTGAGCTGTGCTGACTGTGGCACTTCTTCATCAGTGCTACTAAACGAAACTGTAATGCCAATCTATACGATCCATAATGCACAATTGGCCAGCATTATTAGGTGTTTACTAGTGGGTTGTTATTGTTGTTCAAATAGATAACATTATTCTAAGTATCAGCAGAAGCTCGGTGAAGTAATCAACATTATTTTTACTGGTAAGTAGATGAAGAAGGAACAGGGCTGGAAAAGATGAATTTTGTAAGGGCAGGGATAAACATGAGTGAGAGCACTAAAATTAAATGAAGCACCGCATCTAGCGTGAAAGCTAGCACATCAGTTTTGCAAAAAAAAGTGGGTTGAAACAGTCATACCTTTTTCAAATGGAAGAGCTAATGACATTCTTTCACTGTATACTTCCTTTTTTTTTTTTTTTTTTTTTTTTTTTTACCTGAAATTCTGCATTCTTTACAATTAGAAGATTTTTTCAACAAAAATTAAGTCATCAGAGCCCATATTTGTCTGTTGAGACCTTGAACATGATGCACACAGTGGTTTGGGTCACAGGCTTCACAGCTTACTTCTCCTTCTTTCTTGCCTTTCTGACAATCATTTTCTTCTCCTGCATCCTTGGTTTCACTTCTTTTAGATGTAGGATTCAACTAAAAGTCTTTTCAAAACTGCATCATCCTTTGGCTGCCTTCACTTCTGCATGGAAGGAAATCTTTCAGCAAGGTGTCTTCTCTCCACTCTACCGCCTCCTGGGATAATTTTGGCCAGGTCTGCACAAGACCTTTCATGGGTCTTTAGCACTGTAGGATTGCTTTTTGTATTTGTAATCTTCTTATTTTGACCCCAAACATTTTGTAGATATAATCATTTGTGTGTGTGTGTAAAGCTGTTCGTTGAATCCTGAACTGATGCATTCACAAGCAATAAATAAATAAATAAATAAATAAATAAATAAATAAGGCAGCACATGCTTTTTATTGGTATCAGTTACACTAGCAAATCTCTTTTAATGGGGATGAGGTGTAGCATTCACCTAATTCTCTCTTAATGCTCTCTTTGTCTCTTCCCTCCTCTCCTCATGTCCTACCTATCCTCAAGCAACATTTTGCACTTGGATCAGCCACCCCTTCATTAAGCTAATTCCTTCTTTGCTTTCAAAACTGTCTTCAAATGTCTTCCTTCCATTTAGACTTCAATTGGTATGCCCTTTGGCACTATCTGCAACCACCTTGATCTTTTCGTTCTTATCCTCTATATTTGGATTAAATTATCTTCTTCTTGGGGCAGGGATCTTGCTTCCTACACCCTTAAAAATGAATGTTTTCATGTCCCATGCTGCAGAACTAGCAGAATAAAAGCCAAGAAGAAAATGTTTTCAAATTCTGCTCTGAAATTTCAGCTGTAATTTTGCTGTTGGATAGGCAATCTGATACCGCCATTTAAAATCTATCACTGTAATCTCCAGATGTAACCCCCCCAACCCTCTCACCCCGAGCTCAGCAATTAGAACATGGGAGGAGATTGCTTTCCATAAATGTGTTATGATTTGCAAAGATCTAGATACAAGAATGAACAGCTAATTCACACACATTACCATTTAACAGCCAAGTCTACCGAACACACCCCTGACTTGAAAGGAATCTAAGAATAGGAGGCATGTCAATTACTGTAGTCCTTAAATTATGCATACCTTTCTAAGTCTTCTATCAGTGTCTTAGGTGTTTCTTCATAGGTGGTTTCTGCACTTCCTCCACAAAGCAAAATAAAGCATTGTTTTGGTCCAATAAATGTTGTGCCAGAGGGGCTGCTATTTGTTACTAGGAATTAATTAATTTAGAGGATCAGCCCTTGTCATGCAGATCTAAAAGGAATTTTGGTCCATCAAAACCTTGTATCTTGCCTCCAGAAGTGATCAGCATGTAGAGGAAAATGCTCTGCTTCTTTTCCCCAGAAGGGATTCAATTATTCAAAAGATAGTGATGTAGAAGACAAGCAGAGGAAAACTTTCTCCTTCAGTAACTGAAAGAAAACCTTTCATATCTGACTGTATCAGAAAGATGCAGATAGAAGATGAATTTTTTTTCAAGTTAAGAACCTTAAAACCAGTGCATCTGTTACCTGCAAAGATTATAATCACTGTATAAATATATCACTATGAGATGAAGGGAAAAAAAAAAAAAAAAAAGAATATATTATCTTTTAATGGCTTGTATAAGAAAAGGCAGGGGTAGCTTGCTTGCATGACAAAGATGGTAGAGCCTCAGGGCACGTGTTTTGAAGAGACTGCTCATTCTCAAAGTTAAGCAGGTATACAGATGATTCTTAATGCAAAGCCTGAATATACAAACTGGATTTGAAGGAAAATGGAATAGCGCTCCTGGAACAGGTTTGTCATCAATATTTCTGTTGCTAACGTCATAAACACTTTATTTCACCTGCAGCCTTATGACCTGAATAGAAACCTGTCATGGTCAAATGCTCTTTAGAGCCTGATAATTAAGACAGTTAAAGCACAAGAACAGCACTGCCAACGTCATGCCCAGCCACCTCGGGCTCTCTAGCACCAAGTATCTCCTTAAAACTATTCCAAGGGGACTGGTTTTAAACTAAAAGAAGGAAGATTTAGATGAGATGCTAGGAGGAAATTCTTCACTCAGAGGGTGGTGAGGCACTGGCACAGGCTGCCCAGAGAAGCTGTGGATGCTCCATCCCTGGAGGTGTTCAAGGCCAGGTTAGATGAGGCCCTGGGCAACCTGATCTGGTGGGAGGTGTTCCTGCCATGGAAGGGGGTTGGAGTTGGATGGTCTTTAAGGCCCCTTCCAACCCAAGCCATTCTCTGAGTCTATGAAATCTCCAAATTCCATTTTATTGTCTAGAATCTATTGTTTTGTTTTATTTTCTGCACAAATTTTGGACATGTTTTTGAGAGAAATTAAGAGTCTGATTGCAATTAGCTTGCTTGTGTATACTAATCAAGCCATTGCAAATGCTTAACACCTCTTTTTGGAACATTTATGCATCATGTGGCTCTCCATGTGCAGGTATAAGAGGGAGAGGCATCATCAAAAAGTAAAAAAGAAAAATAATTAAAAAAATAAATAAAAAGCCAAGGCATCGACAGAACAGGAGACCAAATCTCATGGTAACTGATTGACTCAAAGTCTGCCTAGACAGTCTGCTGTAAGACTGCTGCCAGATAAGACTATCAATTAAATATTAGTCTAGCAATGATTTTTGGAATATGATCTTCAAAAAGCTGGACTTGAATGATAAATTTGTGTTATAGAATCTCTGGACAGATGGATTGTATGTGGCACCACTGAATCAGTGCTATTTGAATGCATCCTGAGGCATCCAGTTCCCCTGGCAGGCACTAAAAGACTGCAATTTTTAAGCTTTTTTTTTTTTTTTTTTTTTCTTTTTTTTCTTTTTTTTTTTTTTTTTTTTTTGAGATGTACTCCTAGTAAGTTATCCCATAATCAGTCACCAAGAAATCAAGAAGCACATAACTGCAATTAGCAGTTCAACATGTAGGATGTCGTATTCCATTGTTATGGGAATTATTCTCTATTTTTTTTGGCACTGAGATGGTACCCTCAAAACTGTTTGATGAGATAAACATCCTAACAAAGCTCCAGCTTGAGACAAGTCTTGGGGCACCTTGCTTTTTGCTTTGGCGTTCCACTATAACATTTCATTAGGTGGAAAACTGCTTATAAGAACCTGTAAAATAAATAAATAAATAAAAAACAAACCAAACCCTCTCACTTATGTGAGAGGGCTCCAAGCTCTAATTAGAGCTTGGTGAATAATGAATAATTTATCCAAGATCTTTTACCTCCTTTGTTTGCAAATTGTTCACAATGAGATGACAGTTTTCTTGAAACTATTTCTTACTAGAAATTGGTCTTTGGGCATCATTCATTTTCACTTCTCTCCAGATTCTACCGTACTCTTCCCTACCTTTCATTCCTTCATTTTTTCTCTCTGGACTCGTGATCTATATGTGCCACATGTGATCTGTATGTGCCACATGTGATCTATATGCACCACTAACCACCTTTGTACCCGCTACATATCTCTGAATTGTGTTCAGGCTCTGCTCTTGCTGTTCTTTGCCCGTAAACCTGTGGAGTCATGCAGACCCATGCAAAATGAATGTAGAAGGCTCTTGGCTCACAAGGGGAATGTTTCATGCTTCTTTTGTGCACAGTTTGTGCACTTATAAATATTTACAGAGGTGCAAGGTAAAAGAAAAACAATTCCTTGTGGTTCATCTTATTCTTTCACATTCAGCTGCTAAAGGTACTGTAACGATTTTGCTAAAGCTTCTATATTTTTGTTATATTTTTTTCCTTTCACCATATAATTCTTTCCTACTCCCCTAACTTTTTGTTTTTATCAGAGCTATCATTTCTGTAAAGCAACATATTTGCCTGCAAAGGAATAGCACCAACAGCTTGGCAATAGCAGTAGGTCATTTGTATTTCTTTCAGATGCAGAAATATCATTAAATTATGATGTTGTGGTAGTTAGAGGTTCAACAGCTTATAGCTTCTCAGCCATTCCACCTTCCTGAGACCTGTTCGGGGGTTGTAATCCTCATGCCTGATGGATCAGTGCACAGAAATTCCAGGTCCGAGGGCAGTGCTGGATGTTGAACTTGGATCTCCTGATTTTTTTATCACTCAGCATCAGCCCTGCCCAACCCACCTTGATCACGGAGACTGAAAGCCTCTCAGGTAGGCTCTATAATTGCAAGCTTTGTTTTTCTCTTCTAACCTGGAATAAGCTGCTTAATTGCAGGTTCAGACACTGCAGCATGCCGGAGCTGCCAATGTGATCACGTATACACGGTGGGGAAACGGGCATGCTGCTGACACGAGGAGAAAAGAAAGGTGTGTGAAAAACAACTTGCATTTTCTTAGTATCGGCATGGCTCCGAGAACTGACTGCCCCTTGCTTTTAGGGCTGCTGGGGATCTTGCTATGGATCCTGCAATCTTTTGTAACTTTTGCTAGAAATACCTGGAAAACACTGTTGAACATGAAAGCCCAGGCAGCGAAACATGACATTTCCTTCTCTAGGGCAGTGGTCTCTTCAAGTAACAGATGACTGAAATCAAGAAACGAAGTCGGAAAGAAACAGCATGGCTAAAATGGCTTAAAAAGAGAGAAAAGAGGCAGATTTTAGATTAATCTCAAAGTATTGTTTATATTTCATAGAAGAGCAGAGTTTTATTAGCAACAATGTCATTCCAGGAAGGTTTAGTAAGGATGCAGAAACAACAGAGCTGATCCAGTGCCACAGCAGGCTCCATGCTGGACTTACCTCTCATTTCAAATGGCCTAGAAAAAACAAACAATTTCTGTTTATTTATTTATATCAGAACTATCATTTCTACCACTTTTGCAGGCAAAAACTGAAGTATTGCTTAACTCTAAAAAGGTAGTAGCAAAATAGAAGTGACAGCCTTGGCTCTTGTAAAACCTTGAACTGTCTCACCTGTAGCAGTGCTGCTAATACGACGTTGAACCCTGTGAACAATTGCAGGCTCCTTCTGTGTACAGTACTGAGAGGTTTTGTTCTTCCAGCTGGTGGCTTTCTTTAGATTGTTTCGCAAGTGCAACTGAGGTGTGCAAAGCAAAACCCAGAAAAATCTGTCTGCTCCAAAAATAGGTATCTTGAATGCTGGCATCCATATTGCCATACAGCAGGTGGGGAAACCCTAGGAGAGGTGACTTGTGAAAACAAACAAACAAACAAAAAACATTTGTTCCATTTTTTGTTCCTTTATTACAACCCCTTCTGGAAAAAAAAAAAAAAAAAAAAAGTTTCCTTGCCTTCTACATCAGTAGTCCATCACACTTGTGCTTGTTGCCATCTCACTTCCAGGAATTTGCCTAAACCACATTAAAAGTTATCGCTGTATTAATTTCTCCCCTCCAAAAATCAAGGTTGTTTAAAATAGTTGTTTGTGAATTGTTGCATCTTTTAGTGGCTGGTGTCACTGGAGTGCACGTAAGGTTTTAATCGAGCATTAAAATACAGCTACGTGCTCCAGAGCATGTAAAACCATCACCTTATTATCTTGGGGTCTAGCTCTGGAGACAGAAATAAACCTGAAACACTTGGGTGAAGTACAGGTATGCAAAGCTTTGTTTCCTGTATGGCAGAGGAAACAAAACCACTGAAGCCTCCTACTTCTTCCAGCTCCATTGACTGTGGGTTGTGCTGCATACCTAGCTTCACCCAAAGCTGGTTTGTCTGCTTTTTGGAGGCAGATGAGAATTGCTCAAAGGCACAGGTTTCTTGGCAAAGCTGCCAGCTATTTCTTTTTGATCACAAATGAGAAGTGCAGGGTAATACCCAGCACCTGAATCCACCTGTTCTCGTGCTGCTGACTTAATGTGCCTTGAGGTGACAAAACACCCTACCAGGGGAAAAAAGGCTTATGGGGGCCATAAGTGCTGCCCCCGGTCCCATTGCAGACCCCTTGTAGCCAGAGGATGACTCCCCCATGCTGCTGCAGTTTACTGTCATGAAACCAGGGATTCATGGGGCAGCGGAGAACCGGACAGACGAAACTGGACATTTACTTAAAATGCTGAGATTGCCACGAGAGGCTGGAGTGTTTGCAGAAATATGGGTCTCTATTGGGGATGCACGCCCCAGCTGTGCAGCTGGGGTGATGCGATGGGCACATGCTCTGCAGGGGACACACCTGCAGGTGGCTGGCTGGTCTCCAGGCAGTGAAACCAGAGCGTGACGTCCACACTGCATTTTTGGTACCACTGACTCAGTGGCATCTGGTCTGAACCTTGTGAACCCCACAAAACCAGCACCCCAGCCTGTCCCACAGTCACCTCTGGTCCCTCCCTGCCTGGGGCTGGAGGATAAGGGAGCAGGAGGAGAGGGCGGGGAAGAGAGCAAAGGGAATCCAGATGTGGCATTAGCTGCCCAGCTCAGATTTAACAGGGCATTCTGGCGGAGAGGAGCATCCTGGTGACTCAATGTCTGGATTTCTGCAAAGCCTTGGCCCCCATCTGATGTCGTTCACCTCTGCGGGTCCTCTGGGGGACACCTTCCCACCCAGTATGGGCACTAATGTTAAAAGGATGGTCTCTGTGGTTAATGGCTGGTCTGCCATGCTGAACAAGGGCAGGAACCCAGTTTAAACCTGCTGTTTGCCCTCCTCTCTTCACTGAGCACCTCAGGAACCTCCACATTTGGTACTCAGGTTCGTGAGAGAGGCAGCTCCATAGATCCAGTTTGCTGCACGGTGTCAGAGGCAGTCACAGCACTCTAACCTAGTGGTGATAAATGAACAATAATCTGGCATTGCTTTAAAACGTGCAGCAGCAATAAACATTTATTTAGTTACAGACAAAATTTATGACAGCAGCTCCATTCATGCCGGGGTTATAATAAAGTGGCCTGTGAAGACGTAGGCATGGCATGGGATGATTCCCACATTGCTTCGCACAGGCAGGCTTTAAAAAATATCTTGGACCAGACCCTTTACTTCTTTGCACCAGGTGTCATTGGTTCTGCCAGGGGAAAAGTTGATCCAATTGGGTTGGATTGATCGCCTCTGCGGCGTAGGAGATTGCTTTGCAAGGCAAGATGCAGCAGAGCTCTGAACTCCTGTAGCACTGCCCTGACTTTGTTCTGCATCCACTTGTGTCTTGTCTTGTCGTCATTTCAAGAGCCACCAGTTAATGAGGTCGTTACCCACCAATCCCCTATTTCTCTTAACTATAAGTGGGTATTTGTGTCTACCTTGCAAAAAGAAGAAGTTTTGGGCACCCCTGAAAATAATGTCCTTTCTCCAAAATTGGTTTCTGGTCTTTTAATGGTGAGTGTGTCCTTTCTGCACGTTCTCTCTGCCATCACCTTCTCAAAGCAGACAAGCTCAGATATTTGGGAAGTAACACAGACCACTACTGGAAACAGTGCTTTGAAAAATTGCAGTAGACACAGATCAGTAACGAACTGTATACCCTTTCCTCTGCAAATTACCTATTTAAGGCCAACATGAGGGGAAACTTGTCTTAAAATCAGAATTTCTTAGGTATTTCTTCCAGTGGCTTGGGAGTGCCATTGCAGCTGGTAGGAGTCAGTAGGCTACCTGATAGCCACAAAGTCTCAGAGGACCCCAATCAGTGGGATCTTTGCTGCCTATCTCAGTGCTATGAGAAGATTTTTGTTTGCTATAACATGGCAAATTACTCAAGCACAAGCTAACTTAAAGCATGTGGGTGTTCCCTGTGATGGGCAGCTCTTCAGGAGGCTCCAAAGTGCCTACTGGAGATGGAAAATGCTGCTCTGAAAACTGAGCATTTCCTTCACAGGACAAAGCTTTAATCAATGTTTAGTTATAAAGGCTTACACTTCAGATAGTTTGTGGGTAAGATACCACTGTGTGTATGACTTTGACAGCAGAGATTTAAGAAGTGAATGCATGGAGGGAACACATCCTACTGCACAAGGCCAGCCACGTCTGACATTAATAACGCGTTTTGGGGACCTTCTGCTTAGCTGAAACATAAGAGAAAGTTGCTTCAGGAAACTGAACTATGCAGAAATGCATAGCAAGCACTTATGGTGGCCTCAGTCACATGAAACGCAATGAAAACGCAAAATGGGTCCATATGGTTTGTATAAGTGTACGTGTGTGCTCTGTGCAGTGAACACGGTGAGCGAGCCCCTGGCCAGGTGGGTGGCTGAGGGTGCATGTGGATGTGTCCTGTTGGGGAGCTGGTAGCTGAGAATACTGGGGTTTATGTCTTGATCTTGGCTGTTGGCTTGCTTTTTGTGATCGTGTGCTGGTGAGCTCTTCCCAGGTACTCCAAATCATTTGGGACCCCAAATCTCTGCCAGTAGCAGAAGCTTTGGGATTGCAGATCGAGGGGATCAGACAAGAAGTGACCTGTCCCAGTACTGCCATGCAAAAGGGGCCCTGGGCATGAGGGAATGATCCTTGCAGGGCTCTCACACCTGGGCAGTGGGCAGGAGAAGGTGCATGGCCAGAGAAAACTGATATTGCTGCAGCCCAGCAGCACAATATTGCTGCAGCAGTAATCATTTGTAAGAAAGTCCCCGAATTTGTGACAGCTTTGTACAATTTTCAGAAGGAAGGCACTGAGACACAAAGAGGGAGTTCCTTACATAGTGCTTTCTAGCAAACATGCCATAGAGTCTTACATAGACCAAAGGGCACTCAGCTAATAAAAATGTAAATGTTTACACGGCTGGAAAAGCATCAGCAAGTTACTGACTTCAGTTTAGTACTGTAGGATATCCCAAGTTGGAAGGGACCCACGGGGATCATTGAGCACAGCTCCAGCTTTGTGAGATCTTTCAAATGCACGTGCAAAAACCATCTCACTGTGTATTTCACAAACAGCCTTACCTCTGCCCCCGGGGTGGAAAGCTGCCTGACACAAGGCAGTGATGAGGCTTTTGAAATTTATTGCCAATTCCCAATCCAGAAGACCTTTAGGTGGATCAGATAAGGGCCTGACTGTACCCCTTAAAACCAGACGGTGCATATGTGGTCAATTATTTTCCATGAATGCAATGAGTAATAATTGAATTAAACTCCTCTCCCAGCCCATGTATCTTTTCATTTCCTCATCTAAGAGTAGCAGTTTGAGAAAAATCTGGGGGGTGCAGAGGTGGAGGGAAAAAATGTAACATTTTATGAAATCTGTGATCATATATTATCTGTTTCTGCTCCATAATCTACAGTTTTGCTTGTACCTTCAGGCTGTTCTGGTAGATGAGATAGGATCACCCAGCCAGGGAGCAAAGCCAGCTTTGTAATCACAGGCAAAATCAACTTAGTTGGAACTGTGTGTGCAACACACACACGTGCAAAAAAAGACCGAGCACTGGATTAAGAAACAAAGACTATGACTCAAGTTACTGGCTTCATAAACAAAGAAATGTTAACTACATTTGGATAATAAATATATCTAATGAGATTGCAAACTAATACAGCTGTTATGCAAACACAAAAATGAGAAAAAATTAGTTTAATTGCTCAATTAGTTATATTAATTGGTACTAGAAAACAAATACTGTTTACTGTGTTGATGTTAAATGGAAACATCTACAACAAATTCTACTTCATCAGTGAGATTTTTCTGATGAGCCCATACCTATGAGATTTGCAGCTTAGCATTTTTTGTATATCCATCTTTTCCTTTGAAGAAAGTGGGGTTTTGAATACAAAACAAAGGAGGATTGGATTTAGGACACTACAGTAGGTCCTTTTAGGTTTTGTTGCCTTAGGGGAGGCCAGAATTACTTAAAGCAAGAACTCCTACATTGAGCAGAGTGTTTAGCAGCTACAGCCAGAGGAATGCACTTTATAAACATCAAGTGGTATTTATTTCTGAAACAGTTTATGTGACTATTTTTGATAGACATTGTTCTTGGTACATGGGGATTGGAGAAAACACATGCTTAATTTATTTTGCATGGTAGTGTAATAGATGAACAGGGAAATAAAGACATTTCTATACGGAAGGGAAATGCACCTCAACTCAGAACTACACAAAACCCTGTAAGCGAATTTTTGGCCTAATAAAAGCTACGCGATGAATGTATGGAATTCAGAGAATGTATTTATCTTGGAAGCTCTTGGGATCTTGCGTTTCTCTGGAAAGCATATAGCATACTTCTTTTTCAGTGCTACAGGATAGGACAGGTACCCAGAAGTATTTATGAAATAGAGGTGAGAGGACCTGGAGGCACTTAAGATTTCAGTTTCTTATAAAGAATATAGAAAAAAAAAAAAAGAGGGAAATACTGTGATACATTTGAATACTAATAACTACTAAAAAAAAAAAAAAAAACAATTTTATGGCAAATAATTCAGAACACACTACGTAGCACAACATAAAAATTTTGTTTTAAGTTGTGTTGTTTCCCTTAGGGAGTTGAGGAAAAGAAGCAAAGATAGGAAAGTGGCAATACCATGGCCAAATTGTAAATACACCACCCTCCAGAGAAAACAAGGTGATATTCAGCTCTTGCAAGTTTATTAACCAGTGGTTTTATCGGCTGCCCTCTAGTGAGGCCATGCAGTGGCACACCCCCTTGCCCTCTGCAGCAGGCAGGACATTGGGTTTGACCTCCTTGTCTTGGTCTGCGGTATTGAAAGGTGCACCCTTTGCTCCCACATGAAGGCGACTGGGCACTGCATGAATTTGGGGGCAGAAAAAGGAAGGGGAGAGAGAGAAACCCCCTGGAAATTTCTCATCATTGTCAGGATGGCAATTAAAGGGTAAATTCTGAATTAAAAACTCAGGCTGCAGCACGTAGTAGGTTCTCACAGTTATTTTACATCCTAGAAACCAAGGGTAGAATATTGTTCTTTGTGGCTCATGAGAGAAATCCTCGTAGCCATGTGTTGGTGCCTGGTTTGGGAGTCCTTTTGCCAGGACCTGGAGCAGGTCAGAGCCACACCAGCTGAGGAGCAGCTCTGCCAGCTCAGAGGGGCCAAAATGACGTTTTTTACCACCGGACAAGGTGCTGGCCTGTTTGGTTTAGTTCAGGTTTGCCTTTGGAAAGAAAGAGAGAATTTTATCACTTTGGACCACATGAAAGGAGCTTGATAACTCTGGGGAAGGAGACAAAGGCTCTTTCTTCTGCATTGCTTTCGGTCCCTGTGACCCACATTTTCCTATAAGAACCTAATTTCCCAGCACCTACCTTACGTGAAGAGACCTTTCCTGTACCCGCATAAGGGAGGCACATCCTTTTCTCTTCTTTTTTTCTGCCTTTTCCCCCTCTCCACTCCTTGCTTAAGCTGTACTCACAGGGAAGGGTTTGAGCATCAGTGAAGGCTGTGTGCAAAGCACTCATCCTACAGAATGGGTCTGCATTAGCCTGGGCATGTGGTCTGTATTAGTGCTGAGAAGGATGGGTCGAAACTCTATGATCAAACACTTGTATAGCGCCATTTGCTCACCACCTTTAGCAATGGATGTGCCATAAGAAAATAATATTTCACAGCACTCCCAATTGTGCTTGCAATAATCACGGTTTGGCACATCTCCTCTACCACAGCAGGCAAAACGCAATTAAATGGTGTCAGATGTGAGGGAAAAATAATGAAATTTTTCTTCCATAAATCATAAAACCCTAAGTCTTTGCAATCTTGCATTGGTCTTGTAATCCAAGCCCCTGCTTACATTACTTTATCTTTATGAAGGTGATAAAGAAAACATAACACAGTGCACTTGATTATAATTTTATGAGCATCAAAAAATGCAAACTTGCAAAGCTTATGTTCATGCTTATGTGTCCACATATTTAAGTGCCAACAGATGTTCAATGATCAATAAAACTCAATTTATATACATTATTCCGCAGTGTCCTTGATCATAAACACAGACTGGGAATGTCTAAATTCACTCTGAGTAAGAATGATGATAATCAGCTCCAAAGTTACCATACAGGCTGCTATTGTGGTAAGTTTCGTTTCAGCTCTAGAAATACAACAGCTATTGATTTTCATCAAGATTGCTGGGACAGAACCCGTGTAGGTAAGAGTCTAAACCACAGATTTATGGGAAGAGAAAGTGGCTAAACTCAACTTAAATGCTGTCAGTCATGGCTGAGTGAAAAGGATCTTGTTTATTATGGGGACTTAGCAGTCCCCGGTGGCTACAGGCTCGTAACAAGGTGTCCCTGAATGGTGGTGTTTGCACTGGCAATGACAAACAAACATGCCTTCAGCAGGGAGCGATCTCTCATTTGCACAGATATTACAATAAGGCAGGTTCACAGACAAGCTTCATTTCAGGAAGGATACTCAAAGATCACTATATAAAAGCAAGAAGTGGAAATTTGTGGGAGTTTGTAATGCTGTGCGTGAGCTAAAGTCCACCTGCACCGAGTATGCGTGGAAGAATAAACTCTTCTGAAGGGGTCTCTTGGACCCCTTGTGATAGTAGATGGGTTAACAACATTTAAGAAATGGAGCAAAAAGGGCCACTTTTTACTCTTTGCACGTTAGATAAGATGAAACATTTAAACAAAAGAAGGAAAGTGAGAAGAGTGATATATCGCCTTGGTTTTTCCTGTCCTTCCACAGCATTTTGTCCGCAGAGATACCAAACCCGGCAGAATTAGTCAACAGTGAAACGAGACCAGCCCATTTCCCTTCTGCTGTGGAGTTACTGTGCCACTGCAACTGGAATTTCTGGCTTCCTGAGCGCTGCACTTTTCCCCTTGCCTTGGATAAGAAAGCCGTGTTTGATCACTCAGGGGTTTCAGCTCCCAGACTCTTGCTCCAGACCATGCCACGCCACCAGTGTGGGTGCTGCTGCCCATCCCCTTCCAGCAAGGGCATTATACAACCCCTTCCCCTGCGTCAGCCTGGGATTTGCAATCAGGAGGAACAGGTTTGGCCTGCCGCTTTCCTACTGCAAGCTCCTATAAGAACAATTGTGCACAGTTGCAACCCCCAGGTCATTTTTCAAACCTACTTCTTACCGTAAACTCATTTTTTTTAAATACAGTCTCAAATTATTCTACGTTTTTCTGAAATTCTTCCTTTTCATGGGTAGCTGTAGTTTAAATAAATAAATAAAAATACACCCTGCAGGATTATCCTATAAATCTTTGCAACTGCCTTATGTCTGGTGGGGCATCTAATCTGATAATTATTTTGCTTCATTACTTACAACTCTTTTTCTAGATACAACGGGGCTCACATTATTTTTGGTTAAGACTAAATCTGTGAGAGCACAGCCATTAAACTTCCAGTTGTAAATGTTCTTAGTATGAGTTTCCTCTGAAACATGACAAATTGTGGAACTCAGAGATGCTTTTGTTCTCACTGGAGATGTTTATTTTCTTCTTCTGAAAGGGAGTATGTTGTAATTTTTGGTTAAAGCATTCATGTACGGGCAATGTCCATATCAAGTTCTACATAACATCTGTCAACAAATGCTTTAATGGTGGCGAAAAGGATTTTCTGCCAACACATTTTTTTCCAGCTTATCCAGGTACAACTGCTCTTTCGCTCCAGAAGTGACCGAGGTGCAGAATCCATCAAGTCCGTGGGCATTTTTTGTTAGCTCTGAGTGAGGGTCTTACTAATTCTGCAAACGGAGACAGCATTGCTGCTGTGTGTGTTTCTTTTTTATCATTTAATGACGTATTGCTCAGATATTTCTGCCTAACCCACCTGTAATGGATATTTTTTCTCAAGAGGCTGTGGTATAATTTTTCTATATAATTCTCCTGCCAGACGGCCTCCTGAGAGCTCACGCATGCTAGCACATTGATCAGGGTTTTGTAAAATGAAAGCCACGTCCTTTCCTAACAGCACTGGCACCTATTCATGCTGGAGCAGCCTGCAAGCATGTCGTGCCGCCCTCCAGCCCGTGACCTTGCTTCACAGATCTGCACAATGGAAAGGGAACTTAGCCTCTGGAAGGGAGACCTGGAGTGAAAAGCCAGCTTTCTCTGCAGAGCAGGTCCTGCTGCTGGTCCAGCACATGGCATTCCTCCTGAGCCAGCACCCCCAGATGTGAATCTCAGTGCCCCATGTATAACTGCTGAAAGTCTCCTTATGGCATGCTGCTGTTTACTGAACTGCTTCAACCACCGCATGTGTGTTTGTGTGTGTTACTGGTACTGTAATATGTGTGCATAAATAGGAAAAACTGGAGAGAGCCTTTCCACAAGATGTTTGTTAAGACAAAAAGATACAACTTTGAGACAATTTATTCTTATTTGAGAATTCTTATTAAAACATACTTAGTTTTGCACTTGGCAGTAGTTGGTCATGGCTAGCCTCAAAAATTGTATATCTCATCTTTTCACAGGCATAGCCTGCACTTATTAAACTGAGCAGAAGTTACGTACGTAAATCACAATAAGGACACAACCAACAAAGACAGGACAGAGTGCCCACTAATGAAATACGATTTCCATTTTAATAACCATTTCTAGGTGCGCTGAGATGCATCTGGAAGCTGTAGTTACAATGTCAAGACTTCGCTGTGTTTGTGGAAGGTGTGCTTCTCTGAAAGTTTGACCAAACCCACGGTGCTTTTCTACAGGTCTGTATGCATTAGCACACTTGAAACATGTTTTCATTGAGCAGCATCCCCAGAGGAGTGGGTTGGAGCTGGGGGCTCCTCTTGGTGCCCCTCAGCCTCATGTGTGTGTGGCCGCGGGCACCACATGCCTCCTTGGGCTCTGTGGGGCCTTCTAGTGTAAATAATTGCAGATAGTTGATAAACGGGCGCTTTGTATTGTGTGGGTGGCAGGGCTTTGTTAGCATTTCCTTTGATCGTTTCGTAAGGAAACTGCTGGTATTTACCTAGGAGGTAGTCTCTGTAATATGTTCATTTACTAAGTCTGAACATAAATATTCAGCCTGTAATGCCTCTAAACTGCGGACACGCCAAATGCTTATTGTGGCTGGAAGAAGTCACACTGTGGAGGGATGTGCCATCTGCAAGTCATTTTCTAAAAGACTCCAAAGGGTAAGGGACTCTCGTTTGAAAATGCTTTTATTTGAGAAATCAGTGTGTCCTTTTGATCCTGAGTTGCCTTGGGCAGAAACATCTGAGCTTCCCTTTTGGAAAAACGCTTCTCCTCCTCCTTTTACACAGCTGTCTCACGTTTTGATGGGGTTATCCATTCTCTGCTCTGGCAAAACTTCTAGGGATAAGGGGAAGAAACAGTGTAAAGCTCAAAGGGAAAAAGGAGACAGAGGTCTTCCTTTTCTGAGCCGTTTACAGTAGAGTCCATAAATCCTCCCAGCTTCCCAGGGCAGGGGTGTTTTGAGCTCACACAGGCATTGAACAAAACCCCTCAAGCTGTGCATGGCATGGGGCAGTGATGACCTGACCTCACTGTCCATGCCTCTCATCACTGAAATCCCTCACCCCTACCTTCTGCTGGTTCCACACAGCCAGCTCTCTCAGCCTCTGGGTCAGCACCAGTCATGCATGCAGACCCACTGCTCTCTGAGCCTCTAGACAAAGCCAACAGAAAGTTAAGATTTCAGCCCAGCACCTTCTCCCAGGCAATTGTCTTCGTGCACACAAAAATCCTCTATCAGACCCCAAGCAGCTCCATGTGATAAAGGATTGCATCCTGCTTCTTTAAATTGTCCAAATTCCTCCAAAATTGTCCAAGCCTCCTATGGAAAACCGCAAGCAGGTGACCTCACTGCTCTTACACATCTAAATCACCTTATCATGGTGCTGCAATGTCACAGGACCCGCTCTGCAACTCACCCAGCCCTTCGCTGCACCAGTTTAGCTCACAAAACCAGCAGACAATTACACATGGTTTCCTGATGCCTCTGGTTTCCCCTGGGTTTGTGTGTTGGGCAGGCTTATGGAGGGCTCTGGTGGGAGCTGGGGCACAGGGTAAGCTGGATGGAAACTGGAGTCATGGCAGAAGTGAGACGGGGGAAGAGGACCTCCCTGGTTTGGCACCAGCATGAGTCTCTTCAATGAGAAGTACCCAAATGACAGTGTGCATCTAAATAAAGCACTTATAAACAATGGTCTCAGTAGTCTTTCTGTTCCCTGTACAGACTGCCCCAGCCATCTGGGAGGCAGCTTAGAAATTGTGTAGTATAAAAGCTCCCACCATCACAGGTAGAGACACCCTGGTATCCCTCAGGGTACCAAATTTTACTGATATTTCACATTTACCTACACAGTCCTATACATTTTCTGGTCACATCTCTTCATCCGGAAATCGAATAGTTTCTTACAGAGGTGCTCTGCTCAGGACTGAGCTTCAGTGTGGTAGAAACACCTTCAACATTCAGAGGGAGGTTTAACTTTTGGACTTTCCTCATCCCTCGAAAGAAGGGGGATAAAGACCTATCGTCTGCACAAGCCAAATCAAATTTTTAAAAGACTTAATCTAGCTGAAAGTTTTCATTTTTTTGAGGTTAATGCTGCTGCCAACAGCATGTTGTCCTGAGAGCTGAACAAACGGTGCGTGCTTCTCAGTTTCCAGGATCTTTATTTCCAGTATTGCACCACACAAGATCCACAGGTAGGATCACAGCTTGCAGCCTGCCAGTATTATGTGTTATTCTCTATAGCCTTCAGACAGCATTCAGAATTTTTAGCAAACTGCCTTAGAAAGATAAAAGTCTGCAAAACTACACCTCTACATAGCAGATCCTGCATTTATTTCCCCCACTAGAGCCTGAAAATAAAATGAAAGCACTACTGATTGTGGCAGAAAGTAGAGACTCTACCCATGCTGCTCAAAGACTCCAAACCATGGAGGATTTATTTAGAAAACAGATTTCAAGTTGTTCTGGACTCACCCACCCTCCAATAGCTTCACCTCGGGACATCAGATGGCTTCATTTCCTGGCATGGGGATTAGCTGGCTGACTCTCTCAGCAAGAACATTTGATCTGAAATCCCAAACATCCTGATTCAGAGCAGAAAACACTCCTCAGCATGCAGGCATTCTGCAAAAGGGAGGGATTAGCAATATGGTCCCCTCCATGTCGACTGCCGTCGTGCTGATCACTGAGCCCTGGTGTGCCAGAGCAGCTTCTGGAGCAAAAGGAGCTGGGAACATGGATGGGCTTGCTGAGAGCTCACTGCTTGACTTGTAGAAATGCTTTACTGTGGGCTCCTGAGACCTGCCTGGGGGACAGACACCTCCTTGGCATCCAAATCCTACTAAGGGATCAGGTGGGGCTCTCTCATGAGCACCCAGCAACACAATTTGCACCAAGATATTTAGCTCTTAAAATTTTATTTCAAAATATATAATAAGTGAAAAATGTATCTATTTACTGCTTCATCAGTAGCCCACCTTACTGTCAGAAAGGTGAGGGATTTGCAAGGTTTATTCTCAATGCTGCCATGGATCCATTTCCATGAAGACAAGCTCCCAGTAAGACCTCATCCAAAACACCACTCTAATTTAAGGTTTCTGTTTAAATCACAGTTTCCAGAGCTTTTCTCTTGGAAGTTTGGGGATTGGCATGAAGTCATGGATGGCATTTCATTTCCAGAAGACATCACATTGCTAGTTACCATGCGCATGTCCTGGGATGCCATCCCTTCTGGGAAGTGCTGCGTATATTATTATTATTATTATTATTATTATTATTATTATTATTATTATTATTATTATTATTATTATTATTATTATTATTATTATTATTATTATTAAACTCTGGTACTTCTGTAGCAGCCAAAGCTGAGTAATGGGGAATCTTGGTAGTTGCACTGGGGGCTGATGGCCCAGCTTGTGCAGGCAGGCTGCCTCACGTGTGTTCCCTCACTGACAAGTAGCTGGGTGCTTTCTGCCTGCCTTGGTTACTTTGCATCATGCTTTCTGAGCCTTATTTTCCACTAATGCAGCCTCCAAATCTCCTGCTTCCCGCTGGGGCCAGTTTAGAGGATGTGTTTGGGAATACCCAAGCAAACACCCACAATGATATCCAGGCAAACACCCCTGGAGCTGTGCTTCAGTCTGAAAACCTGGACAAACCAGTGCTGCCGTACTCAGCCAGCACTTCATCAGCATGAGGGACAAATCAATTCCCCCTAATCTCACCTGTTTGCTTTACACACTTCAGCATCAGCTGTGGCTTTTAACAGCTGATACTCAGCACTATAGAGGGTATCAGTTATACACATAATCTAAAGTTCACCAAATCCTACTGTAAACTGGCATAGTACCAGCTTTTGATGAAGCCTGTGCATGCCACGGCAGCCAAGCAGCTGATGAAGCTGGTGACAAAGTGCTTTGTCCAGCTCCCTGGTAGTTTTGGAGGTTCTGCCATCCAGCTTCCCAAAACGACAAATAAGCAAGACAAAATGTGTCCCCTCTTGGATACCTGGTGGTATCCACCACGTGGCACATCCCAGCACAACTATTTGTGAAGCTACGTGGTGACCTGGATCGGGGAATGGATCTGCATTAGAAATAATGCAGCAAAAGAAAAGGTTACTTTTAGCCTCTCATGAGAGGTTGTGGTGCCAAGGGGAGGATGTGGCTCAAGGCCAGCAGGCAGGGAGAGGCAGGAGCTGATGAAGGCAAAGAAGGCCAGCAGGCACACCGAGAGGTGCATCACCCATTGCTCCCTGGGGCTCCACTGCTCCCATGGCAGTCGTGGTGACTCTGTCAGACAGCTGCAATGGTCTGATGAGTCCCTAATAGCTGTGTATGCAAACAGAATAAAGAAAACAACCCCTGCCAGGAGCACGCCTTTTCTTCCATTGCAGATTGTGAAACGTGAAGCGCTAACAGCTGATGGGACCCCACACTCACACACTTCTGAGCGTGTGAGTGACAGATAACCTCTAGGTCTGCAAGAATGGTCCTGGTTCTTCCTCCACAGCGATGCAAATCAGGATCTGGACAATGACTTACCTCCGTATGAGTCTGCAGTGGGAAGCAAGACAGATCCATCATCTGGAGAGCTGGTAGAGGATCCTTACGTCTAATTATGCCGATGCATTAGTGTGAGCTGCTTTGCAAGAGTTCAGAGATAGCTGGCTGCAAACATCCTTCCCCTTTACCCTTTGAACACACTATTAATGAAGTGATTTTCATCTGATGTATCTAACAGGCAGGTATTTCCTTCCTGCCCTTCCCCTTGCTCTCTTGGAATGACTACACAGCTTCTTTTTGGCATATGTACTTTATGTACTGTGTTCAAAGAACGATATAAGAGCAACAGCATGACAGGCAACCCATAAAACATAAAAGGGCTGCTCGTATCACCCTGCGTGTCAGGCTAATGTTACCCTGCAGCCATATGCAACCATTATAATGTAACAATCATTAAAAACTGCTATAAAATGCTCTGTAAAGAACAGCCTTGCCTTGGCTTAGAAAACCTAAGGGATCTTCTCTCTTCTGCCTGCTATGGTGTTGCTGGTATACTTATCCTCAGAAAATGAGCCGCTGCCTTCTCAAAGTAGCAGGAAAAACTCTAACTTTTTTTCTGTCATACCAAAGCTAAATGGGGCTCAATGGCATTTCTTCACAACTGTTAGGGAAATGAAAGAGTCTGCAGGTATTAAAAAGTGAGCTTGTTCCAGGAGACACAGACCTAAATGGAGCCTCGAAAAATAATAATGAAAACAGTGTTACTTTGTATGGCAGGGGGAAATGCATGTGGTCACTTAACTAATAGGTAGAATTTATTATGGCAGCTATTACAAAACCAGATGTTGGAACACACGGTTTTCATATTGGTGTAAAATATTTGCATTTTGTTACAATGTACTTGTATACAGCATCAGTAAGTCAGACCTTTCCAAATAAGCACAGCATCACCAAAACTACAGCTTGTAGGGACCTACGAAAATCACAGTTCTTCCCCCTGTCCTCAGACAGCATCTTCTGTACCCATACCTGAGTGGTTGGTCTAAGTGAGACTCACAGGCTTCCAGTGATAAAGTTCAATACTTACCTACTGTTAAAGTTAGAAAAGATTTTTTTCCAATGTCTAGCTTATTTCTCTTTTCATTTTAAGTCCATTGTTCCTTGTTCTGTCCTCTGCGGACATGGGAAACAGACTGTCCCATTCCTTTTTGTAGTCTTCTGTAAAATGCTAAAAGACTGTTCTCTCATTCCTTGGTTTTCTTTTCTCTAGATTAAACATCCCCAATTTTAAAACCTCTAAACCAAACCCTTTCCAATTAGTCCATGCCTTTCTTGAAACACATTTCATAAAATGGGGCACAGGCCTCCAGCTGAGGTTTTATTAATGCTGAGTAGAGTGGAAGATTACTTCAAATGTCCTACAGATAGTAATTCTCTTTATCCATCCCACTGTGATATTTGCCTTTTACATAACAGGGTGACCTCGGTGACTCCTATTAAACCTGAGATCTCCAACAAGCCCCTCATCCTTTTCTGCAGAACTCTTGCCTATCCAGTTACTCCTTATCCTTTTTTGTGTGCTGTTAATCACTCTCACCTAACTGAAACTTCTCCGTCTTATTGAGCTGCATCTTATTTCTAGGTAATTTCTTCAGTTTGTTACAACTGTTTTGAATTCTTTGCTTTCTGTCCAACCCTCCAGGTTTGCATCTGTAATACTAACACATGTACAGTTTTCTATCTTACAAATAAAAATGCCGAGAAGTCCTCTAAGACAGACCCTTTGGAGATTTATATTTCCAGAGTCGTTTTTTGTCCACTTTTGTCCCCATTCTTTGATAAGTTCATTTCATTTACTTAGCTTGCCTATTTAGATAGTGTCAAAAGTTTTCCTCAAGTCACGACATATGGCAGCTATTCAAGTCTCCCTGTTCAAAGGGCCTACTACCTAACAAGAAATTAAATTGGTTTGGTGCAATTTGTCCTTAACAAATCAGTGGCATCTATTTATCCCACTGTTTCATACCAGGTGCTTACAAATAGTTCCAAGATTTTTCTGGGAATTGAAGCCAGGCTGACCTGATTACTGCTTTTAGCCTCCTTTTTAGATATGCCTTTCCCTTGATGGTGCTTGGAGTGAAAGTGGAGGTAGCTATTTAATGTCAGAGACTGTCCCTGTCACGCAGGGCAAATTATGTCATCCTCTTCCAGTGCCACGTCACATGAATATTTTCATTCTCCTGTGATCAGATTACACTGCACAGGTACTGAAGAACTGGGACCAGGATATATTTTTGCAGCTTCAGTTCCGCTCTTGGCCACACCTTTGTATGTATTTAGACCTTCGGCATAGCTTAATTGAAGTAACACTTGCATTGGACTCTGCTGAGAGCATTTTATTTTGGAGTACTAGAGATAATAGAGAACAGTGTACCATGAACCACAGCCGAACTTGAAGTAGGCTGTGTTTGGGAAACTTATCAATGCTTTTTATTTTTTTCTGCTTCTTCTTTGAAAGTCACATAGACATCATCAGTATCTCCATTCAGTAAGGTTATTTCTTTGGCACAGAACCCTGACTCTTCTTAAATCAGCATGGAAATTAGGTGGAAATAAGGTTTCTCTCCTGGTTTCATTCTCCCATTGATGGTTTCAGTATCTGATATCCCCATGTTATGAAAACACACTAAATGAAATGTCCTTTTGCCTAAGCAGTTTGCAGGAAACAACAGATTAAGTGGTAATTCATGTGATACAACACAGGTAAAGCCCCAGTGCAAACAAAGCTTACAGGAGTTTCACCTTTGGCATGGAAAGAGTCCTAGTGTCACCCTTGGCAGATTTATTTAAATATCGATTACAAAATGAAAATATTGGGTTGAACCACTCTTCACCAGCTGCCTGCAGTGCAAAGGCAGATGTGCGCTCCACCCCTCGAAAACGGTCTCGACACTTCCTCCTTCCCAGGGAGTGGCGCTTGGCAAGCATCCGGATATCAGCAACTTCCCCCTGAAAATTATTGATTGCACAGCTCTAGCAATTGATAGATCCTCCGTTGTTTGATCCAGACTCCATCTTTGTTTAGAGGCCAAAAGGAAGATTAGGAAACATTCTTGCCTTGGTTAAGGAAAACTGACAACACTTATATGGCGGGAAACATAATAGCCAAAAGAATGTGTGAGGCATCTGGCTTTCATATTCTACAATTTGATTAAGCAGATGACTATTTTTCTTTTTTTGATGGGAAAAAAAACAAAACAAAACAACCAAAAAACAAACAAACAAACAAAAAAAAAAACACAAGCAACTGTCTTTACCAAAAACAAAGTATAAGATATATTAACTAAACAACATAACCTGGCATAGCACATTTACAAGAACAAGTCTTCCTGCGCCAAAACAGTTCTATTGCCCCATTCCCATTTTGCCCTCAGTTTTCTAAGCTGAGGACAAGGTTCTCTGCTTTTTTGATGACAGCAGAGGTAGGGGGCTCTCAGGGACCTTATATAAAATGAATTTTAAAGCTTCTGATTTGCTTTTTGTTCTTTCTTATGTTCTCATCTAATTTGGGAAAGTAATTATGGATGGGGGGACACCAGCAGCTGCACTGGGGATGTGTCAGCTCTGCAGCCTGGTGTTTCCAAGCATCATGTGCATGATCCCAGCCATGGAGTACATTAACAAGCTAGCCTAGTTCACTGTACTGTGCTGGTTTTAGGGGTCTGGCCTGACATTTTGAGAATACAATCCCTTTTCTGATTTTGCATTGTTTTGTTAATGTCTGCAAAGCAGAAACTCAGGTTTTTGAGCAGGCAGTATCTTATCTTTTGTATACAATAGCTAAATAAGATCACAACAAGACTACTGACTTTAGGAGAGTCTTCCTTTTGGTGCTCTCATAATTTCCCATGGCTGTGTTGCAGACAAATGAATAATGATGATGTGGATAATCATTTGGCTACTCAGAGGTAGTGCTAAAGTGGCAAACAGAAACTCAGTTTATAAGTCCAGATGTTGATGGGATATGATAATTTTTCCCCCACCGTTTTCTTTCTCTGCCATCTATATGGAGAGCTGCAATTTCTTTAAAGTTTGTTCTTGATGTCCTTCTTGCACTCATAATTATTTAGTCTTTTATTAAAAAATAATTCATTTAACGTAGGTGAAGTACTTGCCAGTGCTCAGCCTCTGTTAATGTGATGTCATACAAATTTGTAGAAATGTTCAGAGACAGCAGAACAGAGATGGCTCCTGGACAAGTCTGGAGAGTATTCTTTCAGTGCCTCACTCAGGATACAGTGTAGACAGGAAACATGAGATCCTTGAAATGTAGCAGTATTCACTGCTGAAACTTCTATTTTTTCCATCCAATTTTGATTCCTCTGTTTTGATGTTATCCATAGAAAATAGAAATCATGTTGATAGTTTGGGCAGCCTTGCCTGTGGCTAGACATTCATGCAACAGGTTATAATTTATCCAAGTATCAGTAGTATAGGCTCTGAATGCCTCTTCATACCGTCTAAAAGAAAAGTAAGTAACTTGCATAGGCATAAGCTAGCTTTATCTATAAGCTAGGAAAAGAATGCTTTTAATGATGCAGTCATCAGTGGCTCCTCAGCATGCCCATCTGACACACTTCATCTAACAGCAGCTCTCACTCACTTGAATTTCACAGTCATGAGAAGGGGTTCCTGCCTCTAGCCAGGCTAAGAGCAGAATTTATTCTGGGGACTCTGTACTAATCAAAATCAGATGTAAGACAAAATAATAATAATAATAATAATAAATAAAATAGACCAATGTAGCTCAGGACTGGTTAACAATGGGTCAGCACAGGGTTGTAAGCAGGCTTTTTCTCCAGCTAATGTTTGGGAGGGACCTCAAGAAAGAACAAGGACAACTACGTACTGAAATCTCTTCACCTGTGGTAGCCAGTGAAGATTCTGAATTTGTCCAATAATGTTTTGGAGAAGTAACAGGGAAGCAGATCTCAGGCTGGAGTAATGGCCCATTTCCTAGGAAGTGACAGAGTAGAGGAATGTTTTTAAGGAATGTGAACACACGCTTAAACTGCCAGTGAGGGTAGACAGTCTGCTAGCCATGACAAGAGTCACTCCACCCCTCCTTTTCCGAGATGCTCATGGTCAAGGTCCAGCCTGCGGACCTCACTCTTTGGTTTCCTTAGCCATGCAGTGATGTTATGACTCAGATAAAAACAGGGTGATGGTGTGGCAGGGTGTTTTTAGAAAACAAAATCCAAAAACAAGGGGGAAGATAGGAGCTGGAAAACACAGCAAAGCTAAGAGCTTGAACATTTCTACTTATCTTGCACCCTGTCTCGTCTGGCAAATCTTGGCCACGACCTCACATTCCGCTAATTCCTTCCTCCTGTAGCCACTTTCCCCTTCAGCCATGGAGAGATTTCAGACGACCTTAGCTCCCATGCAGACTATTAATAGAGAAGGTATCAACCACCGCAGTGAAGTGATAACGATAGCTGGTGTCATCACTGGCCTCTTTCAAAGAAGGACATGCGGCAGTCCTGGAGACAACCTCCCAAGACAAAGTTCCAGGTAGCAAATTCTTAACACAACAACTGCTATGAAGTGACATTAGGAGAGGATTTAGGGGCTCCACAGTATTATTCTTCTTTTCTGAAGACAAGGGTTGGTTTAGTGAGATGTGAACCTTGGGAATGGTGGCTCCTGCTATATCATGGTGGATATGTATGAGGGAAGAAATCACCATGTTCTTTGTCTAGATGATAATTTTCGAATTAAGACCCATGTTGTTTGGTCTGGACAAACTGTATTTAGAATGGGTATAGGCAAGAAAATTGATTTGAAGCAAACTTTCTTGCTCTGTGTTTCTTTGTCAACAACTGTCATTTAAGAGTATTCACCGAGGGCAAGTCTCTGCCAGGGAAGGATGGCTGGGCTAAGCGACGGCTCTGAGCTGGCATAACAAGTCTCATGATCCAGGAGCACCTGAAGAGCATAATAAAGGCTATCTGTCACGGTGGGACATAGAATTTACACAGCATTAAAGGTCCTCAGCCTTTGCTACTGTGTGCAGTTTGACAAATGATGCAAAGATAAAAATAACTGATAAAAAAAAAAAAAAGAAAAGAAAAGAAAATCAAGGAAAGTGTTACTAAGATACCAATCATTCAGTGGAGGGCAAATCAGAACTCAGTGAGTCTGTTGGTAATGATAATTATAGTGTTGTGTCAGTACATGAAGCAGAATACCAGTAATTCTTCCATTTGTCGGGGGAAGCCTGGCTGGGATGGCAGGCTCCCGAGGAAAATTTGTTTTACGTTAGTTTGCTTTATTGTAGTACTTTTGATGTTATATGTGTTCCAAATAAGATCCTTTTCCAGCACTAATAGCTCAGCAGAGTCAGACTAGTACTTAGGGACATAGCTTAGCGGGTGATACTGGTGGCTGGGGGATGGTTGGACCAGATGATCTTGGAGGTCTTTTCCAACCTTAATGATTCTATGGCTCTATGAAATAGCACCTTGGAATGGGGCAGTCTGGTTTCACCTTCACGTGGTGCCTGCACACAACATGGCCCCCGGCCTGGCTGCATGACAGGACCAGAGAGGTGAATACAGGCAGGGCCTAAGGCATGCGGCCTGCCCACGGCAAAGCTCATCTAGCCTGAAAAATCTCTGACAAGAGGAGGATTCCACCGCCTTCATAATGCATTTGTTAAAATGGCTTCATAGCTAGGGTTTTGTCCTCACTACTAGATCCAAATCTATGTTGCAGATGATGAAATGCGTTTCATTTCATCACACTAACTACAACCTCCTCCAGAACTGATTTACTGGAAGTCTGCTGTGGTGCCCCTCGTTGTTCCCTCTCTAGAAAATGCCAGATTGGTCTCTGCACCTTTCTTCATACTAAGTATGACTGGAGCTGGAAACAGGATTTCTGCTGAAAATTCCTAACCCTTACATCTTAAAGTATTCTAGCTCTGAATACATTTCCAAAGTTATTTATTTATTTATTTATTTGGTAACAGTTCCAAATTATTAATTCATACAGTTTGAAGTCTACCTTAATTTCATTTATTTATGTATTTATTTATTTATTTTTACTTTTTAGTATATGTCCATTTGATTTCTCCTTCCCACATGAAATGCTTTAGATCTGTTTTAATTAAATGCAGTCTCCTTTGTTTCATTTGGAGTGAAGACCATTTTGAACCCAGATCCTGTTTTCTGAGGTGCCTGGAAGTTCTCCCCTCCCTATTACCCATGGTCACCCACAAATTTTCTAGCTGTATTCTCTTCCATCATCCATAACCTAACTGTACATTCAATGCAGAAACCAGATACACAAGATCTTCCAATGAGATCCCACTTGAAATAAATTCTTTTTGTGTCATAACCCAGGTGTCTGACACTTTTTGTGTCAGTTTTTTCAAAGAGAGCAATTTTTCTTGCACTTATGAGCTAAATTTTCTGTTGTCTCCAGTTTCTTTCTAAGAGTGCCAAAAAGCATCATGCCAGAACCCTTGCTAAAATAAAGATGCAGCCTACTGAGTGCTTCCTTTTTGTTCTCGGGCTGAGTTACCTGAGAAAAGAACGATATCACTCTGACTCGGTGTGATTTGATTTTACGTTTTAGTATATCTTTATCCTCCAAGTGCTCATAAGTGTACTGTATACTACGTTTCTTTGTGGGTGGCAAAGGTAGGTTGACTGTACTATAATTCCTGTTCAATGTTTTACAGACAGGTATTGTATTTACTCTTTTCTTGTCCCTGGGGACCACCTGGTACATACTCCAAAGCAACTGCTAATGGCTCGGACGTTTCTTTGGCTAGTAAGTACTTCCTGGCAAAGGTTGATCAGGCCCTGAACATAACTAATTTAGAAAAGTATTTCTGACTGTTGTCTCTCTCTTCTGGCCTTTGCCCATATTCTTTTGCTTAAACTATTTTAACTAGGTTATGGTCACAACTAACTGCTTTAGTGAAGACTGAAACAACAAAGGGATTTCATATTTTTCCTCTTCTACCCTCCTATTTTCTCCCTCTCTGTTACATAGCAGTACTTCTTTTGTCATCCTATGTTCTGGCAACATTTTCTGGTTGCCTTTTATGCCTTCTGTGATTTGTATGCCCAAACGTTTTGCTCTATGCTTCCGCATTACACAGTCAGCCAGAGCGAGGTGTCCTGGTTTCCAGGTTTTCTGTGAGGCTTTGATTTCCACGTGCCTAAAGAACTCCATGGAGGACCACATCAATCTGTAATTGTGCTTTTAGTTTCCTTTATACCCAAGCAGTTTGTTGTAGAACCTTTAAGATGTATTTTTTCAGTACCTGCCAGTGGTCCCCTACTCTTTTATCCTTTCAATTATCTTCTCAAGAGGCCTCCACATCCGCTTATGAATTTTCAGAAACCTGCTTTTTTTTTTTTGTAGTTTATCCTTAATAGTGAGGCTTTTCTTAAAATAATGGTTTGTCATTTCATACTTGCTTCCACCCATGCTACCTTCCACCTCTGGATTCTCAAGAAACTCCTCATTACTAGCTGGATCAAATCCAGTTTAGCCGTGCCCCTAAATTTCATCCCTTCCCCTCTCTGCTTCTAAGAAAAACTGCCACCAGTGCATTCCAAGATCCCAATGACCATCTGTGTCCTCCTCTGTAGCTTTTCAATAGATGTTATACTTTTTAAAGTGCCTTGTGGCACCAAGGCCAAGATTTTTTAACATCTCAGAGAGTTGCTCAAGCAAAAAGAGCCTCAAGTATTTCTTCTTCCTCATGGTTTAGTTTTCTCCAGAAGACCTCCACCAAGACATCCATCTTGTTCTTTCCTCATTTTCACCCAAACGCAGTCAAGAAGCCAGCTTCTTAGCTTTCCCTGAAGTGAAAAACAAGTTATACATGTCCAAAGGCAGGGCAGCCTTCACTTTGTCCTTTCTATCCTTTTTGAAAAAACTGTATGAGTGTCCACATTCCAGGTCTCTGATTTGTTCCATTGGGCTTTCATACTACCTATTATGTCATGGTTTTGTCTGCATATGAAGACCAAGTTTTCTTGTTTATTCGACATATTCCTGACACTCGCAGATAGCCATTTTGGGTATTCAATTGTTTGCCCTATTACTCTCTCTGGTTCTCGTGCTTTTCTCTAGCAGTTTCTCTCTGGAGATTGTTAACAATGTAATAATTACTGCCAAACAAGCACTGCATACTTGCTTGTATAGTAGTGGCTTTGTGATGCAGATACTGGTCAGCTACAAACTTGACTGAGACTTCAGAATTACTGTAATTCCCATTTATCCCTGGACAGACTCCAGATGGTAACAGCTTTCAGTCTCTGCCAACTTGGGTTGGAGCAGTTTGCCTGTGTGCGATTTTGCATGTCTGTCAGCCAAATCAGAGATCCAGGGCAAAAATCTAGTGCTGAGAGGGTTTTCTAATACTCATGGGAGCTGTCTGGGTCAGGAAAACAACTAGTTTATAACAAATTGGGAAAAAAAAAAAAAAGAGAGAGAGAGAAAAAAAAAAAGGGGGGGGGGGGGAGGGAGATACAAATAATATGGATAGCATTTTAGACAAAAATACAGCTGTAATTAAGTGCAAATTACTAATGTAAACCAGAAACATTTTTTTTTTCTGTGTTTAAGTGCTTCCTGACAATCTTAGCGGAGACTAAAGGTGAGCTGGGATTGCTCATACAAAACACGAGAAGGGACTGCAGCCTCTCCTAACATGTGATGTGTTTGTCAATGAAGTGTCACGTTGTTGGTTTTTACAGAGCAGGCAACGTGCAACCTAGGTGGTAAATTACAGCTGGGAAAGCAGCCTCTGAGATCTCTCACCTCTCTGAGGTATAAGTCCTTGATCAGAGAACACACCAAAAGCACTGAAAAAATGAAGACCTATTGCAAGCACTAAGGCTATTACAGATCCTTCAGAGCCCTGCCCCTGTAAATATTTACATACATACATATATAGCATTCCTTTAAATATCCTAAGCATACTTTTGTTATTATTGAATTCAGCATAATTAATATTGATTAATATTGAGTGAGTGCAAATTCAGGTTCATTTAAATATACGCATTTAAATGGCAGTCTGTTTAGTACTGTAAGCGGGGAGATGATAAAGCTCATCAGAAATATTGCCATTTGTTTCAAATGACAAATAGGCAGAAGAAACTGAAAACTGTATTTGTGGTCTCTGTGTTACCTTCTCACTGGGCTTTACATGTGCACCAACTTGTCGTTTCCTGATTAGAGGCACGTATGTGTCTTTTCAAATAAAGACAGATTTGTGCTCATCTACTGCTTTAAAGATGCTTTTCTTCTCTGAGGAGGTGGGTAGCAGCCCATAATGGACTGGACAGCTGCAATATTCTGAGCTGTATGTTCAGAAGACAAATGGGTAAGAAGCTGCATTTGTTTTCATTTAGCACAGTAGGTCAGTCATAATCACACACAGAATAACATTATGAACTATGACCAGCAATAATCCAAATGTACCAAGTGCAAGGGAGAAGGCAGTGTAAGCACACCCTGTTCATCAAATCCCTTCCACTAAACTCCCCTCCTCAAAAATCTCAAGTCAGTGCAAAATCCTTGCAAAAAGCTTGGGATATGCTGCACCAAAGCACAGCAGTGACCACGAGTTTTTTACTGAGACCTGCCCTAAACCTTTTGATATGTACATCCAGAACCATTTGCTCCTGAACCCCATTTTATCTCAACTGTTGGGTCAAAGCACAGGGACTAGTTTTTAACATACTTATGGCAAGGCCAAAATCGTAAAATACATCATATCCAAACCTTGAACTGCACCTGGAAAGAAGTGTGAAATGAGCACTGTTTACGGAGTGGCATGTTCTTTGTACATGCAAGTACTGAGTGCTAAAAATTAATAGTTTAGGCTTTCAAGGGACAGAAGCCCTCCCAGCTAGCTGGTCTACCCCCAGAGATCAGGCAGCTCAGGAAAGGGTGCAAGGTATGTGCCTTTGGTGAATGCACAGAATGAACCTCCTCCTCCCCCCGTTCCCCCCTAACATTTTATTCAAGCTAAAGTCTAATTACAACCAAGAACTGAGTGTGCTTTTTGCTGCTATGACAATTGATAAAGGCATTTCATGGACACCAATTGTGTGTGGTAGTTCTGCACTAAGCTCCCCAGCTACCGAAGGAGAGGAGAGGGACAACATGAGCTCTGTTTTATTATTGCACAGTACAGATAATGACACACTAACCATATCAAAAGGAGCTTTGTAATTATTGGCTCAGGAGTTCTTGTGGTTATTTTACATTTAACCCACATACCAATTTGGTGTATACTGGCACATGGTGGCCATATGGAGGGCAGAACGCATTGCTGCCTACCACAGGAGGACGTAATCTGGAGAACGGAGTCGTTTTCATGTGTTGAACAAAGTTCCACCCACATCATAAACCGGTCATTCTGCCACATCATAAGCTGCAGAAAAATCACATAAATCTTGGGACTTCAGTTGGAGACAGTCTTTTGCGCAGCCCCTGAATGCACTGTTGATACTTTAGAATAACAAGTTACAGATATATACGTCTTACCAATACATTTTGTCATGTAACAGTACCATATATTCTTAAAGCAGTGTTGAAAGGCACACAGACTATTTTCCTGCTATAAAAAATGTCAACAAGACAAATTATTTCTTGATGAGGATGGGCAGAGAAACCGTGGAAATTTATGCAAAATGAGAATTTGTGGTGGTAATTTGTAAATGCATCTTTTCATCCATTGGCTTTTGGGGAAAAAAAGTTGTATTATTCCATATAAGCACACAAAGAAATATTTCTGTGGACAAAACACCACCCTTGGACTGTCCACCTACATAAGTGTGTTTGTATTTATGTATGTATGTATGTGTGTGCCTCTTTGTGTGGGCTTGCTGGTTAAGGGTGCTGTGGGATTTGTATCCAGGTCCCATATGCTTACAAACATTTTTGGAAAGCTTTATTTTATTTTATTTTATTTTATTTTATTTTATTTTATTTTATTTTATTTTATTTTATTTTATTTTATTTTATTTTATTTTATTTTATTCTTTTTGTGAATGGGGACTGGAATGAAGACAAAACCAGCAAATTGGTTTGAACCAAAATTAGCTGTCTCACTGATCAGGCACTGCATTATAGCATAAATGGCAAGGGAACAGAAACACATGGAAGAGTGGGATTTTGTTTGCATTGCCTAAACAAATATTTTTTTTAATAGTATAAAAATAGGTGGAACAGGAAGATAGGCAGGACCAATGTAGAAGAAAAGCCTGTTTGTGCCCAATTCACTGGAGAGATTGTTAAAGAACATTTTATCATAAAGAAAATATTAACCTTGGAATGACAGCAAGATCAATGCCAATTTAAGTTGCCTGTTCTTTCTACTTCTAGTCACTAAAGTTAGGCTTGTCCTAGACTTATTGTGACTAGCTGATTTTTATTTCAGAAAATGTCCTTTTCCATTCAGGAATCAATGGTTCTTTGCTAGTCCTAGCTTTGCTGCTTGCTCTTCTACGCTGGCCCTTGCCGAGGGCTGCTGGCAAGGACCAGAGGAGGGGGGTCCTATTGCATTCTGCTGAGAAAACTGGGAGGAAAAGCACACCACATTTGTGTGAGCTGCAAACGCAGAACCGTTCCCACTGCTGTCCTGCAACACAGGAAATCTGATTCTAGCTGGAACAAGCTGCTCGTGATTAGGACCCCTGCGTGCTTCACAATTTTGATAGGCTATTCCAAAACTTGTAAAATTAGCGGAGCACCGTGGTGGGATCTAGAGAGCAGAATTCTTCTTACAGTGCAGGACTGTAGGTAATCAGTTTCAAAAGGAGACTTTATAAAGTTTTCATCTTCCCCTTAAAGAAGTTAACAGAAATTTTACTGGGGATTTAAATGAGGGGAAAAAAAAAAAAAAAGAAAAAAAAGAAAAAAACACAACCTTTGGTTGGATAGCTTGTAACTCCTTTATTTGAAAGCAGCTGCAATTTTGCTAAATGTGTTATAGACAACAAACGAAAATCTAGTGAAATTCTCCATTTAATGATAAGGAGTTTAGCTGGAGGTAATGGAAACCTTCAGACTCATGGAATATACCTCGCTTACTTTCTGATGTATTCCTTTTTAAATACACTGTGGAATTATGGAGATTATTTAAATACATGTCATGGTGTGTTTTACCTACAGCTTTGGCAAAAACACACATTTTCCAAAAAAAAGACACACTCTAATTGTGGCTTACTATGCCTAGGAAGCACTGTGCAGCAATTTCAAATGACTCTATAAATAAGTGATCACTGCATCAATTAGTATTTTTACCAAAGAGTTATTTACTCTCCAGCACAGATGAAACACGGTTATTTGGGAAGTTGTATGCAGAGGAACCTGTGCTATCCAGGTTTCCCCTGTATGTGAGCTTGGGATCTTCTAACAGCCTGCATTATCGAGGTCATGCGTGCATTCATAAAGGAACCAGAGCCAGAGTTATACGATCAACAGAAACACGAATATATAAACCAATCATGGCTGCATTTGTGCTATCCCACCCAAAGGCTGGATATTTTGTGTGTATGCCTACTGCACGCATGTCACAGTGCTAATGAGCCTATCTTGTCTCCTGCGAACAATCTGTGCTGGGGTTGGAATATATTTCCTGTGGTTCATCAGAAGAACTGGCAAGCAAACAAGGCTGATAGATGTAGTTCAGATTGCGAGGATTTCCTGGTAAGATTGTTTTTTCCCCGCTCAACCAATTATCAAAGTCATGGCAGATATGAATACCCACTCTCTTTTGTTTGCAGTTGCAAAAGCCTGGCATTCGCTGATGTTTCCTGATGGTGTGGAAAGCCAGGGAGCGGTGGGTTGCTGCAATGGCTTGGCCTGAAGATTCTCCCTGTGGACCTAGCAGATGGTGATTTTAATTTTGTGACCTGCAAGGTGAGAGCCACAAATCAGACCTGAGCAGAAGCGAAACGCTAAATCACTAAATCATCAGTCACGTTCTGAACCTGAAGTGTCCAAATTTTGTTTCATCTCTTCAAGGTTTGGACAGGGCAGAGATCTTTTCTCTTCCTTACAATAAGGAAATATTGGAAGCAGAAACTTTTGAACTGTATTCTTCAGAAATTCCCAGGAGGTGTATTGAGTGCACTTCCTCTTTCAAGACTGTTAGAGAAAGCCAGAGTGTTCTGGAGGAGGTACAGATGGCTTCTGAAGGCTGCCTGCACGATTCTCATTTCAGTGGAACTCCTAACCATTACATCCAGCCTGCTACCTCTGAGGCAGAAGCTGGTGTGTTAAATGTGATCGTGGAGCTGGGTACCTTCTGGAGCACCCAGGCTTCTTCCTGGGTAAATACTGATGCTGCTGAGCATACGGCACAGACACGCTGTCTCCAAGGGAGCTAGGACTGGAATAAGCAGATCTTCCCCTAGTCCTTGCTTTGATGTAGACAGTAGAAATGAAATAAATGTGGCAGAGAAATTCTGATTTTTATCAAGTAAGTGTTCACTGGCTATTTCTAAGTCAAATTTAAACAAAATAATTATAAATAGTAGTCACAACCTATAATTTTATTGTCTTGGCTACTTAGCAAGTAAATTTCAGTTAAAACTTGTGTTTGTGCCTTTATGGGTAAACTGCCTATAAAAACCTAAAAAGTAAGAAAGAAAAAAAAAAAAAAGGAAAACAGGAAAAAAGAAGAGATTTGCCAGACAAATTTACCTTTAATTTCTGATCACATCAATTGAGGCCAGCAAATATATGGTTTGCAGGAGGATGACAAAAGCTGTCATACTGCTTCCTGACTGTTTTTTTCCACTACCCCCTGCCTTCTTTGGTTATTCAATATGTAAGGAGAGTTCTCCTTCCCCAAACGATCACTGAGCTTCCATGCAAGACTAGCGTCTGTGAATGACAGCATTTTTGCCTCCTTATTAAAAAGGCCCAGAGAAAAGTGTGCATGCAGGGGGGCGACTGTAAGATTCCTTCCACTCTCAGCTAGTCTGCAGTTGCCGGTTGCTTTACTGACACTTACTCATTACGTTTTGCCACATGAATTCTTTCTCTCAGCCTTGAAGGTCATAAATTGTGATTTACAAGGCTGAAGGAGAAGTTGCAATCAAATACTGAGGCCACAGGCAGACGCCCACTGCAGAGCTGGCAGCGATGGTGTAAGACTTGATAGCTTTCACTACAGGAATGGCCCATGCAAGCCATTCTCCCAATCACTGTGAAAGCAGCTGGTTTAGTCTGAAAAGCCAGTGTGGGGCAGCTGGAAGAAATAGGTGATTCACAACCATCCCAGCCCTTTCTGCAAGAAGCATTTGACTACACCCTGAGTAGTTTTTTGCCTTTTTATTTGCCTTCTTTTCACCTCATTGCAGCCAGAAGATTGCTAAGTGCCTTTTTGGGACAGGTCTGAATTCAGTGAAACTACTCACTTAAGGAGCTGTTTGCTAGTTTGAGCAATGTGACTGACCTTTGGTTTCCATTTCTAGGACACATCATTCATGAAAATTGGGTCTTTTATGTCCATAAGCTATTGGCTGCTAAATCTCAGCCCCCCTCCCCCAGAATCTGTTTACAAGCTTCAGCCCAATCCACGTTAAAGATATTACAAACTGATGAAATCATGGCTTGTAGTGGTTGGTACAGAATTTGTTTGTTTATTTATCTCTGGCTGAGTTTCTTGTATCAGGGACTTCCACTGACCTAAGAATGAGAGGTTAAATTCCCTCAAGTCTTTGTCCCAGTTACTGCCTTGTCACTTTATTTGCAATCTATAAAGGATCATGTGTGTCCCCTTGTAAATGCCATTCCAATAGTTCTCCCCTGCAACATTTTTTTTCTGAAGGACTCCAAAGTAATGCTTGTTGGGAATTTTCCCACAATATATTTGTTTGCATCAGAAAATGCTGACTTGCTGAAACACAACTTTTTTTGTGGGAAAGTATTTGTTCCAGTAAGAAAGCTTCTCAGATTCGGAATTGAATTTCTGGAGGAAAAAAAAAAAAAAAAAAAAGTGAAAGACAAACTTTCCCATCTTTTCTTCAAAATAGATAGCTGCTCAGTGTTGAGGCACTCCCCAGGGGATACTGGCGAGGGAGGTTTGAGTCCCTCTGATTCAGTGTGTCAGCCTTTTTCTGGGCCAGCTATGCAAAGCCAAACAGCTTCAGACAGGGTAAAAGGGATGACCGACTGGATTGTGTCTTTGAAGCCTGGCTTCAGCATTTTTTCAGCAAGGTCCCAATTTTGTTTCAATGTACAACAAAACCAAATTTTGAAATTTATATTGTTTTCCAAAATAGTAATGTTTTGCAGAGAGTCTTACACTAATCCAACACTGATTGCTTTGGAGATCCATTAGTATCTTCCTAAAAATGCCGATGTCAAGAGTTGCTCTGTTTGGGATCTATAGCTCACAAGCAGTCCTTTTGAATTTCTGTGGTTTTTAGGAGATGCCTGGGGTTTGCTTCTGCAAATTTCTTAACTATGACATGTATGAGCAGACTCACATTAGCTAATTAATAGAACCACTCATACACTTGATGCCAGCACATTATGCATTGATAAAACTTTTATTAAAATCAAGAGAAAGATTTCCAATGACTTAACTGAAAAATTTGCCATGTTATGCCCTCATATCTTGAAGTTTTGATACCGGATCTTGCTTTATCTTGTGGTGTTCAGATGCTATCAAAATCATATTTAGATCAATCACTTATCTCTATGATGACAGAAAGAGATAGGAACTTTATTTTTAGAGAGGGAGGGAGAACTCAGGAAACCTGGATTCTTTTTTCTGACCTATCACAGACATGCCTACACAATCTATCATTATTTACTTACTTTATCAAATAGTTTTATGGTTCTAAGATGCAAGGGAATTTAAGCACTAGGACACATAGCATTTTGGTAAAATACTACATTACAGTGCTCATAATCGTAATTTACTCAACAACAATTTCACAATTAGGATATTATAATGCAGTTTTAATGCACATTTATTATAATAAAGAAGTTCAGAATTATATAGATACAACACAAATCATATTTAATCAAGAGCAAACAATCCCAGATAATAACTAAGAATTACAGTGATATGCTACTGAGTTTATATGCATCATTTTTCTTTTATCAATAAATAGCGCTACAAATAGTCATAATACAAATTGTTTACTTTTGTTCTAAAACGTTCTATAATATTGATTGATGTTTATGACCGAGCCTTTACTTATTGGCATGAATACCAAAAAAGTGCTTCTGCTAATGAGACAATTAATTTTCCATCCTGCATACCTCTGGTTTCAAATTACATTTAAATAGTAATTCTTATAATATACTAATTGTTTTAAAATGAAGTAAAAAAAAAAAAAAAAAGAGCACAAATTGCTATTTCATAACTGGCAGAGAAGGACCCTTGGAAAATGGAGTCCTCTTTTCATAAAAGCAAATTGTATTATAAACCTTTCCCACCTTTTAAGTTAAAGCTGACATTCTGTGAAATATTGTTTATACTTACTTCACAAAAATGTCACAGCTTGGTTCTTTGTATTACGTGCTTTTGCCTGACTTGTGTGTTAACCACCTTCCTGAATCTTCCTTGTTTGAAGGATGCAGCCAAAGAAGATGGATTTTTAAGGTAAAATTCAGCCCTAAGTACTATTTCTTAATCTTCAGCTCTAAGTTTTACCTTATCATTTAAATTGGAATTACATTTTTATTGTAGTTTATCAAAGTTATATGTGGAAACATTCTAGAATTAAATAAAATTATATCATAGCCTATATATATATTGTACATTCTATGGTATTGCATTATTTTTAATCTATACCTGAAAGACATCAGGACATATCTCGAGGTATGCTCCTAAGAGTGGTAACTACATAGGTTCCCAGAAGCTGGTAATACTACCTTTACTACCATTCCTTTCGATTCTTGAACTTAAAAAAAAAAAAAAAAAAGTTGAAATTAACAGTTTTCTGTAAGGAAAAAAAGCCTTCATGCTTGAAAACAATGAAAATTTCTTCGTTATAGGGAGATAGATAAACATATTAGAAATCAGTGGTCAGTGACTGCAGAAAATCAACTGACACTTGAGAAATTCTGGTATAGGAAGCACCTATACGTAACAATATTTTACATTTGGAAGCCTTTTACATTGGCTGTGTCTTAAACCAGAGCTGCAACTGGAAGCAGACCTTACTACTCCAGTCCTGCAAACCTCCCCAGTTATGACTGCTAAATGAAAGTCTCCAATTAATGAAGAGGATGACGGACCAACAAACACCTTCATCTATTTACTGAACATGTGGGTCCCCCCAGCATCTCTGACTGCACATCTTTCAGTGCTAAACATCGTACCATTCACAAACGTGGTACTCAGTCCTGTGCACGCTGCATAGATCTGCATTCACTGCTGCAGTGAGAGTATTTGCTAGGTGAGCAATAGCCTCCGACAAAGACAGAGGATAGAATTATTAAGTAATGATGAAGCTGTGTCAAGCCTCTACAGAGATGTGCAACAACAGTGTGCTTACACTAACCCTGACTTTCAGCCTGAGAATGCAGTGGTTTCACGTGCCATTTCAAGAAGCACTTTTGCTAAATTTTGAGGCATGATGCAATGGTTTAAAAAGCGGATAATGTATCATGGAGAACATTCTGGCTAACATCCCAGGTCCATTAAAATCGGTGTGGGTTTTTCCTCTGGTTTTGTGCTGTATGTTTGTTATTTCTCCTCCTTCACTCTTTTCACTTATACCCAGTTATGATATTCATTAATACATGCCTTTATATCAGGGCTCGTTAAAAGCACTGCATGTCTTTTATTACATACCCAGAACCCAAGTCTGCACCCAATGACAGAAAATTATTTTTGTTTTGAAGAAACAAAAATTACTGATTTTTTCTCACAACCGTTGTTTAATGGACATAGGGTGGGTAAGTGGAAGAGGGTGTTTATTAAGCTCTAAAAGATGGTCTGTACGCCTGAGGCATATTTTTTTTTATGTATGTTGCATGAAATGTGTGACATTCTGTTGGATATGACTTTAAAGCAACTCTATGCCCTGCTGTAGGTTAAACACTAGAACATAAACACCTACATTAAATCTGAAACAGACAATAAAATAAGAAAACACATTTCCATTTTCTGACTGACCTCAATCTCTGAATGAGGACCCCTGCATGTTACATTAGCAGGCTGGGCTCCATTACCCTGATGCACGCTCTGCTCAATCTACTGAGATATTGATTTTTTACAGAGCATACACACTGTAAAATCAATATTCCCCTACACATGGCAGTGGCAACAGCATAGCTGAGGCCAACGCCATGGCCTAGCACAGGGGTTGCACGCTTAGGGACCAGGGATAGATGGGGAATGGGAAGGTAGGAAATAATATACCCGTGGCAAAATGACTGGGACAGGGCTGGAGAGCAAACGGCATGATGAAGGTGTGGACGGGGAGGAACACGCTTTGCAAACACCTCAGGAAAGCTCACAGAGGACTTGCGATTTCTGCTTCTGCAGACAAAGGAGCTGAAGAAGGGGAGGAAAAAAATAAGTATTTAAAGGTAAGAGATTCTTCTGGGATTCTCCCTCCCCAAATGTTACATTGGAAAAAATATAAATGCCAACAAAAAAAAATGTTTTTCACGTTATTTCCCTTTCAGACACCGACATGCCAGCTAAGGCTTGGCTTCACCAGCATCGCTGGGATCCTGCTTAGACAAAGATGATACAAGGGCTTGTGTGTGGGGAGCAGTGATCCCGTTACAGGGCAGGGCCCTGGCTCCCCGTCCCAACACCTCATGGCCATGTAGCCGTGTGTCAGTGTCCCTCTGGGGCTGCTCTGACACCTTGACACACACAGGGGCATTTTTATAGCCGAGGCCTACACGGCCGCAAAGCTCAGTGCAGGTGGGTTATCCCCACCACTGACTGCATCAGCAGCTTTGCCCAAGCCTGGCGGGTGAGCTGATCGATAGGGCAGGTTTTATGTTTAATTAATTTAATTTGGTGTAAATGGAGATGAATGGCGGCAGGGATTATTATTTTTCAGTGCGTATTTATTTAGCCAACTTTGTGCTAAGGCGAACTTTGAAATCCTTCTTAATAGCTGCGGGAAGCGAGAGAGCAAGGTGCCAGAAGCAGCAAACTCTTGGAGAAAATTAAAAAAAAAAAAAAAAAAAAAAAAAAAAAAAAAAAAGAGAAGAGAGAAAAGAGAAGAGAGAAGAAATCTCAGAGAAAATAAAATTAAATGAAGAGAGAAGGAATCATCTGCTTCGGAAAACCAATCCACCTGAGCTTTCCTGTCAGACTCGAGAGGGAGAGGAGAGGGTGTTTCGAAGCAGGGGCTTCCATATTTTGGGTTAGGGCAGGGTAAAGGAGGACTTTTCACATTTTGGGTATAGCACAGGGTGAAGGAGGACTTTTCATATTTTGGGTTTAGGGCAGGGTGAAGCAGGACATTTTGTATTTTGAGATTTGGGCAGGGTGAAGTAGGACTTTTCATATTTTGGGTTAGCGCAGGGTGAAGCAGGACTTTTTGTATTTTGATATTTGGGCAGGGTGAAGGACTTTTCACATTTGGGATTACGGCAGGGTGAAGGACGACTTTTTGTATTTTGAGTTAGGACAGGATGAAGAAGGACTTTTTGAATTTTGGGTGAGGGCAGGGTGAAGGAAGACTTTTCAGATTTTGGGTTTAGGGCAGTGTGAAGCAGGACGTTTCGCATTTTGAGATTTGGGCAGGGTGGAGGAGGACCTTTCACATTTTGGGATTAGGGCAGGGTGAAGCAGGACTCTCCACACTTCGCGTCAGGCTGAGGCAGGACCTTCCACCTTTCCCACACCCCGCCGGTTTCGGGCAGGACCCACACTCCCCCGGCGCTCTCCATCTTCTCCCCTGCTCCAACTTTGCCCGAGCTCCGTCCCCATCCCCACGGTGCCCACCGCCCCCCACCGCCCCCATCCCCCTGACGAGAGCCGCGGGCACGCGCGCGGCGCTCCCCCTTCCCTTCCCCTCCCCTCCCGCCAGGAGCGGCGCGGCCCCGCCCGGCGGGGAGGGGAGGGGAGGGGAGGGGAGGGGTGCGGAGGGAGGCGGGGCGGCGCCGCCTTCGCCGGGCGGCTTTGGCGCGGAGCGGCGACAGCAGCCGTGACCTCCGACCCCGCCCGGCGCTGGCCAATAAGAGCGCGGCTCGTCCCCGAACCCAAAATTTCCACGTCGGCAAAAGTCAAGATGGAGCGGGGCGGCGCGGGGCCGCGCGGGGCGGCGCGGGGCGCGGGCACCCGCACGGGACGGGACGGGACGGGATCGGCCGGGATCGGCCGGGCTGGGCTCGGCTCGGCTCGGCTGGGCTCAGCCGGGCGGAGGGGGGCGGACCTGTTGCGCTCGGCGGCGGGGCTGAGGGAAGGGCTGCGGTAACGGCGGCGGCGGAGGAGGAGGAGGAGGAAGAGGAGGAGGAGGGGGGGGGTGAGGGAGGCTCGGGGGGCTCAGGGGGTTCGGGGGGCTCGGGGCCGTTGCCGCCGGGGTTCCGCCGCGGGCGGCGCGCTCCCCGCGGTGCCTCCGCGCCCGTGTGGCTAACCCTGCGCCTCTTCTCGCCCCTTCTCCCCGCAGGCGAGCCGCGAGGCGGGTCTGGTCTCCTGAAGCAAAGTTCTGTGACACTCCGACTCTGGTTACGATAGCAGTCAGTGCACTACAGAACTTTGTCTCCGGGGGCTGCTGCTGCTGCTGCTGCTGCTGCTGCCCCAGGTGGACACGTCACGGCAGGCCCGGCAGAGGTGGGAGCGCTGCACAGTCCGGCACCCGCACCCGCACCCACACCAGCTCGGAATAAAGGCTCTGCTGAGGCGACCCGCTGGCCTCCCGCCATGAAGTTGTCTTGGGTTGTGTCTGGGGGTGAAAGGAGAGCAGCCTCAGGGTGGTTGGGGGGTGTCGGAGCGAGGCCAGGCCGGCTCGACGTGGCGTGGTGGGTATGTGGAGGTGCTGTGCACCGCTCCTCGGTGTGCTGTGCTGTGAGGGTGCAACAGGAGCACCTGAACCGAGTGCTGGAGCTGGAGGAAAGGCTCCGTGCGCCTAGCAAAAACCTCTGACATAATGCCCTGCTCTAACTTGAATGTGTTTTAAGTTGGCTGTGTTAATGCTGTGGCTTTGCTTGGTGGCACTGAGCTTTTTTTCCTCTTTAGGAACCCTAAAAACCCCAACACGGGTCAAGTAATAGCTACTACCTAAATACAAGCCTCTGAACCTCTCCAAAAACCGTGCGATTTGCTGTAAGTCAGTACCGTGATACTTGAGCCTTGCTGTTTGGGAGGGGGCGCTTTGGAAGTGTGAGTGAAAATGGCATTTATTAATACACTTGCAAAGTCTTATAAACTTACTTGATGCCTGCATTATAATCAACGTGGACAGGGGCTTTGAGGGCTGAGAAGGGACAGGCCACGATCAGCTTCCTCCCACTTCAGTTGAAGTTGGAGTCTGGCAGCAGCACAATGGAGGCCCATCTCTCTTCAGAAACTTTGCACAGCCTCTTGACGTGTAAGCAGCCATGGAGCTCTTGTGAGGACGTAATCAACCAATGGGCTCTCGACATAATGAGCATAACATGAAGGCAGGAATTGCTAAAGGTTAGGTAAAGTAAGGTATGGCTTTTTTTTTTTTTTTAAATATTAAAAATCGGTATGTACTATAGAGTTTGTGAGTGAGTGAGGCTTTTACAGCATGTTCTGCATTCTTTTGCACTGTGTTCTGTGGTAAGTTAGAGATGCACTGCTTTTATATGTGTATATATATATGTGCATGTATATGTGTGTGCTTGTCTATATGTATATACATAAACATCAGGGATCTCATATTCTGTTGGTTTTCTGTAGCTAATCATCCCCTTTGGGCTCATGAGAAACCTAAACCAACTTTTCTTTCCTGCCAATCTGAATGTGGAAGGTACAGCAAGATTATACACTTCATAGAGCTGGGCTGGAAGCTGAAATGCTATTCTAAGTACATGCTTTTTAGCTCAAACTGCTTAATCAGAGGGTAGGTAAAGTGAGGAGCACTTACTGTATGGCAGCCCATGTGACCAGCCAGGGCTATATTTGGATACTGGAGGTCTAAGGAATCCTTTTTGCTAACCATTTTTGGCCAATTGCCTGCCACTTTACGTTGTGCAGTGTGACGTCTGCTAAGAAGGACTTGGAAGCCTGGTGTCTGTTTAATCAGTGCGGTTATAGGGAAACACCTTGCATTGTTGGGGCTGCAGTACCACTATATTTAATTTAGGGGTGGCTGCTGCTTAATAGGCTATGTAATGCAAATTACAGCTACCGATCTTTGGACTACTGAATAGCCTTTTGGAGGGCCGTGGATCTTAAGTAGTTCTCTTAGATACTCAGATTTAGTGGTTAAAACTCCAGATTCTTACAGTTACAAGAACCCACAGAATTGAGCATATGCTTGCTCTTTCAGGGTGAGCGTAACATGTTTGGATTTTAGCTTAGTTCAATATAACTTTGGCCTGGAATAGTGGAGCCAGCTACTGAAGTCTTTTTCACTGGTCTGGATGTGGCAGCAGATGGCAAACCTGAATCCAGCTGTGGTGGGAAGGAAGAGTTCATCTGCTTTCTCATGTTTCAGCTGGAGACAGTTTTCTGCCTGCTTTATTTCCATGGTGGTCAAGCCGAGTACCTGCAAAGGCGAGGTGAGTAAAGCTTGGCCTTCTGGTGGCCCTTGGCTTCTCCTTGCCACGTGCCTGTGACATGCGGTGCCTCCTGTCCTACAAGTCGTACTGGAATAGTGACCTTTTGGTGGCACTTCTTTGATACGGGCCATCACGTGACCCTAAGGTAGGGCTAAAAGAAGAGCTCCACGCTTCAGATCTTGTGCTTTGTTCTTGCCTTGAAATGCGTTGTCCATTCAGAAACATGCACCAAAAGCGCTGTGTCGTGTGGCACGCGTGGGTTCTGTATGCCAGCTCTTGTTGCGTGAGGCTTGTGAAAGGTCGCGAGGCATGCAGCCGTGACTGGGTTCCTGAGTGGGAGGTGAGTTTTGACTAACCTTTAAGAGTAGTGTCTGATCAAGATGATGTGGGAGCTGGAAACAAACACAGTGATGCTATTTAAAATAAAGTCTGAATGTCAATTTGTGTAGCTGCATTGATATGACTTACTTCCCAATGACTTCTTGGCATCTTTGGTTTTCTGCTAGGTAACACATTGCTGGAAACATACTCTAAACTGCTGCATTATTTTTTTGGTCCTCTGAAACTCTGAAGTGTCTATTTAATTATGTGCCTCTCCTACTTGGAGGAGCGACAAATGAACATGCTGAGTAAATTACACAAATTTCTAAAACAGTACAAGTCTTTGACTGCTCCTTCAAATAGGAAATCATGCCAACTTATTTTTCTGCGAGCTGGAGAATAGCAAAGGCGTTTGCTGTCAAATACTTTGAAAGTTGAGGCTGAATGCATCTGGTATGACCCAGATTGCCTGTGTGTATTGATCCAGCTATGTGTCCATGTTTCAACTCTGTATATAGGTACTGCACTTTAAATGCTGAATTGAAAATACAGTCTGGTTTTTTTATTTCTAAAATGTCTCATCCAGTTTCCTCTTCAAGGTCAGAGTCTCCATACAATCCTGAGATTTACCAATGTATTTGTGTTTTGAGATTTACCAAAATACTATTGGGTGTGATGATGAGATAGCACACATGCTAAACAGCCACAGTTTCTGGTCGTTGTGTGACAGGAGGAGATTGAAGAGCACAGGGGAATGCAGACGGAAGGCAAGGTGCACAGCCTGCGGATACTTAGTCCTGGGATGCTACTGGACATGATACAGTTGAGTGTTCTTGTTTTATTAGCTCAAAGTCAGATCTCTAGAAGGTGAAGTTTTAACAAAAATCTAATACTTGTATCTGTAACCTAAAAATGCTGTAGAAATTGATGTAAAAGGCAAGTCTTAGGCATGTGCTTTCATAGAACTAAGATGCACTGTTTTACTAAAAACAGAAGTAAACTTGCTGACTTAAGGAACTGTGTAATAAACAACTTATAAATAGACCATAAGGTCCAATGAAATACAAAGAAAGTATTGGAAGTGGTGAGCTGATGCCAAAAAGCAGTAAGTGATGCTGGGGTATGTATCTGCTGCCTGGGCAGCTGTATTCAAGAAACTTTCATGGGTCCAGGCAAACTGAAGTGCTGTGAAAACTCACCCAGAGCAGGTTGTGCAGCTGTGGCTGTACTTTAGTAGGTTGGGGAGTTCGGTGTGGCTTTGTGTTAGTGATGGCCCTTCTCTCTAAATCTGGGGAGAACAGGATGGGAGAAGCATTTTGGAATGGGAAGTGGAGCTGAGCAGTTTAGAGGTACCTAACTGGTGCCGTGCAGTGACAGGCTAGCATCCTGGTTGGAGCGGGAGGAGGCCAAACTACTCCTGGCAGAAACAAGACATTAAGCTTAAAGAATAGGTGGGCTCTTAGGAGTGCAAATGGGAACTGCTATGCAAGCCCAAGTGTATTTTCTGCTTTATTTCAGGAGGGAAGTGGAATTTGTGAAACGTTGGCAAATGCCATTCAAATAAGGCTATTTTCTTGCTTTATGAAACAGGCTAGAAACTCAACTACATGTTAATCGTGCTTTCTGTAATCTAGAAATAACCTTTCCTGTGACCAGGTTTTGTTTTTTGAATTACTGGAGCTAATGGAAGTGAAAATAGCTCAGTGCAGCTGAACCTATATTTAAGATCCTAGAGGTGTTTCGCTGAAACCTCTCTGCAATTAACTGCAGACTGAGGGAGCTGAAACCTGGCTTCATGTAGCCAACACAGAAGTAATTACTTGCAGAAATACCTGCATAACTTTCTGAAGTGAGCAATAAAGTCCTGTGCTTTATGAATAAAAAACTTTAGACAATTGATGAATGGTTGCCACTTCAGTTTTAGTTTAGTTGGACTGTCAGGACCATTGCACAAAAAGCCAGTATCGCACTTTTTTTAACCCAGTTCTTAATCTGATGGCTCTTACCTCTTTTTTTTTTTTTTTTTTTTTTTTGAAAACTGCATTCTTGCAACAACGTTTGTTCTCTTGCAGAGCTGCTGTGAATGTTGTTCAGCTGTAGTGAAATTCTGCATTTCTGTGTTTTATAAAAGTAAGTTTCACTACTGAATGTTGAGCTGCTTGTGCGTCAAAATCCTTCCTGTGTTTTGTAGGATTTTGCAGGAATTGTAGTTGTAGGAACATCGCTGGTGGTACAAGAGATTCAAGCTGGTGAGCAGCAGTGCATTTAGGTTGTGTGAGCAGTCCTACTAAGGCAACTAGGCTGTCTGGTGCTCTGCATTTTGGTAGCTGGGTGACTTTGGAGGTGTCTAAATACAGATGGAGGCAATTAATATTCCACGTGGTCATGAGTTGTAGTGCGGGGCAGCTCGTACCGTGATCTGCTTGAGAAAGGCAGCGGAGTACTCTGTTAATATCTGTGGTAATGCGAGAGCTCCAGAGTAATAGTAGCTTTAGGAAATGAGGTATTTCACAAATAAATGGCTTGATCTGAATTGGGGAGGGTTGGAAAGTGTGCCTGCACGTTGGGAACGTGGCAAAGGAACACTGGCAAAGAGAGTTTGGTCAGGTGAAACAGGCCCTGCTTGTTCCCACAGCCCAGTGATCCGAGAGCAGCAAGCCTCACACTGTGCCCTTTGTGCTGCTCCTCTCTGCTGTGACACATGGCTGCGAGCTGACACCACCAACAGTGGAACATGTGCGTGGATATGGACACTGGCTTTAGGTTCTGTCTGGAAAGCGGTCGCGTTTTGTATGGTGAAATACTTGGAGTAGCTTACAGTGGGATTTGGGACAGCTCTGTGTGACCTCACATATGTTAGCATCAAAGGCCTTAGTAGGGGTAATTGAAACTCCACCACAACACTTCCTGAGCTACTGTCTTGACAGCAGTTGTAGTCACTAGAGCTGTCCAAGTGAGTGCTATCACACTGACTCCACCTCCTGTTAGCACATCCCAAAATCACAACTGATCGCAAGTTACTTCAGGTGCTCATACCCTGGACGTGGCACAGAAAGGATGGTCTCTGTTGGGGGAAATCTTAAGTTGATACAGCAATCAGCTCTCATACTTGATTCTTTTTTTTTTTTTTTTTTCCTAAACTTTATACCCAGAAAATTTTACCTTTGCTGCTGCCTTATCCCACAGCTGCTTCCATTGCTGCTTATGGTAACACAAACAATTCATTTATAAGGTGTGGGAAGAAGGGTTACAGAAGGAGAATGTTACCCTGAATAAATGCAAGGTAAAGCACATAGTGATGAGTTTTGACTAAAGATTAACTAGCCTGAGTGTGCAAGAAGAGTTGAATCCCATTAGAAGGTACATGGTTGCTTTAACTTTACTAAGTAGTAAAGTATGGGATTAAATATCTGTTTAATGAAGAGGGATTTTCACTTTCCTGGGAGACTTACTGAGTCATAAGCAGGGGGTTTTGCTCTTCAGTTGTAGCTGGGCCTCTGAGAAGGAGCCGGGAACTTCAGAGACTTCTTTTGCAAAGGCTTTCACAGCACAGGGAAGGGGCTTTGCCAGGACAGAAGCGTTGAGGAGGCGAGGATTTCCTGCAGTTGAAGGGGCTGGTGGTGGTTTCCCTTCTCCAAGCAGTGTCTGGGAAGTGCTTCAGGCAATAATGGGCATCTGTGTGGCTGTGCTGCTTGCTTTTCAAGGTCACTTGTGTTTAGTCTCCAGGGAGTCACATCTCCGTATCCCCCACACAGCCATTAAGGCAAGGAGCTGATTGTGCAGAGCAAGCCATGGAGAAAGGGTGCACTTTGGGCTAACTGGCTGTTAAAAGTGATCTCTGGCAGCCCTTGCTCTAAAGAGCAAATCTGCTGGAGAATTTTTTCACTCTGCAGCTGCTGGGGTTGTGACACAACCGTGCTCTCCTGCAGGTACGGCTTGAGGGGCTGGGAGAAGAAAGCAGGAAAGGGAGCGAGGATACAGCTGGGGAGAGAGGAGGTAGAGGGTGCTGGGTGGAAGAGGCTGTGGGAGGTGCTGGAGGAGCAAGATTTTGGTGCAGTTCTGAACTTTGATGTCCATGTGATCACAATTCGGTAAGTGCTTCGTGAGATGTTAAACTTAAACTGCCAGACTGCACATTGACCAAAGTAATTCAGGAGCTCTGCCTGTAATTGCACCGTGCAAAAGGAGCCCTTGCCTCTTGAGACGCTTTAATAAGTACCTGAGATATAACGTGCATAAAATACTTGCATAATACAGCTTTTAATTTCTGGTGTGCATTAATTTGAAAGTAAGTGGGCTCAAAATCCTGGATTCTCATGGCTTTTCATGATACTATAGAAATCCATTCTTTCAGATACTAAGCTAAACCAGGGAGGACCCACAGCACTCAAACAGTTGTTGTTGGAAAACAAACTATAATTAACTATCTTCGTTAGAGAGAAAGAGGAGACAGTGCAGAGCGCTGCCAAGAAAGCAGAGCTGTTCTTAACCCTTGCCCGCTAAATAAAATCAATCTGAGTAACAAAGTGCTAAGCAAGGCAGGAAGGCTCGTGAGCTGCAAGGGGCACAAGTCTTAGACAAAAGCACTGCAAGTGACTGCTCGAGGAAATACATGGATGATGACAACTTTGACTTCTCAGTGGCTGTGCTGCCAGCTCCTGGCAGAGCTGGAAAGCAGGAGGCAGAGCGCGTGGTGGTTGAGCTGTGTGGCTGCCGATCACGCTGGGAGGAAAAGTGAAAGCAGGCCTGGGTGCTCCAGGGCAGCGCTCTTGCAAAAGGTGTGTGCCAAAATGTTTTAAAACAACCTGTTGAGCTAAGCACTAGTCGTAGGTTTGAGAACAGGCTGGTCTGTCGAAATAGTAATTTTGGAGTTTCATTGAGTGCAGCGCCTTCCATGTGGGTTTGATTAGGCAGCAAGAATATAAATACAATGAAAATTAAATCCTGTCTGTAAAAGATTTCATTATTGAAATTGTGTGTTCCTGGCTTGAAGTTAAGCATCCAGTTCTGGATTACATTCTTGCTCAATATGGTTCACTTGTCTGAAACATATTGTTTAAATTTTGGTGTTAAATTTAGTCATAATTGGGATCAAGCACACAAATGGGAAGACGCAGTGAAGGCAAATCGTAGCAGTTGCATGTAAATGAAGTGAGGACTTGGTCAGCGTAGTTCAGAGCCCAGGCTCGCAGCACTTAGCACTGGGATGCCTCCTACAGTGTTGCACGGGCTGGTTGCGTGGTCAGCAGTGTGATGGGGCAGCCTGCTGACAGCACGAAGGGTTTGTGTTGTGGGCCCATGCTAATCCTGCTCTCAGTGCATTGAAATCCGTGTTTAAATGGAGCTAAACCAGCAGCTTGTTGTTAGAATAATGTTAAAATTGTAAGTGTTGTGTAACCGTATTAAAAGCACTCCTAGAGCATGAAGTGCTGGTGACAGTCACTGCTGCCCAGCCAAGCAGCAGAGGTGTTGCTTGCTGGGTGAAGCTTCCAGCAAGTTCTCATCATTTAGTCGTGCTCAAAGTTACCCAACGTGAAAAGAAACCCAGTCAACCAAGGTACTGCTGGCTACGGATTGGGTTTCGGAGTCCCCAGCCTGAAATATTTCCCTGCATTAAGAATAAAAAGCACTTGTGAGAGGGCTTGCTGTTGGGTCATATGTTCTCAGACTGGCGCTACTTATTCTACTTCATGAACTGTTCTTTTGGGGAAGAAGTAGTTTAAATGATATATGATTATCTAAATATATGCATGTAAACAGACCTTCATATATGTGTATACATAAGTATGGCTTTAGATTTTTGATGTTTATGTTGCTTTTCAAGTGTGTGGTCTGCAAAAGGGCTCTTTGAACATGGATTTCACATAATCAAAAGCGAATTCACTTCAGACACCATATATAATCTTTTTTTAGAGTAAGAGTTTACTGAAATGCCTGCCACAAAGAGGCATTTGCATGCAGGGGTGAGGGGGGGATGCCTGTGTGTGACACTGGGCAGAGGATGGCAGCACCACCGATGTGGGGAATTCCTCGTGAGCCATCAGTGCTTGCAGCCAGAGATCCACCTCATCCAGGGCTGCGCATTCCCTGGAAGACAAAGGCCAACTAAGGAAGAATTAAGGGATGTTTTCTCAGGCACCTGGGAAACTCATGACTCACGCTACCTAGAAAAAGTAAAATAGTTGGGGGGGGGGGGAGGGGGGGCAAGTAAGCCTGTTATTGTGAACTGCTTCAGAAGCAGGAAAAACCACAAGAGTAAATTTGCTGTCTAGTCAGTGGAGGCCTTTTTTTTAAAAAAAAAAAAAAAGAAAAAAGTATATAAACATTTTAATCATATAGGGAATAAAAGTTAAATACAAGAAACACACAAAGGATGTGCTGTGGAGAAAGACAGCTGGCTATTTTCCACTGCTGGAAGCACCAGAGCTGGGAGATGTGCTCAGGCTGGGATGCATCCAGCGAGACTGGGTTTGGAGAGAGAATTGGTATGTCCATTTGGTCCAGTCCTGGAGCTCTTTTCAAGATAACTGCTATGGCACTGCCAGCTGAATATCCAAAATGATAGATCTGGGGGGAAACAGGAGCTGAGTAAAGGTGCTGAGCAGCTTTGGAAGTTTCTGCTGGTTATAAGGTAAAAGAAAAAGTTGCTCAGACTTTGTCTGATTCATCAGTTTGAAAGCAAAACTGCAGATGCCAGATATTTGTGGGGTCCCTGTCTTAATGTGGAGCTGGAGGAGTTGAAGGCACTTGTCAGCAGAGAGCCACGTGCGGCATGTGAGGGTTGGAAGCACAAAAGCATCCCAGGCAGCGGTGCTGGGGTGCTCTGTGGTTCTTTGCGACAAACCTGTGAAAAGGGGAGTCTGGTGGCTTAGGCGGTAATGGGAACAAAGCACAGATGCTTTCAAACAGCAGCTTTGGCTTTCATCCACAGGTATGAGGAGGTTCATGCCTAATCATGAACCAGCATTACCAGAAGCTGAGTGTAACTCATTCTTCATGCTTGCCCAAATGAACTGCAAAATGCTTTCCATTGACACATGTCAGAGGTGCAGGTTGAGTATGAATGGAAGAGAGATTTAGTGTTGCACATCTGCCCTCTGGAGCATCTAACCCAAATGCTGTGGAGCAAAATCCACACTTATCTACCTGTTCTGTGACAACCTACCGTATTTTGGGGCACAGCACCAAAGGTGGGCTGTAGCTCTAGAGCAAGTCTGTTGGGAGGCAAAAGGGGTGGCTAGAGCCAGGATGTGCTGGTATTGCGCATGGCTTGCCCTCAACACTTCAAGTGGAGGTGTCTTTGTATGCATTGGGATTTCTTCCAAAGCCAGTGTAACGATGGCCCCCGCTGTATTGCAGGCGAGTAGCTGAAGAGTGAGAAAAGTCACTTAGGGAGTGACAAACCTAAGGAGGGCTGGAGATGGTTTATATTGACTTAAAATGAACAAATAACTTCTTGCTCAAGCTGAAACGCAAGCCTGGTTTCTATGCCTGGTCCGTGTCCAAGCCTTGTGCTGACAGCACGGATGGCCCATTGTGCACTGAGGGCTGTGCATGAGCGTACGCTTCCACGCAGGGCCACAGTTCAGCTCATCCAGCCTTCTGATCGAACTTGTCGCAGGTTTTACTCCTGCTCTTCTTGGGAGAGCCATTCCTGCAAGGGGCCTCCCTTTTAAAGGGCTGCTCCTCTCCCTTTGCTGAGGGACCGGTGCCCAAACCTTCCCCATAGTGCTTGGTTCCTCTGTTCTGTTGTAGCCTCTTTAAAAGTGTTAAAATTTTTGCTTTTCAGTGCTCACGGTCCCTGTTCAACAACACAGAAGCTGTAAATATGACCCATTTAAACATGAGCACCAAAGGAAAGAAATGGAGCAGACACCACAGGGGTTAAGCGTGCACTAGCTGGGAAGGGAAAGAATGGTAACAGGTAGCAGCCAAATGCAAAATGACTGTTTTTGGCCTGCAGCAGTTTGGCACCAGCGATTTTAAAAGGCGGGTTGGGAAGGCTTGCTGCTGAATAGCTGCAGTAACAAGACAATCCTGAGCATGGCCATGGGCAACATCTGCACCAATAATCCTATCGGTTTATGGGTTTCTGTTTCATGCTGTCCCTGATGAATACATTCCTCGATGTGCCAGAGATGGTTATCACTGATGCTTTTCATAATTTTCGTAATATTGCTTCTCAAAATTATTTAATGGGAGAACAAAACCAAAACCCCATTTTTCTTTTCAGCTCAGCACATTTTAACCAAGAAGGTATCTGCAGTGTATTGCAAGCCTTTTGTTACTCAAACCTGTACCCCCCACACATTTGCTTAATTCCTTATTCTTGGGTTTAAATCAGTGAAACTCTGCCAAGAGGAGACTTACTGATAAGCTATTTTGAGAAGACTCAAGCTTGTCTGTCTTCAAGGAAATGCTAAACCCCAAATGGGCTCTGAAGCACCACTTAGGTCATTACTAACCATTGCTCTGCAAAAGAAGAACAACAAAAAAAACCTCAGGCTCCCTGTGTGGATTTGAACTATGCAATCACAGAAGTTTCTTAATGGAGGAGTTGCACGGAGGACACAAATCATAGATGAGGTCACTTGAAAATGGAGCGATTCATTAGGGAAGTTTGGCTGCCACGGTGTATGCTCATACAGAGTTCCTTGCCTTTTTTAAAAAAAAATCTTTCCTTTTTTTTTTGGGGGGTGGGAGAGGGAGTACATAATGCCTTAAAACATGAAAATATGAGCTGGATAGAAATCTGCACTTGAATTTCTAGGTTTAAAAATAAAACCACAACCCCATCATTTCAATTCTTTCATAGAAGGCTTCATTCACATTTGAAGGCTGCCAAAAAAAAAGAAAGAACACTGCTTTCTATTCTGAAATAAATGTTCCCCCACCTTTAAATACAGAGCTTGTCAGCTTTAGTGTTTGTAGTATCCCAACAGGAGCACGGGAAGAGCAACAGCAAATGATGGCTGATGTATTTCCATAACCAAAACAGAAAATAAATGTCCCTGATACGGGGCTGGAGCAGTAATATTAATAATAAACTCATTAAAAAAGCGTCCAGAAGATGATTAGGCAACACTGCAGTCATGCATGTTTCCCATAGGTAACAAACTACCTGTAGTGATGGTCACTTTTTGGACACATGCTTGTGTAGCACCCAGCTTGCTGGTCAATAACAGGCTTCCTAGTGCTGCTGTAGAAATAGTATCAGCAGTATTGATAACAGCAATAGTAAAGAATTCACTGATAAATAAAGTGACTGTCTTCCAGTGCAGTTATCCATGTCATTAAAACTACAAATCCCAATTGGCCCGGCTTTGTTTTGGGGTCAGCAACCAACATCAGTATGAAGTGAATGTTAAACGTTATTAAGCTCGTTACACAAGTGATGAAATGGCATTTCTCCTTACATTAATTGAGAGAAGGTGCTTTGGGACAATGTCTGTTGCAGGGGTGAGAGAACCTACCAGCAGGTGTGACCACCAGCAGTGTGGGGGGATTTTCTGGATGGCCACCAGCAGAACTCTCTGGGAATGGCATGAGGATGAGGTGCCCTTCATCAGCCCTTACAATGAGTCTCTCCACCAGCACTTGTCCAACTTGACCAAAATTCTTCAGCCTTTGTGATGAAAAATGTGAAATTTCTGGTTTGGGCACTTCTGTGCATCCCCAGCGACCTCATGGGATGGGGGCTGGGCGTATGGACCAGGCAGCAGCGTGCCCTGGTCCAGCTGGACTGGAGCATCACCGAGACAGGGACCAGACCCGATCTTCTGAACAGAAGCACCGTAAAAAGCTGTGATTATTCATCACGATCCAGCAGCAAACGAGGACGCTGGATGCCAGCTCCTGGCCATGCCTACTTCATACAGCTGCCAGCAACACCAGGCTTCTCCCTCCCACACAGCTCTTGGCGACATCCACTCCTATATCAATAACCTGGCTGGCAAGATGTTCTTGAATTAATTTCCTTCTTTCAAATGCCTCTTGAGAGTTTCAAATACCTGAGGGGACTTTTTCCCATGAAATTATCCTCGTAATAATCTCTATTCCTCACCTCCAGGCCTATAAAAATTACACTTTTTCATTTGTTCTGCTGGGCTGTTTCTGTCTCATAAAAAAAGCATTTTCTTCCCTACACAGAGTAGAAATCCTCTCAGCAATTCTAGCCACTTGGCATTAAAAACAAAAGCTACAGTAAATACAGCAATACTGTAAAGCAGAGGGCTAAGAGTCAGCCTCCCGAAGCTGCAGAGAAAGACAACGTAGGAGCTAATGTTCCCCTTATCTGGAAATGTCAGCGCTTGATAGGAATCGTTTGAGGTCCTTGAAGCTGGTTCCATTTTACAGAAACTCAAATTAGCAACCCACACAGCACAAGGCTGAAGCAAATGGCTGCTTTCCTCTTAAGCTTTCCAGCCTAATTTGTGGAGAAGATGCTTTGCTCCCTCAGGAGGTCAGACAGCATATTTTCCAAAGAAACTCTAGAAATATGGAAAAAAAAAGTATCTGAGAAATCCTTTTGCAGTGCCAGTATTTTAACTGCATTCTCACATATGTAGGCTATGGGTTTTCCTACACAGAGGAAAGCATTTAATCTACAGATGAGACCTCTGAAGAGTGAGGACTTCTCTATGGTGTAAGCTGCATTTGAATGAATTCCAAATTAAATTTCAAATAACCTACTTTGAATGTGCCATTAAGCTAGGAATTGCCTAGATACGATTAATAAATGGTGATACTTAATAAAAAGGAAGAATTTCCCAGAAGAAACATTAACTATACTCCTTTCTTTTCCTTACAGTTTCTTAGCTAAAAACACTTATTCATGTCTGTATTACCTACAACACTTCGTATTTAAGATCTTAATACTCTTCATAAATAAAACTAATGCAGTGCTTTCAATTATGCCCATTTTGCTGCTCACCCTCAATTTTGGAGAAAAAATATTAAAGCAAGCTTTTGCATTCTGTAAATGCTGTAATCCATCAACCTACTCATACAATATATATGTGGTTGCTGTCATGCATGCTGATTTAGGACAACGATTCATCATTTCTCACGTCCCAAGGTGGCAAGTGGCTCTCCACGAACTCTTTGCTCATGTTCCAGGAAGGCACCCGTCAGACCAAGCTCCCCAGCACTCACCTCTGAGCTCAGAACATACCTTTCTGAGCAAAAAAACATGCCTTAAATCTATGGGCTGAATAAACCTTGCATGACAACATGAGAAACAGCTATCTTAAACTATGCAAAAAATTAAGAAATACCAGATTCTGTGATGCATGAAGCAAATATGCCCCAAATTTCCTGAGAAATTTCCAGTCAGTGGTCAGTTAACTGAAAATGATTGTTATATTCAAGAGATTTGATAAATGATTTAAATTGCTTATACCCTAGCTGAGGCACTTACAGTTTTTAATCGTGTCCTCTTTGTGTCTGCACCAGCACGTGGGCTTGGTGCAGACTGATGAGGTGGGGTTCCTGCTGCCTGGGATGCGCTGTGTGGGGATTGTTTTAATGCCATCTTGTCCTCACAGCATTTCTTATCGGTGTTTCTCATTAGCAGTCCTTCTTAGTGAATGTGGGAATTTGGGAAAGCTCTCTCTGTATGGGAATGGTTCATCATCCAGGGCAGGCACTGAAAAAGCCTTTACTGACTGCACCTGTAGTGTCCCAGGTGAACTCTGTGGGTCTGCATTTAGCTGTTTGTAAAGTTTGTGTGTGTGGAGGTGTTCAGATCTGGAGGGTTATCACTGCAGCTCTTACTGGTTTTCTGGGGGTGTTGCTGGCTTCGTATCCCCAACGGGGACCTTCCTCCTATGTAGGATAAGGCAATTTTCTTTTCACACTTCTAACATGCACAAACACACACACAAAAAATAGCTGTGATCAATGGGTGTAAACTTCTCACTGCTGTATTTTCTGGGAAGAAAGTTCTCTGGTACTACTTCCCTACCGACCTTTTGATCTGCTGCTGCTTTTCTGAGATTATCTGCAGAAAGTCCAGTTTTCACTTGGCTTTTGGCACAGCAGTGCCACCACCCTGCTGTCTCCTCAGATGAGCAGCAGCAACCATCGTGCAGACGTGCCGACATGGTAGGTGTCCATCCTCAGCCTGCAAGGCCTCAGCATCAGCACTGCAGTTAGTCTACACAGAGACAAGGTCTGCCACTGCGGGTTATGGGTGCCCAGAATTAGTCTGGGTCATTTCAGTTAGAAAATCTGCATATTCTGTAAAATCCTCTTTTTTTTTTTTTTTTTAAATCACCAAAATAAAATTCCTTTCATGTGAACTCCATGGCCATCAAGGTAGGAGGCTGTCATCGTGCCTTCTGTGGCTGAATACAGTTACTGTCTGCATATGGATGGCCTTGCTTTTGAATGTATTTAATAGGAGCTCGTTTTTATGAAATAAGTCCAATTTAATTCATTTCTCTGATCTGTGGAAAAGGAAATTTCTAAGTCACCCTTACTGTGGTCATTCACTAGATCCTGCCATCCTCAGTGTCTCATGGTGTTATAGAAATACTGCCTACAAGTTAGGCAAAATGAGTTAATCTTATCTAATACATTTGGCATAGGACTTCAGTTTGGAGTGGGTCCTAAAGCACTGATGTTTTATAGTGTAAGTCTCCAGCTTTTGCAACTAGCTTTGCTAAACAGCATGATTATAAAATTCAGAACTAGCAATGGGGTCCTAAAGCAAGTCAGCATGCAAAGTTACGAGGCCAACCCAGTAACAGACATGGCTGCAAACCTGTGGAGGTGGTGTATCCCACCGAGGCACCCTTGCCAGTGTTTTCTCTTCAGATTTGAAAAAACTGACTGGTTCTGATGTTGGCTTTTTCAGTGGTAAGTGCCGAGTAGGGCAAGCACAACAGGCCCGGGTGTTTGCTTCCCTTTAGCAAAAATGGTGTCCTAAAAAAGCTTCTATTTCCAAAATACAACACCGGAAATTATTCTCTAAACTTTGAGACTTTATGGATTGTGGTTCTCTTTTCAGCAGATTTGAGAAACTGCTATTTTACTTCAGCAAGAATTGTTATTCTGCGTCAAAAGAAATTTGTCACTGGTAACTATAGGAAGACTGGCAGAAAAAAAAAGTGAGCAAAAGTGTCAGTCTTTGCTAGCTAAGAACCAGCCTCACACTACCAAACCACCCCTCCGGTTACCTTCCAACTCACATTTTTGCAAAGAGGATAGCAATCTGCTGGGCAACTGTTTTACAGAAACACAAAGCAAAAATATCAAGTAACTGCTGCTCTCCTAAGCTGCCCTGGTCAGGCAATTCAAACCTATCCCTAATACTGTGCATGTCATTTTGGTTACTTGTTACTCCTTGAAAACTGCAACGAAGTTGATAAAGAAATAACTTTTGTGCTATTTGCACTGTCATTTTCTGAATTTCACATTTGCACATGGAAAACCATCTTCACAGAAACTAGTTCTTTCTGAGAAGAAATTGTGACATATCTGCTTGCTTGATTGGGGGTTATGTGTAGGTTTATTTTGCTTGTGTTTTGTGTGAATATTCAGATGATACAAGGAGGAATAAATGAATACCTAGAAGTACTGAATTATCCAGGCTTACATACGGTTCTCCACTCGTCATTCAACTGTTAAATGCCCTATTATCCACTCAGAAAGCAAAAACAATCCCCCGTGGATAATCATACATTATAAGCTGCAAGATAATGAATTATTGTCATGAGCATTTTGTTAGCTGCACAGATACCATGCTTCTCAGTTCATAAATATATTTTTGATATAAAACAAATGACTTTACAGGCTTCGGAAGGGATTTGGCTTAGCAGAAACTTCCTTGACTGACTCAGAAGAAAGTGCTGAAGGATGTCTGCTCTTCACAGTCTTACCCAAGCCTTACATTTACTCTTTGGAGATGGTACTTGTGGATGAGTCAGAAGGGCAGTGACCTCAGATGTCTCTGGATCTGGATCACAAGCATATGCTTTGGGAGTACACAAGCTGGGGAGGGACTCTTTGTCAGGGAGTGTAATGATAGAACAAGGAGTAATGGTTTTAAACTAAAAAAAGGTAGATTTAGTTTGGATATTTAGAAGAAATTTTTGACTCTGAGGGTGGTGAGGCACCGGAACAGGCTACCCAGAGAAACTGTGGATGCCCCATCCCTGGAGGTATTCAAGGCCAGGCTGGACGGGGCTTTGGGCAACCTGGTCTGGAGGGAGGTGTCCCTGCCCATGGCAGGGGGTTGGAACAGGGTGGTCTTTAAGGTCCCTTCCAACCCAAACCACTCCATGAGTCTATGACTTTTCTTTGCATGTACAGGCTGTTGTGTATCAGCCCTTGGTCTCTGGAATGGGTGTGAGACAAGGTCTCCTCAGCCCACTGGGCAGTGATTTGGTGTTCTGCACCTCACCGTCGTTAGCTGGAGTCAAATCAGCAGGTCTTTTCGGACAGTCTCAAGCAGTTGTTCCAGAGCAGTACTTTCTTATCACACTGTCCTACATGTACTAGCCAGGGATCAAAACCCTCTGCATTTCTTTTCCACCTGAGCCACCTTGTGGGCCCTCTTCCTTTAGCTAAAATGTTATTTTTGAGAGAAAATATGTCAATCATTGTGTATATTTCAGAAAACAGTAATGGAAGCTGAGGGGGATGGAAGCACATTGGGATTGGACCCATCACTGCTTGATCACCAGGCTCTTTAACTACTTCTGTGAAAAGAATTGGCCTGGTTATGATGTAGTCCCTAGCAGGCCAGCAGCCTACATACACACATTAAAATAAAATAAAATAAAATAAAATAAAATAAAATAAAATAAAATAAAATAAAATAAAATAAAATAAAATAAAATAAAATAAAATAAAATAAAATAAAATAAAATAAAATAAAATAAAATAAAATAAAAAAATAAAGAGTACCCAGACTGCCCCAGCAGACATGGTGTGCTGGGTTCACACTGGTGGGTGCAGGAAAGTGATGATATGGGTGCAGGAACAGATATTATTCCAGATACCGTCAGGAGTCTATTGGGAAATAAACTCAGTGAAGTCCCAGAATAGATTTTCTCAACACTGCTCTCACAGCAGGAGGAAATCCGGGAGGTCACTGAATTAGGCTTAATGTTCCCTCCCAGCCTGTGACAGAGAAGCCTTTCCTATCTGTGGAGGTGGGAATCATCTGTTAGGGTGCTGCCCTCCTTATTGTACGAAATGTCTCAAATGGTGCCCCGAGGGCATATATATATACCCAGTGCAGGGTAACCATGCAGTCGGTCTGTATGAAATGGTTTTGCAAGGAATGGAGTGAAGGGAAGAGTTTAACAGGGCAGGACTTCTATGCTCATCACAGCCACCTGAGGCATTGTTGTATTTTTATTTTTTTTTCACAAGCAAAGGGCATTCAGATGCTCTGAATCCTCACATTTCTGAATCACATGTAACACAAGTTGGATGAACAATGCCAGTCCCCAGGAGCCAACGTGTTGTGCCCCTCCCTCCCTGGCCACAAACCCCCTCTGACCTGCTAACACCAGGTCTCTGGCTGCTTGGGAAAGATGCAGGACAGAAGAGACCTGTTGATGGAGATTTTCCATGTGTGAACAGGCCTGACAGCAGTCAGAGGTGATGGAGATGCTCCGAACAGACACACAGGAGCAGGGAGAGTTTGGCTGCACTCTCAAGGCTGAGGCATCACAAAAACACTCCTGCACTGCACCTGAAGCACTCCAAGCCCCAGGTTTGGCAGGAGGCGAGGGGTGAGAGCTCCCAAGGTTTATTTATTAAGTTTCTCGATGGGCTGCTCTCTGGGCTGTCGGGCAGGCGGGCGGGGAGCTCTGACAGATGCTGGCCGTGCTGCCACCATGTAGCCATTCCCCATTCATTACTTCAGTGATGGGCAGGAGCAAAGCCTCGCTCAGCCCAGTGCCAAGTGATGCAGGGTTAGTGCTCGGCTTGCTGCGCTTCAGTGGCACGTCCTGTGGCTGGAGCGGTTCCAGTCTTGGCTTGAGGAATTTATCAGCACAAAACCAAATGACAGTCATATTTTTCTGTTTATTTTGCATTTTTCAGGGTCACTGTGCAGATTTCTCAACTTCAACGGGAGAAAGCCTGGCCTCAAACCCTCACCTTGCAGGCAGGGAAATGGGCTCTGGCTGCAAGAAATCCTGGAGCACAGGAAACGTGTCCTTTTGCCTATCAGGATGGGCAGCCCTGCCACTGCCCAGGGTGTAAAACAGCTTTTGGGCATCGCTCCCTGGTCCTGCTGGCTGGATCCATGGGGAAAAGGGACTGCTAGGGCAGCTGGAGAGAAACGAGAGACTGCAGCTCAGATAAGGTGCCAGTTCCTCAGTGTGCTAGCCTGAATACCTATTTATGTGAACATACGTCATTGCACAAGCATTTCTTTCTGTATCGGAATAAGAAATTCAGTTTTAGATTAAAGGTAAAGCAAAAGTGTTTCCTGGGCTCTGATTTAAGCTTCTGGGCTTCTCCCTCAGCATCTGCTGATAGGGGTAAGCCCTGAAATACAGAATGAGCCACTTTTCTTTAGCTGTCGCATTACCAACACAACGACTAGGTCTCTGACAGCTGCACACCACACAGAAAATACGGCATTTTAAAAGTTTTTTTTTACGAAGCCAAAGCTTCACTTTATATTGGAGTAAACCTGGCATAGCATCGCTGCCTGCCTGTCACTGCTTGCCTGCCCATAGCTAGGAGCAAGCTTTGCTCCATGCCCTGGAAAGATTCGGGTTTCAAATTAATTTGTGCCTTTATGAAAAGAACAACAGCTCACAAATATTCTGGGCCAAACTTGAGATGATTGCCTGATGAGATAATAAGCTGCTAGTGCTCTAACCTGACAGTATCACTACATTGTTATGTTCCTGAACAATACTGCATTGTGGAAACAAAACACACTAGCTGTTATCCGTCAGCCAGCAGTGCGGGAATAAAGTTATTTAACTCTCACTTTCAGAAGCACAAGGATCAGTATCAGAGGGTATGGAACAGAAGTAGACAGCCAGGCCATGATGGTTAATTAATTTTAAATTACTCTCAGTTTATAACTGGCCGGACTTAAACAATGTAAAAGTGACAGCACATGGTGAGTACGATTGGTCTGATTTCCCAAAGTCCGAAAGAGGCATCTTAGGAAGACCACGTCAAGCTAAGGAATGCACACACAAACATTCGCTTTTAAAAGCAGTTCTTATTTATTTACTTATTTATTTTGCTCGTGTTGCTGGCTAAAATAAAAAGACTGTGCAGCTACAGCACATGGTCTGTGTTCCTACAGCTCAGACCTCAGCCTTTTAAATTGTATCAATCTGGGACTGTTTCAATCTGGGACTGGTTTTTGGAAATGCACATTTAATTTGCATTTCTCCTTTTGGATTTGCAGAGATACCATTTGGCCCAGGCACTGCTGAAGTCGCTGGCTCGGGCCCATGCATTTTTCTCGGCATGTTCACGCACAGCTGGGTCAGGCGGACTTTTACCAGAGCAGCTTTTACTTTTTAATTCGGGAAAAGGAGCAGCAACGGGAACACGACGCCTCCAGAGCGAGCTCCGTGCGTGCCCACCTCTAAAGCTCGGGATGCGCAGAACTGGACCCGGGCACGGCCAGGGACACGCAGTACTTATTTACCCCTAATTACGGCCTAATTACCAAGGGGTAACGCGAGGGGGGCAGGCACGGAGCAGCCGCGCGGGGCGGGGGCGGGCGCAGGGTTTGCGCCAGGCGTTGCGCGGTCGCGCAGCGCCCCCTGCCGCCCGCCCGCCGCCCTGCGCGCCCGCGCAGCGCCCACCCGCGCCCCCGGCAGCCAGGGGGGCAAAGCCCACCCCGGGCTGTGCCCAGCTTGAGGCGTTTTTTTGGGGTGGGAAGCGGAAAGGTGAGAGCTGGCCCGCAGCGCAGCTCGCCGTGGGGGCGCGCAGGGCGGTCCCGTGCGCTGCTTGAGTGGTCCGGGTGGTGGGGATGGAAAGGGACCGACCCCATGCACCTACGGCTGCTCCTGGGGCAGCCTTACGCCTCTCCCTGCTTGCACAAGGGACGTTGTCTTCCAGCCCCTGGACTTTTCCTGGCCCTTGGAGAAATGCTGTGTTGTGTGTTGGAGGCAGGCTGTGACCAGCCCCCATCCCGGGATGACCAGATAACCCATAATAAAAAGGATGCCCCATATCCCGTCTGCATCAAAAGGCTATGGGGAATGGCCTCGGGTTGTCACTGCACCCAGTGCTGGTCTGCAGCCTGGTTCCTGCAAGGTCAGAGAGGCAGCTCTTCCACACAGGCAAATAAATCACACACTTACTGTACAAAACATCCCGCACTGCATAAACCCGTCTCATCTGAGACCATGCCAGATTTTGGTAAGTGAAATGTGCCAGCCCTACCTAGCATACATCCCGGTCTCTGCCAAGGTACCTGCCCCTCCATGGCCTGCTGCCTTATAAATCAAGTTTTCTTTTTTTTATTATTATTTATTTCTGCATTGCAGGAGTGTACTGCAGATTTATAAAACATTTAAGAGCTGGTGGTTAATGTTTCATCTGTTCATGAATATCCTGAGGGACCAAAGTATTGTTTAATCTTCTACTAAACTAACCATGATTTATACAGAAGTTGTCTGAAGTGTTTTTCTTTTATTAGCAACACCATCGTGTGTCAAAAGCAGAACCTAGATTTATCTACTGTTCGTGCTACTCGTATAATACACAATGCTGTGTGCATTGAGTAAGGAATAAAAAAAAAGTAAATATTGCTCCTGCTGAGTGAGGATCTATGGATAGATGGCTTCATCTCCAAGGGGGTTTGGACACAGATCAACATACCACAGCCACAGCAGTTAATAAAGCCCTGAGTGTGCTAAAGGTCTGAAGCACTCCTTGCCTCTGAAGTGGCTTAGCAAGTCAAAATGAAAGGCTGTGGAAACAAAATAAAACAAAACAAAACAAAAAATGTTTTGTTTGTCCCTTCCGGCTGCCAGAGTGGATGGGCTTGTCCATGCAGCTCAGTTTGGAGATCCTAAATGGGGAACACTAAAAAACAGCTCCTTTTGGGAACCTGGTTTAGAAAACAGTATTTAAACTGGCCATCTGTACTGACAAATTTGAGCAATTGTAAAAGTTTCAGACAGGACTCTAAAAATGACATGACCTAGAGACACGTATTTTATTACCTCTCACTGACCCCATTTCCCAAAAGTTATGGGAGGAAACCTCCTTCCTCCAAAACCTGTGAGCTCTGAAAACCACATTCCCTTTTGCATCACACCCTGTGCCCAGACATCCGCAGGCCTGGCAGAGCCCCAGGGCAGCCCCACACCTGGAGCATCGCAGGTGTCCCTCCATAACAAGCCCCACATCCCTGTCTGAGCTTAGCTGGCTCCATACTCTGTGTCTGAACAAGAAAAAACAGGAAAAAATTGGGATTCAACAACCACAGCTAGGGCAAAGCTTAGAGGCAGCGAAGGCGGTGATAAATATTTTTATTTTGCCACTTCTCAAGGGACATGTTAAAGAAGGAAGTATGTTTATTATTGCTAATCAGAAACTACAATGTGACTCAGGGGCTGGGGTTGAAAGTGCATATAAATAATTTAGTGTAGAATATATTATAGGGATGCGGCGTAATTATCAAAAGCAAAACAAAGAAATGAAGAAAAAGCCATTCCGGCTCTTGAATTATATTTGGTCAGATAATGTTCTTCTTTTTCCTTGTGTTTATATATATATATTTTACAAACAAAAAGGGAATTATTTAGTTTGCACCTCTGCACTTTCTATTCTCAAGCCTGTCTTGAAAATCTCAAACTTTCCTGCCCAGAGAAGACAAGAGATGCGGAAAAATAAATGCTACTGTGCTGAGAATTCAATTTTCTCTAAAAACACAAGCTCAACTAATAAGCCACAGGAAGTTCAGAATTCAGGTTACATTTTATCAAGTGCTGAGACACAATAAGCATGGTAAAAATTCAGAATGGTGCTAGTCTGCCCAAGCAAAAGGGCTTGCCTTAGAGTTACCGAGTAGTAAGTACAGGACTGGAAAGTGAGGATTTCAGTGTTTCTGACCACATTGGACGTAAAAATTCACTTTGTTTTCTTTTATACATTAGTAGAGGGAAGAGGCAGATATTGTCCTGAGCAAAGCTTATACCTGAGTAAAACTTATGTGCTTGGGTCCTACCTGATTTAAATACACACTCATTCATTCCCCATTTGAAAGCAATGCTAACCCTTGGTATCAGTTGGTGCAATTCAAATTGCAGAATTCAAAACCAGTGATTGCAATTCTCGCTGACATCAAGAAGTGCAAAGGTGGGCCAGCCTTTGGTTTCAAGGCTCCTTTCATCAACACTCTTGAGGCTGTGCCACCTGGAGAGTGGCCTGGGAGAAGGACGGATGAATCCACAAAGAGAGGAGAGACATGGACAGAAGACTCTGCGATTGTTACCCAGTGGACCAGTTGGTATCAGTAGAGGAATGGGCATTTTTTATGAAATATTTCCCTTGTTGGGAATGAAAGGATACTGCGGAGCCACCAGCACATCAGACTTACCGTGGCTTCACAGTACGGTAACTCCGTGAGTTTGCTTGCTGTGACACCAACTCTCAGAAACAAAAAGAAAAAAAACAAAGCCAAGAGCCAACCTAAATCTCAAAACAAAACAAAACAGACACTAAAACTAAAAACTAAACCAAACAAAAAAATCCTCTTCTCTTTCCTTCTTCTCTTTCCCCCCTCCCCAAATTTGAGATGCCCCCACCCCCAGATTTGAGATGATGGTTAGCTATTGATCTTGTACCCTCAGTTGCGGACAGAATTAATCATTTAGGCTTTATTTTACCGTAATTCTTGGCAGCTCTCCATACTGAAACTCTCAGCTGCCAAATGAGGTAAAAACAGATATAAAAATGTTCATTTTGTATATATTGAAATAGAAAAAATCATTCTAGCAATAAATCACTGTCTTAGTTATGGTTTCTTTTGTAATCTCAATGGCCCTTATGGCCAAACCACAAGTTTTACAGCAGAAGGGTAGCGGGGAAGAGATCTCTAGCTTTAATGTAGGTACGTAGGATACCCACACTGTCAGAAATGCTGGAGATTTTCAGACAAAAAATCTCTCAAAATGCCAGAAACAAAGGCCACATAAATATGGTCCTCTTCTCCAAAGGTGAGGATGACTCTTCTTTGGGTAACAACCACAAAATCAAGCATAAGGGATACAAGCAGTAAAAGTCAAGTCTTCACTGGCATCACAACCATATTTGTAATCATGACAGAAGGAAATAGATGTACACACACTCAGGAGGTGAAAAGGGGAAACGACTGCTGAAAAACAAATGATACATCACTCTTCTATTGAGCTTTCCCCATATCCTTTGCATAACAAGGTCAGATGCAGATAAAGTGTTAAAGATTTGAGGTTTCAGGTTCACATGGGAGATCTCATCAGAACGGACTGTAGTCCTAAGTGAATCCCCTACATCCCAAAGTGTGAGGCTGGTGGGACCAGGTGAAGTTCTCGTGTCTCGCGGGGCAGTAACCTACCTGTCAGAGCACACTGCGCTGAGCAAGCCCCAGCTGCAGCTCACAGGCTTGTGCAAACTCATCTGGGGGACAGCAATACACAGCCTGGAAATGGAAAAGATGCCAAGTTTTAAAAAGCTGTACTTTAAAAAAATAATTAAAAAGGTGTGATTCTACCTGTATTTGACTGGTATGATTCATGGCAGAAAGTATAAACAAAAGACCAAGAACTAAATTTAGTCCCAGTTTCTATTCATGCAGATCCATTAATCCCAACTGCCATAAAAGAGTTTGCTTTTGACCCTTGAGAGGAAGAAATTTGTATCCCATGAATAATCTGTCCAAAGCATATTAAGACATCCCTACAGATACCGGTTAAAAAGAAAAATAAAATAAAATAAAATTTGGGCCTGAGTAAAAGGTAGAAATTTCATTGTGAGCAGAAATTTTTCTACTTGGTTACCACGCAATCTAATCCTGACAGTGCACCCGGCTTGAAAAATGACATCCCCATCTCCAAGAATTGAAAGGTGGCAGAAAAAAAGCAGCCACTCCGTGCTTTGGTCTAAAGCAATTATGAGCTCCTCACAAGCTCGAAGACAAGAATTGATTTTCATTTCTAGATTATCAAGACATGGGGGCAAGCAGGTCAGGAAATCTGCCCCTATCTTGACCTTGCGGATTGGATTGTTCTCAAACCTGTTCAATATTGAGAAGAATTGTTTGGATGGGAGGGGGAAAAGAGAGAGAGGGAGAAGAGAAGAAATCCTCTGGCATATTTTGTGCCCGCTGGTACATGAGAATCTTTTTCACCTCGCTTTCTGATCTTAATTATCCAACATATAGTCAAATATTTAAGGAGATGATGCTCGAAAGGCAGCCTGGTGCCCATAAATGGCCAAATCTGATGAAGACAAGAGAAAATGCAGGACGCTAAATCAGGGAGGCATAAAAGCCATAGAGAAACAAGCACGGCCTGGCTTTACAGGAGACACGTATTTCTTTAGATCACCCCTGTGCTATGCATTAGAGTTTTTCCTACCACGGATTTGGCCTAAATCTTTTGTTATTGCAGTAATTCAGCATCTCAGAAGGCTCCAAACCGTTGAACTGTTACTTGGCTTCCATGGAAATGTTGGCATTTACTGAGGCGTCAGACACATGCAGCTATGCTTTAAAGTGAAATACAGTGAACCCTTGCTAATTCAAGTGCATAGGAACCATGTCACTACTCAGATTACTTAAAAACAGAATTACTGTAACAATGGCAGAGTATTTGTTTTATTTTCACCTCAATTTTAAACTGTTGTTGTTTTCTTAAATAAGAATTTTGTAGATGCTTTAGATAAATCCATGCATATTTAGGTTCTGCTAGGAAAAAGTATTTTGGCTACAGCGAGTAACACAAGTTAAACAATAACTTCAAGGAGCACATATGAAAAATATAAACCTGGCAGAGGAACTGGGAGCAGCAGGAGGTCAGTGTTAGCCCAAACACTAACCCAGCCATTCAGATTAATCAGTTCCGGAGTAGCGGGGTCCCACCCTATAATAAACTGTATAATGTGTGTACAGTCAGCCGCCGCTGAAATAGTGCCAACTCTGGCAGAAATGCCCCAGCTGCTTAACAGCCAGCCCACCTCCACACGAGCCCTCAAAGGAGAGAATGGGGAAAAAGCCAACCAAAAAATTTGTCTGCCTGTAACTGCAGGATTGCTGATGCAAAATGGAGCTGGTCAGTGGGAATTGTAGTACTGTAACCAGACATTTGTCCCAATAAAAAAAATAAAAGAGTGTTTTACAGAAGGGGAATGGAAAGAGGCAGGTAAAACTGTGTGTGCATTTCAGCAGAGTGTAGGCATTCAGTGGGGCAGCAGCAAACACCGTCAGAGGTTATGTTTTTATGCAAACCTGGCTGGCTGACAAGTCGTCGTGCCCAGCATTTTCACTCCAGTTTTAGGCTAACAGGGATCATCAAAATAAGAATCAACAGAAGGCCAGTTTGCCCTTGTCATGATGTATTAGTGCCCTAAATCAGGCAAAAAAATTAAATGAAAATGTTTGAAATGCCCCAAACTGGACCCCTGCTCCTGCTAAACCTCTTGGCCAACCTTCCAATGTGAAAAGCTGAAGTGAGAGGATCTGCCACAGACCACATCTGAAATAGCAGCAGAACACGTGAGTGTGATCCTGCTTTTGTAATTGTTGTGTCTAGTTTACAGGACTCTAAACCAGGAATGGGAGGCACAATGGCTCTGCATACATAAATGCTATAAAATTAGTGCAGACAGCTGGCAAATCATTAATTAACAACAGCAATGGTTTCAAACCAGAGCTCTGGGGACTCCACAGGAAATAGGAAGTACACTGCTCCTGCTTTCAGTTATGCCTGTGACCTGGTTTCTTCCCCATAAATAATAAGAAAAAAAAAATATGTCTGAGCCACAATATCACACAGGCCACCAGCAGCAGCCCTTAAAATAACACACAGTCTGAATGAGTCTCAGCACAGAAAGCTGCCTCCGAGCCTGCTCCAGCATCAGACGGTTGAGAAATGTACTCTGGAATATTGTGCATGCAGCACTGGGTAATTAAAGTAATCACAAAGACTGGTCCAAAGAATTAAAAGAAAAAAAAAAAAAAAGCTGGATTTTTTTTCCCCATTCTATTGCAGCCTAATTTTTACATATTAGATGATTCATATAGCTGACTGGATTGTCCCCAGGAGTACCACACAAATAGAAGTGCACATAAATGCTAAGCCAATATGTAAATGAGAAATAATCTCAAGATTTATCTGTGAACTCCAGCTTCTTTTAGCAAATTAATTCATTGACAGCAGAAGGGTTGCTGTCTCCCTGTGAAACATATGAGGGAAAATGTTGGTTCACAGCAGATTTATTTCCACAATAGACCTAACAGATCCAATAATTATTATAGTTCACCATGTTGTTCCAGAATTTGTGCTGAAGGTTGGATTCCCTGTTAGCGCAAAATATATCTGCAGGGAAAAGACAAGGGGAGCAATTTAAAACGTGTAATATTTACTCCTGAGGATGAGCTCCACTATAACAGCATCTCCATATTCACGAGGTGGAAGTGATAAACTGGAAATTATGCACTGGTAGCGCTCTGGGGAACAGGCAAAGAACAGCTCTGCTATGGCAAGGGAGAGAGCGGATGGCCTCAAATGTGCAATTTATGCCACGTTTTCTACAGGAAATCCCATCCCTTACTGCCCCGAGCTGGCAGCACAGTGGGTCCTCCCATCCCAAAACCAGCCTGCACACTGCTGGCGCTGCTGGCTCATGGTGTGAGGGAAGGGGTTTGGGTGGGGAAAAGCCATGACTGGGAGGAGGCAATGCGTGACGCATGATGAGTATGCCCTCATGCAAAGCACAAAATAAAATAAAACAACAACAGCAAACCTCACAAACAAAGACTGCAGTAGCACTTAGCAGCTGTATTGCAGCATTGGTTCCTCAAACCCCCTGCAGCCTATTAAAGAATTATCTCAGTGCCCTGCTTTTCCTGCACTAGCTTGCAATAGGACTCCAATAGGTGACAGCAGCAAACCTGCCTTTATTTCTCAGAGCAGGCTCTGGAAGTCAGGCAGGACTCAGGAGAGGAGCCCCTGTTGCCACGTGAACTAGTCTTGTGCAAAGAGAGAGTTTTGAGCATCCTGACCATCGTGACAATCTGCTCTTCTTTTATTCTGAGGTCCCAGAATGCCAGGATGGCACTCATATTCATAAGCACAAGGTGTTTGCAAAGATACACGCATACATGCCATTTTCCAAGAAGTCAGGGTAAGGTGCATAAAACAAGTTTTGGTCACTTCAGGGTTGTGAGATGGGAGTTTACAATGATCAGTCAGGATACACAAGCATGAGAGACATGAATATGCGTGAATAATTCAAACAGAGAACTGTATAGACCACACAGTTACAATGGCATAAAATAAAGCAAATGCTCTAGCCTGCTTTGGGACAATCTGCACTTACACCACCGAGCTGTAATATAATTCTAGTTCAACAGAAATCATGAAGACGAAGACTACTGAGTCTCACAGGCTCAGACACAGCTTGGAAAATCAAAATAAGTGAGCTTAAGTGTCCAACCTGGTCAGTGATTTGACAGCAGAATTTGTCATGTCACTGAAAACACTCAGAGGGGGAAAAAATCACTGAGCAGCTACAACAGCACTGTAGCTTTATATGCTTCTGTGTGTGCTTGTTACAGGGAAGCCCATTCTCCCGGTGCCTCTGTGAATTATCCCTGATATTTCTGCTTTGCATTCACAGGCAGAATGCTTTGGGCATGCCAGAGCCCCACACTTTCTGCCTGTGTTTTTGTAACTGCCTCTCAGCCTGGACTCCTCTGTCTCCTCTGCTTCTGACTTCGTGTTTTGAGAAATGTTTCCACAGTGATTCTCAGAGCTTAACAGACAAGATCCTCAGTCTGCTTCTGTGAAGCAAACTATGTCTGAACCCATCTTCGCACCTGCAAATTGAGGCAAAGTCACACACCTTGTCAGTCCCCAGGGCTGGAAGCAGAAATTAGGAGCTACACTTTGCTCTCCTGTCCTCACCACTAGGCAGCACAGTCCTGGGAGTAAAGCACTCCTGAATCCCTGTAGCAGCCACAGCTGTAGTGTCCCTGGACAGGACACTGATCTTCCTTTCTGTCTCTGGGTAGCTACCTGTAGAGCATTTGGGAATGAAATACATATGGAAGAACAAAAACGTAGCTCTAACATACACGGGACAGACATCACCTGCAGAAAAGTGTCACCTAACAGCTGTACAAACCACAGTGACACTCAGACAAACAAAAGAGCGATGACAGCAACTACAACAAAACCCCAGACAAACCCCAAACAGACCTAATTGATTCCGTGCTTGTTTGCTCTTTGGCGTTATGTCAAATATGGCTCATAATTTCTTTAGGGCATAATAGAAAGTGTCAGAGTTGCTGGAAAGGCTCCCGATTACTGTAATGGGGAACAGACCCTGAATGAGGCAGAGAATGTGATGATTTATGATATTCCCAATAGAAAATAGATAGAAGTAATGGCAATAGGAAAAGTGTTTTATGTGTTCAGTGTTCTGTCCCAGACAGGTGTCAGTCCCAACTGACTCAAAGAAAGGGAAAACAAGAAAGTCTAAAGCAGACAATTAGAGAAAACCCTGCACCAGAAAAACATGGAAAACATATTTTTCCAGCACTGTGCATCTATTCGTTGCATTACATTCCCAGGTATAAATACCTATGTACCATATACATGCTCGTATCACCAGTCCTTTCCTTTTAGTTACCTACAAAGCTACCTAACACTTTAAAAAGTCCTGCTAAGCTGCTTGGACCTGCAGCATCTTGTGCAATTGAGTTCCAGGCATGTGGACGATCTGAATCTCAAATGTGATTTGGAAAGCTAAACTGAAACAAGACGTAAGGCACAATAAAAATAAGCTGGCACAAGCTGTTCAGCAAGACAGCTTTTTAATTTTGTTTTGTTTTATTTGGTTTTGTTTTATTTTGTTTTGTTTTGTTTGCGTGGTCCTGGTCCCCTATCTTTTCCCGTTTTCGACAGAAATCGTTTGCATATATTGAATTACCCCTAAATAGCAAGATGCAGACTCTGCCTAGCAAAACGCCCAGTTAGGTAGGAACTGGTCCGTAGGTTTTCTACAACGATTCCAACTTTTATCTCTGTTTTCAAAGGTTTGCCATGAAATGTCAGTGATGTTATGGACAATGCCCCCAGCTCCCTCCCTGAAGGAGGCAAATAATTGGCATACGAAAGAGTATGTGAGAATAAACCTTACTTGCATGTATTCATTTCAATTTCTGTTATTTATTTCAATTCCAGAATTGCCAGTCTGAGCCTGCCCCCTGGAAATGGCTTCACACATGGCCCCTCATGTAGTTTCCTTGCCTTTATTTATTATTATTATTAATATTTCGTTCCCCGGAGAGGAGCACGGCTCCGCGGGGAGCCGCGCCGGGCACCGCCCTTCCAAGGGCAGCCGCGGGACTCCCCGCAGCGGCCCCGGCACGGCCCGGGGTGTGCGGCGGGCACGGAGAGAGCGGCAACCCCACACTGCTAACACAAACACAAACACAAACAAAACAAACATACAAAAATACAAACGCAAAAGCCCGGAAAAAATGGACAAAAACGGTTATTCCCGCTCACAGACGCGATGCGGAATAATAAACACAACCCACGGCCTCGGCAGGGGAACTCGGCTGGGCGGCTCCCAGCTCCGAGTTCCTGTTTTATTATTTTATTTTATTTTATTTTATTTTATTTTATTTTATTTTATTTTATTTTATTTTATTTTATTTTATTTTATTTTATTTTATTTTATTTTATTTTATTTTATTCTATTCTATTCTATTCTATTCTATTCTATTCTATTTTAAAATTTAATTAATTTTTCCATTTTATTTTATTTCATTTCGATTTATTTATTTTTATAATTTCATTTTGTTTTATTTCATTTCATTTTCCTTCGTTTCGTTTCGTTTCATTTTATTATTTTATTTCATTTCATTTCATTTCTCTTATTTTATTTTATTTTACTTTATATTTTACTTTATTTTATTTTATGTTTCGTTTTATTTCATTTCATTTGATTTTAAAATTTAATTTAATTTAATTTCGTTCTATTTTATTTTATTTTATTTTGTTTTATTTTATTTTTTATTCAATTTAATTATATTTTATTTCATTTAATTTCATTTAATTTCATCTCATTTTACTTTATTTTACTTTATTTTACTTTATTATATTTTATTTTTCATTTCGTTTCATTTCGTTTTATTTCATTTCATTTCATTTCGTTCCGCTCCGTCCCGTCCCGCTCCGTCCCGCTCCGTTCCGCGTTTCCCCTCCGGCCCAGCCCCCGCAGGGTGGGGGCGGTGCCGGAGCCGCGCGCAGGCTCTGGCCTCGCCCCCGCTCCGCCCTCCCCAGCCCCGCCCCTCCCCGCCCCTCGTCGCGTCACCACCGCCCCTCCCCGCCGCGGGGCGGGGCCGCCCCCTCCGCCAGCCAATAGCGTCCCGCCTCCGCCCCCTTCCGTCGGGCCGCCCGGAGGCGGTGCGTCGCGACCAATCGGCGGTGCGGAAGCACGCACCGCCCTCCGCTTCATTTGCATGCCGCGTTGCCATTGGCCGGGCGGCGCGGCCGGGGGGCGTCGCAGAGGGAGGTGGGGAGGGCGGGGGGCGGGCTGGCGAGCAACCCGAGACGGCGGCCGCGCTCATTGGCCGAGCGCCCAGCCGGGGGCGGAGCCAGCCTCCCCTCCCACCGCGGGCGGGGCGGCGATTTGCATAGAGGCCGCGTATTTGCATATGCATGAGGTGGGCGGGGCGCGTTTTGGCGCGCCGCGCTGCTGGGCGCGCCACGCCGCCGGCTGCGCTGTGTGGTCCGGGGGGCGCCGCCGCCCCCGCGCCCTGCCCCGGCCCCTGCCCCGGCCCCGCCGCTCCTCGCAGCGCCGGGACGGAGCGGGAGCGGGCCCGGGCAGCTGGCAACCATTAGCGGCCCCCGCCCCCCCCCGCTGATCCTTATAATCTGATTAGTTTAATGGGTCACGCAGCGCGGGACCTGCTTCCTACGGATCAAAGGCGAAGCCAGCGGGGTAATATCCCACCGGGCTTCCTCCGACCCCCCCCCCCCCCCCCCACGGGTGCCGCCGCTGCCCCCGTTCCTTGTTAGCCCGTTTTGTAAAAAGGCTCCGCGGCCGCTCTGCCCCCGGGCGGGAGCTGGCTGCAGCCGGCGGCACCCCCACGCCGCCAGACGGGTCCCCGCTTCGCCCCCCCAGCTCCTCCACCCCACCCGGGGACCTTACGGGAGAGGCACCCGTTGGCAGCCCCCCCCCGGCTCTCAGCCTGCAGCGTTCCCGGGGGCGTCGCCTTGCAGCATCCTTTTTTTGCTGTTTTTGTTTTTAACCCAAAAAGCGTGAAATCGGTGGAAAAACGGGGCCGGGGATGGGCTCGGGTACCCCGTGGCTTTGCCCGGCCGCCCCAGGGGCGGCGTTTTCCGCTCGGTGGCCAAACGCTCATTTGTAGCCCGCAGCCCCCCGCCCGCAGCCCCTGCAATAACTCGCGGCGCAGTAAATTAAACGTGCGCCCACTGTGGTCCATTACGGGGGAGTGAGTGTTGGGTGACGGCTCCTGCCAGAGGTTACCGGCCTCCACACAGCCCCGGCGAGCTTTTCTCTGTGAGGGGAAATATTTGTACTCATTACCGGGAAATAAAGACAAAGCTGCGAGCTGGGGGCTACAGTAGGGAACGAAGCCCCGCGGCACCTGGGGAGGGGGCACCGGGACCGGGACCCAGAGCCGAGGCTGAAAGCAGCTGCTCTGTGTGACACCCATGTAAAACACTTGTCTGCACGATATATTCCGTCCCCACGCATGCACACCCCAAGGGAAACCAAGCTCCCAACTCGCACCACTAAACACCCCCGCGCCCTTGCAGGGGTTTGAGCCCCATACAAAGGGGGAGCCGGTGTGTGTGTGTGTGTTTGTGTGTATGTGTGCAAACAGGGAGCGAAACGACTTAATGCCCTCGCAAATCTCCGGGATTTTCCTTTCCGGACTTCTGAAGGGCTTTCAAAGGGGAGGAAAAATGTCGATACATTTTTCTTTTATATCTCATAGAAAATCCATTATTTCCAGCGGCGTAGTCGCTGGCTCCCAAAATATTTAGGACATTAAAAAGCCGCTTGTCGGAATATCAGAGATGATATATTATTCCCTCAGGTCGGAAACTCGGTATGTACGGGCACACACACAGACACCCAAAAATGTATCAATACGTGTTAATGGTACGTGTACATGCACACTAGTTACCTAACGAATGGAGAACTGGGCGGTGAGTGTAGCCATATGCCCGCAAACCACACACATACACAGTGAGCTTTATTTTATTGGAGACTATTAATACACGAGCCCATAAAAATCCACCCCCGTTTAAGTTTTATGATGCTCTGCGCTTTCTTTAAGCATGCCTGCTTGCGAGCGCAAAAGGAATTGTGAGCATATGATTATGTGTAAACACCAGGCTATTTTTTTTTGTATTTGTATGTTAAATAAATATGCGTAATGAGGATAATTATAAAACTACTAATTAAAAAAGATTAAAAAAAAAAAAAAACAACGACTGTTGTGAATGTAAATATCCACTTCAGGGCCACTTAAGAGCTAGCAGACATTACGGTGCTTTTCCCTGTCCTTACAGCCACTGGCGACTACGCCAGCCTCTGTGGGTGTTTTTTACCCTATTTTCTCTTGGAAACAGATGTGTACTTTATTTCAGGCGAGCTTTCTGCTCTCCCCCCCTCTTAGCCCCCCCCCTCCATACCTGCTAATTCCCCGAGTTTATCCGTGCCACAGACAATAAAGCCATAAAGCTGCCTGCAGAAATTTGTTTGCCGTAACGACGTGTTATTTGAGCCCCGGCTTTCGGGACTCTGACACTTGCCCAGATCAAAGAACCCCCTAAAAATCGCCGGGTGCTTCGGGGCCGGGGCGGGGGGACGCGGGCGGCCCGGGGAGGAGCCCGGTGCCGGGGGAGCCCGGGGGGGCCCCTCTCGTCCCGGTGCAGCTCCCGGAGGGCTCCGCACCCCCGGTTCCGGGGCTGTCCCCAGCCTTGCCAGGACGTTTTCCCCGCTCCCCAGCTGCCGCTTTTGGGTGGGTGTTCCTGCGAGCTGCGCCTACCTTAGGCGGTTTTACGGCCCCCCGTCTAATTGCCCGGTATTAGTTTTACTACCAGATACTGGCTCCTGAAAAGTAGGTTTAAATTACGTGTTGCAGAAGCGATACCATAAAGCAGCAGAAAACAGAATCCCTCCTCCAACACATTTATGGGCTAAGGCTGCAAAGATCACAGGCTTCAGGTTTTGCCTTCGGTTTAAAGGTTGGCCCGGCACGGGAAGTCATTTGATAAACCTTAAGCTGTACTTCATAATCTTTACTGCTTTATGGAGCTTTCCAAATCTTTAACACACTGTAACCTTTTCAAGACAGATTGCCAGACAACATTTCGGTGTTGGGTTTACTTAATGCGGCGCTGGCGAGGAAGTGAATTTTCACGGTGCCCACATTACTGCCGGGCACTCCCCCCCCGCCCCCTCCCGCTCCCCGGCCCCGCGGAGCCGTCGCCTGCGAAGATTTATGAAACCTGCGGATCTCTAATATCGTGCGCACGGATTTTGATCCGTCAGATTACAGCCTCCGCCGTGTCTGAGGCTGCCGCTGGTGAAGGGCGCTTGTGGTACATATTTCCTCTGATTAGCGCTTTCCTGGAGGGGAGGGAGCTCGTGATTTATTGCCGCGTCCAGCCATTTAGGAAGCGAAATTAACCCCAGAATGCCTCCGTCCCGTTTGAAGTTCACGGCTTGTTTTCCTTACAGTACGGAGCGCGGATCAAAGGCTCGAAACGCCCTCTCGTGTTTACTCGAGTTGCAAAAGAAAGGAAAAACAGACACCTCTCGGGCAATCAAAGCATCGCCTCGCCGCCGCCGCAATCCAACACCCGGCGGGAGCCGCGGTCCCGGTCCAACCCCCGCCCGGTTCCCCCTCCTCAAATCACCCCGTGACGAAACGACCCCACCCGTGTGACGCCATCAGGCTGCTTCTTTTCCGATTTCTGCAATAAATTAACGGCGGTGACAGGCGGGAGGCTGAGACGGATCTGGTGGTGTTTTGTTTTGTTTTTAATTATTTTAATTTTATTTATTTTTTTTTTTTGGTGTTTTTAAACACGATCCCTCCGACAAAGCCGGCCTCGCCGCACAGGCTCTGGGGGGCTGGAGCTGCCCAAGGAGCACCCATCGGGCGCCTCCCGGTGCTGCTGCTGCCCATCGGGGCGGTGCAGGGGGGGAACATTGGGACGCCCCGGGAGCGCCCCCCCCCTCGCCCGGCCCCGCCGTCAATCACTGCCGGCCACTCCTAAATCACGGCCGCGCACTGCCCCCATCCCGCGCGCTGATTGGTGCGCGCCGCCCGTGACGTAGCGGGCCGGGTGGTGCCGGCGCTGGCGCGGCGGCAGCGAGGGGGCGGCCGCGGGCTCGGTGGTCCCGTGCTGCGGGTGCTGCCCCTCCCCCGCCCCGGGAGGGTGACCGGGGGGCTCCCCCCGACACGGAGCGGCTGCAGGCGGTCCCCGCAGCCCGTCCCGTGCCGGGTCTCTGCCTGCACCGCTCCCGCCCGGGCGCTGCCCCGCCCGGAGCCCCGCTCTGCCGCTCGGGCTCTGCCGGGGAGCCCCGCACAGGCGCGGGGGGCCGGGTGCGGGTCACCGCCGGGCTGTCCCGGCTGCGGGCACGCGCTGCGCGGCCCCGCGCCCGGCCCCGCACCGTGGGAACGCGCCCGGCCCCGCTCCCACGGCGGCCCCGGGGCGGTGCGCCCGGCATGCAAATGAGCCCTGATTGACAGCCCCGCGCCAGCCAATGGCGCGGCGCCCGGTGAGCTATTGGCCGGCGAGCCTCTGACCGTCAGGAGTGACGCGGAAGGTGCGCCGGCCAATCCGCGGCGCGTATGCAAATGAAGGGGGAGGTGCCAGGGAGGGGAGCGGCAGCGGCGGCGAGCGCCACCTTGTGGCCATTCGGGGCGCTGCAGCGGCGCGGGGCCGGGGATAGCGCTTGGGGTCGCCCGGCGCCGGCAGCGCCGTTTTGGGGGAAATAAACGGGATAACGGAGCAGCGGGGGGGGTACCCTTGCCATCCCCCGCCAGGGGAAGCGGAGTTTTGTTAAAGGGTTCGGGGGGAAGGAGAACGGCGCCGTGGTTCTTCCCCGAAAGGGTGAAGAGCTCCGGGGGGCGCTGCCCTGGGGGCAGTGTCCAGAGCGGTGGCTTTAGGGGGCTTTTTTTTGGGGTGGCCGCTCGGGTCTGGGGGCTCCTGCAGTGCTCCGGGGCCTGAGCAGGCTCCCTGAGCCCGGGTGCCTGTGCTGTGAGGGAGACCACACCAATACACGTGTACCCATGCACACTCGTGTATATGCATCTTAAGCGTGTAATTTTGTGGGTAATTTTACACATAAAAAATAAATCCCCCAGCGATGGGCACGCTTGAGCTGCTGCCTATCTCCTCCTCCTCCTGATCCAGAGCCCCATTCCCCGAGCACATCCAGCCGCTCCTCTGCCGAGCCCTTCCCCTCTTTCACGGGGTCTGCATGCTTTTCTGTTCTTCTTGGGGTGCCTGCAGTCCCTGCTTTCATTTTCCAAAGTGTCAGGGCGCGTAGTTTGCGATTGAAACAACTTCAAAGCAGCCTAAGCAGCAGCTACGCCCCAGCCTGGTGTGTAAATAGTGCACGGATGGCAAGAAGTGTCCGTGTGTGCGTCTTGGGGCTTGACTGTGATGGGTTGCAACCGTGTCTGCGCTCGTGGAAATGGAAAACAGCATGAATTCAGCGCTCAGGATTCAGAAATAATCCCATGAATGAATAAACGTGACTTTTGCATGTAGCAAAGAAATTATTATTATTTTTTTTTTTGTGGACATTCTGTTTTTGTGACTCGGGAAAAAAAAGTCAAAGTCCATGTGATTTATGCAACCGTCAATGATAGTTTATCCCACAGTGATCCCACACATGAAAATTTTTTTCCTTCCTCGGAGAAGGGTGAAATGCCACTTTTGCAACAAGCAACAGAGGAATTTCATGCATGTCTTTATTTGTATCGTGTGCCTGGATGGAAGAGAGGGGGGCTGCGTGTGTGAGTGTGTGCCGGAGGGGTTAGCCGGGGGATAAAGAGGCTGTGGGCTTTGGGAAAGCAATGATTCCCCAGAACCCATGTGGAGTTCCCCCCCTTTAAAACCCTAAACAGACATTCCAAGAAGGAGGAAACAATCCCGATTTGTTTTCATTGGAGGTTGTAAAGCAAGACCCAAACAGAGTTAGAAATATAAACCAACTGAAAGATCTCCCAGCTGTTTAGCTGCTGCTTCTAAACAAGCCTGATCTCTTTTTCCCCTCTCTCCCCTCCCAGATCTCCCTGGCTTGTGGTTTCTCTCTAAATAAGGCAGGTTCCCTAGAGAGCAGCTCGCTGGAATTCACTCCCTCAAGAAATGACTGCATAGCTTGCTGCGATGTGAAAGGGGCCTTGAGTCGGGGAGGGATCGGGGGAAGCGACGGCTCCGCAGCCGAGGGAGATATCTGCTGTGGTAACAGGCAGAAACAAACACCACGCTTCGCTGCACGAGTCTGATTACCTGAGGGCTTGGAAAGACTCCCCTCTCCTGTCCCCAAACCATCGGAAATAACCGACCCCATGCAAAATCAGTTCCCCCTCTGTTTTCCTGGTGCACGGCTCATTCCCAGGGACTGCAGGGGAGCCGAGCTGGTCCTGCAGCAAGACCCATGTGCTTCCCGACGAGCTCCTCGTGGTCACCACCAAACCCCGTTCCCCCCATTTTCTCCTTTCCTCTCCCTAATCCTGTGCCTGGTTCTCCCAGCCCTTTTCCAGAATCCCACCTAATTTCTGGCCCGTTCTCAGACTACCATTTCTTTTTTTTCAGTCGGAGCACTTTCCACCCTAACATTATTGACTGCTGAGCCTGCACTTTTCTGGTCTGTTTTATTTTCATACGGAGTTCAGGAACTGTGACTCTAGCAGACTTGTACTCCACAGTTTGTTTGTTTCTGTTCTCTTGCAATGGTGAAACCCTGAAATCCCCTTGCACTCCTTGACTTTCCCCTCTCTGTGAAGTTAAGAGGCTGCAAGAGTGACGGAAAACGGCCAGATCCACACCAGGGGCGATGGACAGAGCAGGACAAAGCACAGTTTGGCACCCTTTCCACAGCATCACGTCTGCAAATCCAACAAAGGGCACACCAAGCAAACAACAACAAACCAAAAGAAAACGTAGGGTTTGAAAGAAACGAAACCAGCCCCCACCACCCACATATTTTTGGGTTACGGCTGTAGATATTACCCAGGTTATTTCCCCCACGTTGGGCTTGGTGCGTGCCAGATATTTGGCGTTATCGCTGGATTCCCGGTTAGAAAGCTTCATGTGCTGTCACTAAACGCTGCCCCCATTGCTACGAAGCCACCTGGGGGAGTTCTTGGGGCTGCACCGAGGCAGGGATGGGTGTCGGGGGGTGTTTGTGGGGTCGTGGTCGCGGGTGCGCCTCGCCCCGAGCCGCACGCACGGGTCCGGGCGCAGCCGCCGGAGGGCAGCAGACACCGCGGGACCCGGCCCGGCTCCTGCGGCCCCTCCGAAAAAAACAGAGGGCTGCCGGCTTTGCCCCTAACTTCTGGGTGATGGAGGGCAGGGTTTGGTCCATGCGAAGGGAAAGCGAGCTGCTGGAAACGGGGGTTTGCGGCAAGTGGATTCACGCGGCCGTGGGTTCCCGTTTCCACTCCCGTGTCCCGGTTCTTGCAGCCTGAGCAAGGGAACTAAGCCTTTTGGAAACATTTCTGCAACATGAAAAATACCCAGACGCGTTTCTGAAATGAATATAGACAGCCTGGGGAGACATCCACATTAGTTCCCTTGCAGAAAGCAGCAGGGCAATGCTAGGAAAGCAGAGGGCTGACTCACTGTCACCTAGATGTGGAAACGATTGTGGGGTCTAACAAACTAGGGAAATATCTGCTTTTAATTTGAGAGAGAGCTCTTAGCATAAACCAGGCAGACTAGACCTGCATACACACTGGACCGTATTATTTTCTGTGGATTTGCAGGTGAGCTTTCCAACCAGCCCACTTTGTCCATCTTGATGTTTATTTGAATTCTCTTCAGCAGCAGTCATGGGTTGGAGTTGCTGGGCCCCAAACAGCAGCAAAAGGCAAATTTGCTGGATGCTTTTTGCTGGCACTTTCATCAGCAATCTGCCCATCAGCCTGGTCGTAATTCCCTGTCAGGAAGCACAAGCGGATGACTTAACCAACCAACTGCAGAGAAGTGACAAGCTGAAATACTCAACCCGAGAATAAACAAAACTCAAAGAGAGAAAAAAAAACAACTGAGTCATTCCAACACGAGATTTCAACATGAGAGTTGTATTCCAGAGAGGTAGAAGAGACACGATTCGTATGTCAGTGACCTCACAGTGCTTTTGCAAAACCATAGCTCAGTGAATGCTCAGAAAATAAATCAGTGGAAATTTAAATTGTTTCACTGTAAAAAAGCTCCAAGGTTTAGATGTTATGCGTGTATAACGTAAATGCCATACTGGTGTGGTTAGATGCATTCCCAACGTTACAAGAGGGGCCTGAGTGGTCCCAGGACTCTGTGAATATGTATGGAGTCCATAACCTGTGGCTGAAGGTCCTGATCCCTCAGAGTCTGCCATAGTTGCTGCTGACATGGTAACCGCAGTTCCTGTCATGTCCCTGATCGGGAGATAAAAGGCCATTGAGCGCAGGGATGCTTGGAGCTGAATGGGAGCACTGCAGCGGTTTCAGAGCCAGTGTCTCTATACATGACATTCAGGACAGATTCTTTCTTCTCTTTTTCAAAACAAAGAAACAAATGAAACAGGAAACGCTCAGCAAAGAAGCTCAGAGGCTTTCTCATCCTCCTCTTCCAGGCCTGGGTGCACTGCCCTGTGGACACAGAGGGACCGTGACAAGGCTCACTGGGAGCCTGCAGCGAAGTGGCTGATAATGCAGACGGTTTGATGTATGGGCAAAGAAAGGCCCGTGCTCCAGCCGTGCTCTGGCCTCGTTCCACACACAGCTGATAAGCAGTTTTGATCATTTTGCCTGTTGGCAGTGATGTGATCCTTCCAAAGGGTAACATATTTTAGTTTGGACATCGCAAGGCTCGTTCTCCACCAGCCAGATTAAATGACCATGCTGACATTTTGCATGTGCTGTCATCTGTATGCACAAAACATCACACTGAAAAGCAGACATTGAGTGTTTGCATGCCCAGAAAAACAAGCCAGGCTCCCTGCAAAGGTGTGCCCACTATGCTAAAGTAGGGACATGCGAGGTTGTATCCACAAGGGTTTTTTTTTTTCCTAGCATCCCCAATAATTACTCACACTTCAGGAAGCAGCAAGATGTAGCAGTTCAAGCAAAGACTGCTATTACAAGAAATGCTAATGGGAATTGCAGGCTCTAATTTCACTTCTGATCCTGGTGCCTCTGGCTTTGGTATCTCAGGCCAGAACTGCACTGCATGAATGAAGTCAAGGGAATAATACTGACTTAGCCTATTTTGGAAATCTGTCCCACTGTGTTCTTTATCTGTTTGCCAACATAAAGCCTCACATGGAAACTTATAACACAGTGTTTGGGTGGTTTCTGGATAAACTCCTGAACAATGTTTCATATATATATATATATTTGATAATATGGGATTGGTCTTGTTACTATGTTTTCTTTATGTATTAGTGGAAACTCAGAGCAAGAGGCAGATTTTATTTTTATTTTTATTTTTTGAAGGTGGGAAGCCCCTCTCATGATGACTAACTGGGGTTATAAACAGCATTTCATTTGGTGTGAAGATTATAGTTTTCTGCTCTCGGACAATAAGTGGAAATGAATGTTGTGCTTGATGCCAAAGCTTTGAGCTGAAGGAAGGGGGAGAAGAAGGGGGAAAAAAAGTGGTGTTTTTGTTTTGGAAAACTGCTGAAACCCTACATCACAGGAGACTGATTTATTGTAATGGTCCCCAGAAAAAAAAATATTTCTCATAAGCCTGAACTTTAGAATTGGTTCTCCACGGGCATGTCAGAAGCATCTGCATAGACTTACGTATGACTTAGATATTCTGGGGAGACATTAAGCATGGAAACCATCTCACAATCGTCACTGAGAACTGGATACTACTAGTGAGTAAGTTTAGTCTCATGTGCTATGCCTTTATTTTGGCAAAGGAAAACTTGATGGCCCAAGGGTGAGAAACCTGGAAGCCCAGTGGATGTGTAGAGAATCACTACGCCTTGCATTTCTGCAGCTGGTCCATAAAAACGTGTCTTTCCTTCAAGTCTTTACATCTGTTTAGATCCCACCAGTCACACCAGGTGTCATGAGATTTCCTCTTGCCTGACTTTCTCTGTGTGCCCATGAGCAATGAAGAATTAAGACTTACTTATTGTTGTATCTATGTCGCAATCAATGGAGAGGAATAGTATTTGAGAGCACATAAAAAATTGCCATGGATTGGCTGTAGGAAGCATAGCACAGGGACCATTAGTGCAGACAGAGCTAAGACATATCATCTTACTGGATGAGCAGGGGGAACTATGATTTCTCTGTGGACCACGAGTGGTTGGGAATGTGTTCCTGTCACACACCCATAAGGAGGAAGGTTAAGGTGATCTGGTACGAAAGAAGGGGGCTTTCCAGCAGGTTCAGAAGGAAGTGTATTCATCCTGAAATCCATCTTCATGGATTCCTAAAAATGCATGGGGGCTGCAATGGTACCTGTTTAGCTACAACCCCCAGCATCTGTTAGGTAAGTAATTGTGAAAGTCGTCATGGCATTTTTGTGTGTGCCCTTTTCCCTCCAGCTATCTGTCATTTTCACAGGCTTTAATGACATGAGTCTCCTGCATGCCGGCTATGCATTTCCCATGGGAGGACTGCACTCGCCCCCTTAGGCACCTTGCCCAGCGCAGGCTGCAGAGTTTCAGGAAGGAAGAGAGATGGGGAAGGTGCTAGGGTGAAGAGTTGTGGAGAAGAAACAGTGATTTGCAAAGGAGGTGATTAGGAGATCACTCCACCTCCGGAAGTTCAGCTGAGTGCGAATGTAATTGATGATTACCAGATAAGCAATACGTCTATTGGAATTTTGCATGGATACAGGCAATGTTTTCCATGTAGCTCAGAAATGACCTCAGAGTAACTGCCTTTTGCTGTAAAGCTGCATTTCTTTTTTCTTTCCCTATTTTTTCCCCTTTCCCCATTAAATGACTTACTTGCAAATTACTTTTTTTTTTTTTTTTAAATATATATATATTTTTTCCTTCCTGCTTCCTGAGGTGGAAGAGCCAGTCAGGAAGGGCAAAGTGCACCAGTGACCCAGGGCCAGTGGGCCACCGCCCTGTGACAGAGGTTTCTGCCTCCCTCTGTTCCCTCCTCACGTTGTGTCTGCTTGGGAGCTGGAGTCAGAGCGTGAAAACATTGACCAAAGTTCTGTTTTACTTGGGACTCACCCTTCTCACCTCCTCCCCAACAAGGCTCTGCTTGAAAGGTTTATTCTGTATTTTTCTATTCAGGCTCAACACCAAATGCAGTGATCCATTGGAGAGTGTTTTATTTCTAAAGTAAGCAATCTTCAGCATGGTAGGACTTAATCCTTCTGACATAAACTTTCAGGTCTAGTGTAGTGACATATTCACGGGCTTAAGAGCATAGTAGTTTTCTAAATAGGAGCAGGGAAAGGGGGGGGGACGGGACTTAAAAAAGAGAAAACTTCTCCTTTCGTGTAAGAACTGGCCAATTAGTGGTTTGGACACCCCTTCCAGATACTGAACAGAGTGGATGGAAAAGGTATGTTCGGCTGGAGTTTGACTTTCCCTCATCTTGTAGTTTTTGGCAGGGACTCAGACCCTTGCCGGCTCCCCGCTGGCCCCGCTGGCTTGCTCCCTCCAAGGTGGTGACAGCATGTTTTTCAGCTGCACCAGAGGCCACAAATTTCATGTCAGGCTTCAAGATACACAGCTTGATAAACACATCTGCCTCCAGCGATTGGCAGCATTCTTTTTGGAAAGGAAAACAGCAAAAGAAAAAAAAAAAAAAAGGCTTTATATAAACAGGCCAAGCGGTATGCAGGGCGTAGCACAATGCAGCACTGCGGGTCTGTCTGAGCCCCGGCCGCTGGGCTCTTGCTCACAGCACCTCAGCAAGGAGCTCTGCTCATTGCCATGGCTGCCCCGGCCGCAACATGGCTGCCGCTGGCCTGACCATGTGGGCCTGGCAGCGCTGGACGTGGTGGGCATGGTGGAAATAAAGGAAATGCAGGGGAGAGATGGCAAAGGCTTTAATGTGGACTGCTCTAGGTGCCCACAGTGCCTATGACCAAGTCAAATAGCCTGCCCAGTGTTGGTTCCATGCCTCAGCACTTGGGGACCCTGAGCTGAAGTATTTTTGGTCCATTGACTCACTGTAGCACCGATTAAACTCAGATTAAGAGTTGATAGGGCTGCGTGTCCAGCCCACATACATGGTCCCACTAGTTGTGGGCAGCAGTTAGCGGGGAGCCTGACAATCAAGTCCATAGAGTGAAGAGTCAGGTGATGAATTTTATGCTGAATACTGTAAAGATTGCTTCTGGAGACATGCTTACCAGCTCTTCCAAACACAATTCTTGTTTCCCCAGGCAAGCAGGATAATGTAAGAGAGGACAGCAATTGTAGTTTTTGGTGCTTAGTTGTCCTAGACTGAACCTTGTTGTGCTTGCTTGAGTCAGGACTGCAGGCTCAAGGGAGATTATAATGACATTAAAGTGATTCCCGTAAATCTGATTCCCTAGAACTTGACATTGTAGCTACCAAAGGTTTAAAATGCTCTCCAGAAGGGTCCATTTACCCTCTCTGTCAAGATCACCAATGTCATGCAACAGCCTATGGAAATGACGTAGTAAAGGTCTTGATGTGACAACATGGCAGCTGGGATGGCAGGAATCATCCTTGATCCCAGGTGAAAGTCCTTGCCTGCCTTCCCTTTCCCACTGAACTCCCCTTCAGCTGAATCTTTTGGAGTACTTTGTGGCTGGAAGCTGGCTGGGACTAGGATCATCTCTTGCTAAACTCAAGAGCTTTGCAGAAGCGTTAATAATGATGTGAATCCCTGATCCCTTGTGCTCTGAACACAGGCTACTAGTCTTGACTGTGGTGGTTTTTCTGCAGCTCTTGTACAGTCAGCTCCCCTGGGAGTGATGGAAAGAGGATGGATTTCTCTCAAAAAGAAATTAGACTTTGGCCAGCAGTAGCTCTGGCCCAGAACAGTAAGTTCCTGTGTGTGCTTCTTTTAAACAGCATCAGTTTTAGTTAATACAGCATCCAAATGATGATGCTTTTTTTTTTTTTTTTTTTTTTTTTTTTTGACTACCATAGTAGTGATACCATGACAAATTCAAACTTACTTTTCTGTTCACTAAGAAAACATGGAGTGGGAAGTATTTGAAAACCAACCCATGATCCTCACCTTTTCTTCTGCCATTTTCCACTAAATCACTGTTGGACACTTATGAAGCAAAGAGCTCTGTGTTCAGTCATCTATTAGGGCTAGTAAAGAAAATCGTAGGGTGGCTTTGGTGCAGTGGAGTCTGGCATAAACCCAGTCTGAAATGCTGGGTCTTCCCCACTGTAAATACTTCTGTTAGAGGTTGATGGCTTTCCACTCTACAGACAGGAACGGATCTGACAATATCTTCTCAGGAATATATGGAGTGGTTAAACTATAGGCAGTCATAAGAATCTTGACAAAAAAAACAAAAACCCAGCAGTTAAAAAAATAAAAATCATGAACAGATGATGAAAATGCCTTTTTGTATTTTATTCCCCTGAAGCAGAAAAAGGAGAAAAAATCCTTCTGCACAAATTCCTCAGCTTAGAGAAGGAAATGGCTTCCTGTTGGGGAGGGGGCTTCCTTTATATTTTAAAACTCCATCTGCTGTTCCCCAGTCAGTTAGCAGGGTGGACAGGGGCACAGCAACTGCTCTGCAAATGTATCCTCCCCCCCAAGGTCTCAGGGCACTGAGCAGAGGTGCTGGGGAGTTTTTCCTTCCCAGCTGGGTACACGTGGCAAACTTCACTTTGCAAATGCATGTTTGTAAGGTTTCCTCTGGGACTCATGATTTTCCTCTTTCTGAAGCGGCTGGGGAACACCAAGCTTGAAGGGCAGGGTATGTTTGGAATATACTGCTCCTTTTGTATATTCTTTGCTTTCCTAAATCAGAGCTCAATTTAAAATGCCGTGGCTTGAACAATTCAGTGCAAGAGAGAAAAATAACACAGTGGGGGGTAAGAACAGAGTTTGATCCTCAGTCATACTAATCAGCTGCCTTTACAAAGAGACTGCAATATGTTTGAGGGAGTGATTTATCCCTCAGCAGCGTAAGGTGACTTTAATAGGAAACTCCATCCTTCCATCCAGAAGCTCTCATCCCTCAAATGCCTTTTATTCCTGTCAAATATCTTTTCTTCCTATAAATTCCCCTGCAACAACTATACTTCTGAAGCAATGAGATTGTAAGTCAAACTTCTTGTAAACCATTGAAGGGTTTGGCCATAGTTTGGAATAGGAGCATGTGAGGATTAAGGCAGTCTGGATGCATCGGAATGTGAAGACTATTCCCCTCTCCCCATCTACACAATTCACAATTAGCAAGGTCACTGTGCCTTGTAGGTTTACTTCTATAAGTGGAAAAGCATGTCAGCTATATCCTTTTTTTTTTTTTTTTTTGGTAGAGCTGGTGTGGCTGTCATTTGTTGTTACCTGTTTGTCAGAGGAACCACACTGGAGTCAAACAATAGTCTGGTGCAAATAAGAGAAAAGATGCATGTCCTGGACTGCTAAATGGAGCCTCTGTGTTTGCTGTGACCTCTTCTTCCTCAGCTGATTGTGGATCATAACGATTGCTGCCATTTGGACAGGAATAATTAATGAGATAAATGTAGGTTAGTGGCTTGTGAGCAGCCAAGGGCAAGGCTGCCTGTCCATTTCAGCTCAGCCTAAACCATGGGGGCACTTCCTTCCTGAGTCAATAGTGATCCTGTAATGCTAACAAAAGACCCCCATTGATCATTGCCCTCTGGTAATTGCTGCCAGTGTGAGCCTGCCTCTCACAACTTGTTGACATCTCTGGACAATTTAACTAAGCCCCTTTAAAAGATCTCTGCAAAAGAAGCAGGCTGAGATCTATAACTGTGTAGGTCAGTAATGTTAGGACAAATACGAGTCTTCCCCAAATATGCCAGGGTAGGGTAAACATGGTGTTCCAAGCCCAAGCACTTTTATGGTGTTATATGAGATCTCCACGTCTAGCTTCAGTGCTGTTTTTCTTCTAATTTACCTTACTTGGAGATCTGGCCAAAAGTAGCATTTCTGTTTCATGGGAATTTACATGTGTATGTGCAGAATACCATCTTTGACTTGAATAAGACCAAATCCAACATTTTTGGGGGGTGAAAATGGCACCTTCTCCCACTCTGAGAGTTCCCCATATTCAGCAGTGTCTTTATTCAGAGGTGTTCTCAGGTTCACTGTGAATTTACTGTCAGGTTACTAAGAGCTGGTGTGAGCTTAGGGTACACATTCTAGCCTTGGCATGCATCTCCATGGATTATCCTGGAATTGTCTGTACCTTCTAGACAGACCTTCAGGGCAAGTTTGGCAATAAAGGCCTTATATTCCAGGAACATCCTGAGAAATCGAGGCAGAGGCCAATAGAACCTCAGCTTGGATGAACGTTAGTCCAAACTAAGATGCTTTGCATGAAACACCTGGATGGTAACAAATTCCCCACCAGCTCTATTGCCTACCTTCCGTGATGTCATAGACTTCTGCCCAAAACACCGTGTCCTGAAACAGAAGATAAAACCTTTTGGTGGTAAAGTATTTAACAGTATGGAAAGGCCTTTATAATGAAAACCTGTCCAGTTAGCCAGTATTAGCACTGGAGCTGTTTGGTACTAATCACCCTCTGGCATCAGAGGTTCTTAGTTATCTTTTGCTATCATTTCCACAGGCTCTTGATCTTTGGTCCCTTCAGGGTCCAAACTGGAGCTTGCTCAACTGTTGTGCTGATATAAATGCTGTCATATTTGCCTGCAACTGCAGCATTTATCATAGCTTCAAGACACACATCCCTCACAACTGGCAAGGTTCTTCTCTCACAGTATTATTGTTCAGCTAGTTGAGGCAAAAGCTACAGTTTGGTCAGCTGATACATTCTTCAGGAAAACTGAAAAAGTTAGTATTTCTAGTAAAATTCACCATGAATTGCTGGAAAAAAAAAAAAAAAAAAAAGGATAGAAAAAAAAATCTGATGAGGAACACCACAGTGGCTTCTGCACAGAATGGGGAGAGCAAAGTTACAAGAACAGCTGCTTCATTCAGTGGCTCTGGGATGGAGAGGACTGACCCAGGAAAGTGTGGTCTCTATGAACATCCAGTCTACACTAGATGTTGTCATGAAGTAAGCACAGGGCCCTGCCATCATTCCAGCTTAGGAGATGGAAGATTGATCACCAAGGAAATATGTTTCTTGCTGAAAGGTTGGGAGATGGATTTGTTGTGGAAATTTCACGTGCCATTTTTTCTTCTGGGTTAGCAAAAAATACAATCCTTTTGCGATTGATGGTTGTCTTGCATCTTATGTATGTGCAGGTCTGATGTTCTAGTAACACCAGATGACACTTTACCCTTTACAATATTGTTGAATCGATAAATGCAGACCTTGTTTATTAACTACAGCTGACATTGTCTTGCCAAGGACTCATGTAAAGCAGATCTGGGTAATACTGGGATTCGGTAATGACAGCTTATATTAAAAGAGAAGCATAAGGCTGAAGCTTTACCACAGGATATTGGTTTTCTACAGATTCTAGTAGGGTAAGATCAGTGTCTCATCTTGCCAGAGTGGATAGATGGAGTAAAACACTATGTGAAGCACGGATCTTTTGAAGGACACTGAACAAAACAAGGGCTTTTCTCAGCTGTCAGAAATGGTGTAGCAATTTTGGGAAGAGATGCCATTCCCTCCCTCTCACATTATTGCTAAATTAACTGGTACCATATATCTGCCACAGGTAGCCCCTTTTTAGAGGAGACAGGGTAAGCAGCCAGACCTCAACCAGACCCTCAGAGCCCCAGCTGGTCTGTGAGCATGTTGCAGTGGTCCTCGGTGGGAATTTGCATACTGGTGGGCTGTGGTGTGCCAGCACTCAGCCACTGCCTTCTGGATCGGTCCTCTGGAAAATGCTCGCTGTTTGGGAATCTTGAGGCAAAATCATTAGTGAAGATCCAGACACTTTTCTGCCCAAATGACATCCAAAGGCAAACATGAGTCATATAGAGGATGTCTTGATCAGGCCTTCAAATAACTGATTACCAGTTCCAGGAAAGTTGTCATGTCAGTCTAGCTCCTCATGCCTCTCTGCCATACCCTGCAATTTTCTCATGAGGTGTTTCCTCCATTGTATCTCTCTCAGTCCTTTCTTTCCTCCCACCTTGCTGCTTGCCTCAGTAGTGGCATCCCAAGGGTTACTCAGAAGACAGCTTGTTGGAAAGGCATTTTAAATAGAGGAGCAGATACAGAAACAAACAAGCACCAGAGTCATTCTCCTGGCTCCTACTTTCTTTAACGCCTTCCTCTTGGAGCCAGTGCAAGGTATTATCACCCATCTTGTGCAACACAGACCTTTCCAAAAAAGAAATCCCTCCTCAAACTTGTTCAGGAATTCTCACCTCCTCTCCAGCCCCGTCGGTTATTGCAGGAATTAATTTACTTTGCAGTGGAAATTTTTGCAGATGTCCAGGTGTTTCAAAGGGAGATGAAGCCAAAGCCAGAGCTCTGATGTTGCCTGGAGGCTGCCAACTCCACGCTGTCTGTCCACATACCCTGCAGCTCTCTCCCAGTCCTGCCTCACCTCGAGGCCTTGGTCTTGGCAGGAACAGAAGGAACAGAAAATTCGCCTTATGCGGTGCTCTTAATCAGGAATGGGTGTTGGAGGGAAAGAGAGAGGAAGGGTAACACCTGGCTAATTTAAGCAGCAATGTAAACCAATCAACTGCTGCCCAGGGTCTTCAGCAGCTTAGTGAAGTCCTTAGTGTAGAAACCTTCAAAAAGTATCTGGAAAGGTACAGACAGGTGCTGTCATTTCTCCTACTGCTTCCCTTTCTCTCCCTTTAGCAGCTTGCTGACCCCTGTATTTTAAGTCTCTTTCCTTAAAGCCTCCCAATGGGATTCAGCCCCCTCAGTCCCTGCAGGAAATCTCCTCCTACACCTGGATCTGGGATATAATTTTATTTATTTTTGTTTCTTCTGTGTGGACAAAATTTCTGTCACCAAGTCCACAGGGGCATTATAGGAACCTGCAATGAAGTCCAAGAATCCCTTGGCACCATGCTCTCCCAGGGCAGGATGGCACAAAGATAATATGATGCAGAGAAAACCAAATGAGTCATGCTATATGACAGAATATTTGATTCTCTTTAATAAAATCACAGACTGTGCTCAATCCTGGGTGAAGATTTCCTTATCATAATGAGAGCTATAACTATATGGAAAGCTACAATGTTTTCCCCATATTTTGCACTACTTCATTCATGGAGATTTTATTCTGAATATTAAGATAAAATATTACTTGTAAAATGGGACAACGCGTGATGGTTGTTTAAAAAGTAAGCTACCTGATTCTTCTGGAGGGCTGGTTTTGTTGGTCTTAGTATGAACCTCATGGGGTGCTTGGATGCTACAAGCAGACCTTCCTTAGCAAGCAAATAAAACACAGCCTGGAGAGACAGGGTAGGTATTCTTCATAACCCAAAATGATCCAGAATAGGGCCTTTTTCCCATTAGAATAGCACAAGAAGCGTGCAAACCTTAGTAAAGAAACAAAAAAAAATAGCTGTCCACTCACAAAATAAACAAAATAAATACACAGGGACAAAGGAGGGGGTCACATTGAGGTTGAGTTTTGGTGTGCATTTGTGTTTCAATCAAAAGGAAGCACTCAGAAGAGATAGGTGTAGAAATACATATCTGTGTAGTCTCCGCTGTGGAAAACACGAGAAATCAGATGGCTCATGGGCTAACTGGGAATTAATTTCTCACTAAGTTAGACAACTGGTTTCTTCAGGGTACTTCAAAAAGCCCAGCCTGTGAATTTGTTGACTGCGATTCAGAGAGTTGGGGCAGAAATGAAGCCTTGTGATCAGTCCTGGCATGGCTGGCCCCACGGCCTCTGCTCCACCATTCCCTGTCCTTCCGTGCCATCTGTGGTGGATGGTTTGCAGGCCAAAACTCTACTCAAGATCACGCTATTGTGAAAGGCCTCAGAATCTGGGCGGTTTCCAGTGCTTGTAAAGCATCTCACCCATCAGAAGTATGGAAGAAACATAGAAATCATCAGTGACACTGTGGAATAAGTGTTACATTATTAAGTGCATTTATACATGCTTGTCTTCAGACTGCTGAAGCCTAAGTCTCCAGAACTGACTAGCTTAAGAAGGCCTGCAATGTGAACATCATGCAGTTGATTTTCATCAAAGACAATTATCTGGGTAACATTCTTTGGGGGATATGTTTGTTCATGGTGCTTGGTATCCAGATGGGACTGGATATCATTAACCATCAGGGAGCATGAAAAGGAAAGAGCAGAATAAGCATTATTCCCAGCATGGTGGCTTTTAACCCCTTGATGAAGAGAGCCAGAATTTCCTGAGGCTTAGGAGGCAATTCTGATGCCAGAGCTAAAGGAGGCATGGAGTTCATTTTGTTTCGAGTAGGTTTTATGAGTTGATCTCTGGCATTTTCCACTGATGAATTCCACTGTGTTCTCACACATATAATGGCTTTTTTTTTTTTTTTCTTTTTTTCTCCCCAACAAAGGTAAAGCAGAGATGTGCAAAGTGCACATCTATACGCTATATACATATCCAGCTGGGACAGAAGGCAACTGCCTTCTTCCATGAAAATATTTAGCATATTTCAACTGTGGTCTACATTTTAGTTTTGTTTCCATTTCTTTTCTAGGTGCAGTTCAAAACACTGTTACATATAAATTTTTTCCAGTTTACAGTTTAGCTATATTAGATTTTTCTGCATTTTTTATGTGAAGGTTTAAGACTACCGAGAGAACTAGAACTGCCTGTTCCTACTCCCTGTTACCACCTCCATCCAGGGTCACTTTAAATGGAGCACAGTTGCACAGAAGCTTCACCTTGGCTCCTGAGACATGCCAAATCTCAGCAAAATTGACCTGAATTTTTGGCTCTGCAATGAAACCAAAAGCCCAGACATTTTCTCTTGGTTTCAGCTTTCATAAGGACAATTCCATGCAGCTTGAGTCCTTTGAGAAGTGCCAGGCTCCTAATGAAAAGGAGCTGGAATTGCTGGTTGAGGTTTCATGAGCAGGCGGGAGGGGAAAGAAAGAGTGAAATTCGGCATTACTCAGAGCTTGTGCTGACAGACGAATTAAAATGTAAACCTGGGCTAAGATTTCCAACACCAGAGCATAAAGTTAAGCTTGTGGGTTTCTCCTCAGGCTCTTAAATAAATCCTAATTTTAAGAAGCCCTCACTGCCCCAGTATTTCCCTGCAGAAATTTAAACAGGGTTTTAGGAGCATCTAGTTATAAAAGCCTTGGCCCAGTTTTCCAGATATATGCTACAGTAAATCATAGCATGTTTCACAGTTTAAAAGAGGAAGGAAACTGCAGCTTTAAAAGCAACTAAGATGCCATTCTTGTGTTCAAAGTTTTTGCAATGCAGGAAGAAAATATTCAGATCTACACCAAACCAAAAGCAAGCCTCAAAACAAAACTTATCAGCTAAAACCAGAAGATGCTAACTGAGTTGTGTTCAATAGGAAAAAAAAAAAAGTCACATTTCCTGGAATAAATACCCATGATGAGAATATTGGGAAGTTCCTTTCCTATGAGGAATTGGAGACAAATGGCAGGAAAAAAGAGTCCAGGTTGGATTCCAGTGCTCTGCAATGGGGTGAACTACTTTTCCGGACCTTCTCATTTGGGGAGTAAAATGTATATAAACTTCTGATATTTATTTGGTGAACCAATGAAACTGATTTGAATAGTCTTGCTGAAAAATGTTGCTGCTCATTTGGTCTCTTTGCTTGGTTGAGAAATGCCCGAGGAAAATGCCTTCCCTTCAAAACATGGTGCTGGCTGTTTTTTCCCTAGTCATCTGCCTCTGAAAATTTCTGCCTGGCCATCTCCCAAGCCAGGAGAGATGTAAAGCATACAACAAATGATGTGGGTGTGCATTTCAAATGAAGCCAAAATATTTCATGGTCACATCTTTTCTGTAACGTGCTGAGATGATTTGCTGAATCAAGACCCAAAAGCAGTTTGGGGTGCCTTTGAGCTGGCTGGTGAGAAGTTGACTGAAATAAATAAAGGGCTTCTTTTCTTATGTTGCATGGATGGCAGTGAGCCCTGCCAACTGGCTGCTCTGCAGCAGGGTTTAAATAACATTTTCTCATCTCTCATTCCACTGGGGTGATTGATCCGCCAAGGTTTGTTTTGGCAAGAGCTTGCCTATCATGGAACATAGAAGAGCATGGGAGAGCCTCCAGTGGCTAGGGGTGGGGGTGATGTTGATTATGAGAAATTTAGTGAAATATTTGCAGTATTCTAAGCATCAGACACTAAGATTCCTTGAAAAAAAAAAAGGAAGGAAATGTCATGAAAATGTGTAAATAATCACTTAGATGCCATCTGGTATGAGATCTTGTGGCAAAGGAAAATGGACATGACACTTTGCAACGGGGGAAACCATTGTTTTAAGACAATTAGACCCATCCCGTCCTTCTCTGTAGTTTCTCATGGATAATTACAACAGGAGTGGCAATAATCTTACCAATGTAAGGAAGACTATGTTGCAAAAATAAGGCAGCAAAATAATAATTCTTTTTTTTTTTTTTTTTTTAATAACAAAAAAAGCCAAGAATGTTTTTTATACAGGCTATAATCACCCATTCCAGCAACAAGTTATGGGAAAAAAAAATAATAAATATTTGTGTTGAGTTCTGAAAAGTCACTGCATGCTTCTTCTTGTGAGGCTGGAAAGAGCTGAGCATATCCATGCCATGTAGTACCCTGGGCTGGGAACTCGACTCTCTGTTTTAATCTGAAACAGCCTTTTGTTTGCATGTGCCAGGTGCTGCTAGGCTATGTTGCAAGTCCTCCTGTGCAGGGGTGCGAGGGAAAAGCCTGACTTTGCTCAGGACCACTGGGATCTTGAGGCTGGCTTGGCTGGGCAGATGCTGGGAGAGGAGGTAATGAGTGAGCAGAGGGCTTGGCGCAAGCCCTTGGGTTGCATCTCCCAAGCCAGCCTAGCCACAGCCCTGCCAGAAGAGGTGAAGCCTGAACAGGTAGGGGCTGTGCAAAAACCCTTTGTGAGATGAAGAGGAGCTGCTGCTATCTGAGCCTGGAGGTTGTGCTTGGCTCCTCTGGGCTGGAAGCTGCTCGCTATCCACACTCGGTGGTACCTTCCCAATGACTGACTTTACAAGATGCAAAAGCTGACTATGCTCATGGGTCATCAGCTCATATTGGCTAATAAAATCCACACCGTACCCACAGGCACTGTTGGTCAATGTGCCTCTCTGCTTATGACTGCCTAAAATGATACCATACTGTTTGGCACAGCTGTACGTAGGGGAATTACATTTAAATTCTCCCATAAAAGAAGCATTACTTTACAGTGATATTAAAAGAGACCATTTATGAGTGTTAAATCTTTATTTAAGTATAATCCTTACCGTGTGCTGGATGGAAAAAGGCAGCAGCCTGGAGAATAAGAAAGGTAAACTCAGCATGTGGGGCTTTAGAAACACTTCAATTTTCTAGATTATTTTTTTGGGGGGGAGGGGGAAGTCTTTTGGTGGGGAGGGAGTCCGACCTCTGGTTGGCCAAACCATGCAAGAAATGGTTTATTTATTTATTTGCTCATATAGAGGCATAATGTTAGCCACGTTTAAGTGGCATATAAAGTAACAAAAATGGAAGGGCTATTACTCCCCCCTCCCATATACTTAATACAGGGTAAATGTCATGGCCACCCCATGTGGAAGCAGCTATACCTCCCACCATCTCTCCATTCACACTGTCATGTCCTAATCTGTACCTTCATACCACATTCACCATACCTGCCACACTATTTTTTTTCTCTGGTACCCACTAATGGTGGCATCCTCTCCCTTTCCTCCTCAGTGACAATTATACCTGGCCAGTATTTCCTCATTAAAACTGTTTTATTCACCAGGAAGCTTGGTTTTGATCTCACTGAAAGTTTCTCTGAAAATTTTCTCTTTTTGGAAAAGCTTCAATATTTTTTCAAGAAAGAGAAGAAAAACTTGGGCAAGCCAAAATATTAGTGTGAGAAACAGAAAGTGTTTTTGGAAAGAGAGCAGCTGTTGGATTTTTTTTGGTAAGATGAAAAAAATGACCTATGCTCTTTTTCCCTCCTGTTTGTCAAAATTTTCCATGTGAAAAATATTTGACTGTCTCTTCTTATGGCTGTGAAATGCTGTTGGAGGCGCCTTTACCCAGAGGGGCAGAATAGGGAAGAGAGTAAAGACCCTTGCAGCCTTTTCCTTCTTAGAGCATTGTCTGAGGAGAGAGCACAGAGCTTTTCTCAGAGCCCTTAGTGCAAAGTGCAGCAATTGCCATACTTATTTTTCAGATCTCCAGGACAACTGGGAAGATTTATTCCTATTGACCCAAATAAATCATATCCCACTAATCAAATTCATACCGAACTGTTTAGGAAACAGGTGCACCCAGCTCATCTTACTATCTATACAAATATTCAGCTAAAAAGCTGTGTACAATAACAATGCCATTTTTACTTAGGAAGGCAAACTGACAACATATTAACCATAACATGTTTTTTCTTCTTTTTTCTTTTTTCTTTTTTTTTTTTTTCCCTCAGCAACCCATGCCTGCAGACTTTTTCAGTCCTTAGTAGAAAATAACAAAACATGTTATGCAATGTGAATAATAATGTAGCTCACATAAAACACAAAGTGGAATGCAAAGAAGAAAGAAACACAATTTGTGGCCTGATGTTTATCCTGTAGTGATGCACTTGTGTTGTACCCTTTGTCACGCTTTTCTTGTAGCATTCTTTTTTTTTTTTGTGTTCACAACTTACAAATGTTACAGGAAATGAAGAGAACACAGCAGAAAATTTGCTGCTCTTCATATATATCATTTGAATTGGAGCAGACAAAAAACATGGATTAAACAAGCAGAAAGGAGAAAATAGAGAAATAGTAAATCTTGCTAAACATTATGAGATCTAGTGCACAGCTGATAATAGCATTTATTTTTTTTTTCTAAAATCTTATGCTGGAATGACCTGCTGTTATAAGATTGGAGTAAATCAGTGTCAGTTTTTGGATCTGCCCTTAAACCCAGAATGGCCCTACCGAAATAAGTGCTGGTACTTCAGATTAACACCACGGTGACTGAGATCAGAATCTGATCCACAGTCTTCGCTTGTATTATTCCAGGAGCAGTAAATCTTAAGAACATAGCATTTTTTTATTTTTTTTTTGCCCGATTCTGTGGGCTATCTCCAATATTCCAGTCACTTTTCCTCTTGCCTCTGCTTACATGTCAGTTATTCCCATCAGTGGGACACAATGGACATGCTGAAAAGTGGCAGAGTGAAGCAATGGTTAAAAGGGCTCCTGCAAACACGTCCAGAGTTTTCAGGAAGATTTATCTGAGTGAAGTACCTGAAAAGCTGGAAAAGCCTCAATATACTTCTGAATGCACACATTCATTTGGAGCTGATTGCTGTTCCTCTGGTGCCCTGTAAATCCTTGAGGAATGCAGTTGAGGTCTGGGATCTTCCGCAAAGGGATTTGGAGGGGTTGTGAACAGAAAAATGGAGGATTTGTCTGACTTTTATACATCTGACAGTTTTAATATATTTTTATAGAGAAACTTTTGGTCATACATACATATATTAATATAACTATGCAGCTTGAGAGAATCCTCTGTGAACCAACCAGTTCTATTAGCTATGGTTGTATTCAGTAAGTTTTCACCAGAAAATTTGGATCAATAATTTTCAGACTAGAGATTTGTTCATGAGCTCTTTATTATTTAGTCTTTGTCACATAGCATGTCTTTTCTTCCTTGCAGGGTTACTGAAACCTTCTAAGAGGGGAATGAAGATGGAGGAATGGTAAATAGAGATAATGAATAATGAATTTCTACATGTATGCTCATGTAGATGCAGTGGTCAAAAATCTCAGCAAAAAGGAGTCACATTGAAATAATGCAGCTCATGTGCAAGTTGCACAAGTGGATTTTCCCCCTTCATGCCTACTGTGTTGCATGCAGACTTATCTTTTCTGACTTTTTTTGGTGGAATGGGTTAATTTAATCCTATTTAATCCAGGCCCAATAATGAATGTGAATCAAAGATGGGGCCAACCCAAACGCTCAGCTTTAAGGCTCACGTTAACCATGTAGTCAGAAGCATTAGCCAAAAAATGTTACAGCTAATCTTAGGAAAAAAAAAAAAAAAAAAAAAGTGAGTATTCTGATGCTGTTGAGCCAAATTATTTGACATCTTTTCATATCAAAACAATTGTTGATGCAGATCTAAGGATATTTGCTTTGTGGGATGTAGATTCTGTGAATTTATGTAGATGCCCAAATCTCTGTTGAGATAAAACTTTCCGTGGAGTTATATTTCTTTTGCTGTGTGCTTCCCACTGGTGCTGAAGAGTCAGTTTTCCCATCACGATGGTGAAACAAAACAAAGAGTGCTGGGTAATGAAGCTCAGACATGAGAAGTCTGGGTTATTATTTTCTTATTTTTATTTTTATTTTTTTTAAATTTTATTTTTTAATGTATTCCTGTTTTGGCAAAACTGTCACTGAGAGGGAGATTTCTGGTCCAGAATAGAATTTCTGGACAAAATGTGAGAGAAAGGGAAGCCAGAGCACCCAGTAAACCAGAAGGCTTTCTTGACAGTGTGGTGAGCTGGGGTGTCCTGTGCATCAAGGCTTTGGGAAAGGTGTTTCCTGGTTTGTGCCATCCAGGCAGGCCCACATTATAGAAATGAGTGAGAATGTCCTCAGAGAGGAAACTGAATCTGAGATTTTTTGATTCTGGGATCAGGATTTTCAGGGCATTACTTGTAAGAACAGAAAGAGGCATGAAAGAGGAAATTGGGGCCCACCTGAAGTGGAACAGGGACATTTTGGAAAATTTTTATATTCTTGGAGGATGAGAGAAACATTTCTACCCACCATCAGTAGTGGAGAGTGACCTCACCAAGCAGACTGTGACCTCTAAGCTGGCAGAAACTTAGCAAATTTTATCAGTAACATACAGGTAGAAATCAAAACATATCTATGGGAGAATCAGTTCTTCCTCCTCCTGCGTGGTAATGTGCTGCGTTGAGACAGGAGGCTATTCTACCCTGTTTTGGGCAGAATGGTGGCTTTTCCTGACAGCTGCTCTATACTTCTTAGCCAGCCTCTGGTTCTTCACTGGGACAATACAGGTGCTCTGCTGCTTGTCTGTATAGGCTAAGTGTAAAGACAGATCTCACTTCTTTGGGCCATTGGACTATTGCCAGAAAAAAGTCGCTTATCTTCTCCTGTCTCAAATGTAGCTTATACACACACACACACACACATATATATATTAATAGGAGTAAGTAAGAGAAAGCATGTCAGTAGACTTTTGTTATTTAGTGCTCTGTAGAGCTTGGGCTTTCATTTAAAGATTTTTTTGGGGCCTGAATTGAATATTTTGAAATTGACTTTGACTAATGACCTTTCAGAGAAGTCAGACCATTTGTCATCTTGAATGAGAGAATGTAACTGGTTGTAGTCAATTTTATTTAGAGATTTTTTTTTGTTCCCTTGCTGCTTTCAGACACCAGGTCATTTGAATTTCATTCCCTTGAGAAGAAAACAATAAACATACTTTTGATCACTTGCTTATATGAATATCTTCATGAGATGCAGATGCTGATCTTCTTGGTATGTATCTTCACACATGAACTTTTGGGTCTCCTCTAACAGAGTGGAATATGCTCGCTGTACTGCCTGCTTCTTGTGATGATCCCCCAAACTGGTGAAGATTTATTGCACAAAATCATTTGTGGAAACGCTTCCACTCTACAGAGGTAACCCAAGACATATTTCTTCCGGTTCTTACAGTTGCAGATGATTTGCATAATCATTGTTATCACATCAGATATACCCCACTGTACATCATTTTGTATGTGGTTTGTGCTATTGAAAGAGATGAAATGGTGAAAGCTAAAATTCTGTGGAATAGTAAAGTTGTTTCACATACATTATTTGACCTTGGATTATTGTGATTTTTTTCAGAAAAGGGCCAGTGAACCTTGGTATGTGGTGGATAAAGCACTAGCTTTTCTCTTGGAGTATTTTTATTAGAAATTTGGATCATGGTTCAAATCACAACTAGAGTCCTAAATGAAATGAGTCTGTGTTTTCATCTGAGTCCCCCAATGGACAATAATCCAGATCATAAAATATACCACTTAAACTTTGGCAGTCTTCTGTTCTTAGGAAGCTTTATTGCTTTGTATTACCTTAACTCAAAGATAGTCCTTCCAGGACTCAGTTCAAGCTGAGGTTATTTGAAGAACAAAGTTTGTGTTTCTTACTAAAGCTGGTCTGTGGATAACTGGAGGCTCTAATAGGGTCACAAAGCAAGCTCACATACCTTTCTGCTGTATCTTAATGAAATTTAGCTGTTTGGCAGGAATGTGTGTCAGATCATTCCCTCTCTATCTCCGACATGGAGCCAAAAGGAGGTGGGGAGACCTCAGGAAAATTATTCTTTGAATCCCTGGAGCCAGAAGCTTTCTGACATCATCACTGATGGTTCAGAAACTTTAAACAAATCCAGTGCGATTTGGGAGCTATGCATGCAAAAGGTCACAATTGACAATCCAGCCTGTATTTTTTGATCCTTACACCTCTTATGCCCTGCCTGGTCATCTCGCTCGCAGCGTGGCAGCCTGCCTCCCCGCCTGCAGGGTGACCCTCGTGGTTTTTGTGCTGTCTCCTGGCAGCCCCAGAGCCTTGGGGCGAGCTGAGGCCAGCTGCGTCGCAGTAATGGGAGTGGAAGTGGCAAGAGCTCGTATGGATTTACATGAGGTAACCGGAGTCTCACTTTAGCCCTTGGCATCGCGTGCTGGCTGCATTTGATGTCATGAACATGGGCTATTTTTCATGCTTTGGTAATAAAAGAAGTGCCTGGCTTCAAAGGAAATCTGGCTTGAAACATCCTGTACCATCTCAGAGACAAATGTGTTATCAATATAGACACCTTTTCCTAATGATTGATCTAAGGCGTAGTAGTCCTTCCAAAGCAAAAGGCACAGGGGCACTGTGAATTAATACCCGACATCTTTCCCTGCGCACCAAAAATAAAGGAAAAAGGTTCACGTGGATGTCATGGATTGTGAATGGATCCCATCCAGGTGAAATTCCTTCTGGTTATTTTTAATGTAACAACAACTGACATTAGTAGCATTTTTTTACCCTGAAGGTGAAACACTTTTCAGACTGTAGCTTAAGACCAGCTCTCAGTTACATGAGTGTAAATCTGTGCCAAATAACTCCAGTGAGGCCGGTGGAGTTATTGGGGATTTACACGGGTGTAATTCTGAGCAGAGTTTGACCCTTTGTGGATATAGATATGTGCTCGATTTATTGCACCATTATGCTGCAAGCAGGTGTGCAGGGACATCCACTGGGGAAGGAAAAATATAAGTCCCAACTACAGGTCACTCCATATCCCTCTCCTCTTGCTTGCTGTATTTCCAATTCAAAACTCACAGGCAGAACAAATCAACGTGAGCTACCGGGTAATAACCACTCATGGACACCTCAGCTTCAGCCCTATGCAGGGGAAAGGGAGATGCCTTTTCCCTTAGTATCTCCTTTTGCATTTTCTTTCCTTCCTCAGCTGCAACATTACCTTGATCAGGGCTGTCAAGGCAGGAAACAGGTCACTCTTTTTATGCTGAAATGTCATAACATCTTGTTATACATACGTGTAAGTGAATGTCTGTAACTGCAGATGCACATATGGGGTGTGTTATGTTGAGGATGGTACCTGTGATAATCTAAAATCATGTATGTAACTACCTGGATGGGTCTGCATTGAAAGAGATACATACAGCCGGAGCTGTAAAGCAAGATAGTAGCAGGTCTATTGCTTGTAATTTGATATTAATTCAAGGTTGTGTGCTGCCACCATGGCTACATAGCAGTATTTCTAGGAGACAGTGCTTTGGGTGAAATGATGGGGTGACTTGTAGGAAAATAACATATGGAGACCTAAATTGGAGCTTGACCAACATGCCTGGATTAAAATCCTGGGGCTGAAAAGGGATGGAAAAGAGGGTCAGCAAATCTTTAATGAGTATCAGTGATCAAGAAAGGAAGGAAGGAAGATGCAGAGAGAGGGAAGAATCCTGCCTCTTGTAGGCCAAAGCAACATGTGATAATGATGGTTCAGGCACGTAAATAATCTTTTCTAGTCCAGACTAAGGATCTTGAAAAACCATTCTCCACCTCGAAGGCTATGGTCTGGCTTATTTTGGAAATGAAGTCTTTTTGCTACAAACATCTGCTCAGCGCAGGGCTGCCAAGGGGAGATAAGTTTGTTGGGGATTCATTGGAAGAGCAACACAATGCAAAGGTGCTGAAGCCAGGGCACAGTATCAGAAAAGCAGAACTGTTGGGTGTTTCCAGAAGCAGCCTAAAGCCAAAATCTTAACGCAAGAGATGCACACTCAGAAGATGAGTGTGAAGGCTGGAGGTGCGCTCTGAGGCTGCAGCTCTCTGACAGCTCCCTTGGTGTGATGATACGTGCTTGTCTTCTGCAAACCTCTCCTGGGAGGCTCATCTGAAAGTGTCTTGCCAGCAGTCGGTTGTTTCATCCTGACACCTTCACAGTGAGGCTGATGTGCGGCTGAAGCTAACACATCCACGGCTTGCATGAACTAATACCCCCATCTGACTTCATGTGTTTGGTTTACAGGTTTTACTACAGATTTTATTAGACTGTGATTCAAATCCCAACCCTTCCACCATTGCCAGGTTGTCCAGATGCTTACATATGACAATAAATTAGAAATACTTAATGCTGAAGCTATTTAGTATCACGTGAGGATAGAGACCTCCAGGCTGGAGTACTGTGCTTTGCGAGCTTTTACCTTGAGCTCGTTGTGGGGTGTTTGCCTAACTTTAATTTCATTATTTATTTTCTCTTACTTTAATGGTCTCAGAGGTTGGAGAGAGACCCAGAACCTGGAGCATTTCCTTCCAGTCCTGCTTGGAGCACTTTGTGTCTCAGTATAAACACCACTAGGGTTTCTAGACCTGTTGGGTAAGGCAGGATACTGTGGCTCACCGCAGCAATCTTCAGAAAATGATTTGAATCATCCCATGTGTCTGACAGAGCTCTTCTGCACCCATGCCTACATGTAGTGTATCAAGCCAGTGTCTATACAGGAGCGATGTTTTATTTTTTTGTTAAATACCATGCAGAACCTGCACTAGCTGTGGTTGCCCATGGGTACGGCCTTGCCTGGTACAATTACAGTTGCCTGAGGAGCTCTGCAGATTTCTCTTGAAAAATATTTCTGTGGAATTTTTATATTCAGAAGGGAACAGTTTACACCAGATTTCTCCCTCAGCTATCAGACTTGTACTGTTTCATACTCTCATTTCAGATCCCTAGGTACACAAGAAATAGCAAGAGTTCAAAACTGGGCCTGTGGATGTGAAGCAGTTTTATCAACACGTAATAGAAATAGACTCCCCCACCCCACCACAGCTAGTTTTTCTCTAACTGATGTGGTATTTCAGATCATTAATAAAATTTTAAAGCTCAGCAAGTCAGGCAAGGAGTTAGGATCAGCTGCCAGCAGCTGGGGACCAGAGGGTAAAAGGACTGAGAGAGGAGAGGGGGGAATGGGTGGGGAGGTGGGTTGGGAAGAAGAGTGCAGGACAGGGGCAATATCTTAGCCCCTTGAAGCCCATCAGAAACAACTTAGCAAACTAGATATCTCATCAATCTTCTAGCTTTATATATATATGTGTGCGTGTAATAAATAAATAAATAAATAAATATATATATATTTGGCTACCTGCAGTGTGTGTGGAGTGACACAAGCTCCAGGACTGTTTCTCAGTAGAGGTGCATCTCTTGTCATTAGGCAGCTTGGTTAGACTGGAGGGCTTTCTTCAGATGGCTTTAGATGGCCTTTGTGTACTACAGCAAGCTCTGCTCCTACCTGGTGAACAGGCACTGTGAGATCACTCCTTGAGAACTACTTTTCCATCTTGCAAGCAAAGTGCTAGGTATTCCAGTAATGTAGTCCCTACCTCTGGGTGTTTCTGGCCACACCTGGCCACAGTGCCCATCCACGTATGCAGGCACTAAGGGTTCAGCGAAAGCCTCTCCTCCTTGCTGCTGCTCTGCCCTTTCTGAGGCACCAGAGGTGTCTGCAGCCTAAGCACTTAATGAAAATACAAGGGTCTTCAAAGAAATGGCTTCTGAGTCTACTTTCAGGTTAAAAACCAGCTGAGCTTCCAATTTCAGTAAATTGCTCACTGATGTTTCTGTTTTTATTATATATTTATATTTTTTTCAGAAACAGAGGTACCCCTGGAAGCTGTAAAAGAAGCCCTGTCAGTTTGCTACCTCGAATCATCAAGCAAGCACATTTTCTAAGTGGGAAAGATCATGGGAACTGGGCTGATAAACCCCAGCCTGTCTGCAAATGGGCAGGAGAGCTAAGCCACGTGTGGCCTGGCCCAGCAGATAAAGCAGCACGTTACTTCTGGGACTTCTTGCCAATCTGAGCGCTCTAAGGATCACGCAGTTTGGCTGTAAATGGCTCACAGTGTGTATTTAAAAACTGCAGAGCCTCCACTTGAGCTTCCCTAATAAAATGTTTGGGTTTTGTTAGGCAGAGGATGCTTTCCAAGGAATGCAGAGACCAGAGGAGTTCCTCCAGCCTGGCTGGAGGCCAGTGCAGGAGGCCAGGTGCTAGGATTTGGGGCTCGTAAACAGCCCTCACCTCCGGGCTCTGGCCACCTCTCGTCAGCAGGAACAAGTGCAGAGTCCAGGCCTCAGCCTCACTGCACGCAGAGGGTTTGGATGCTGAGACTGAAGCTGGGATTAAATGCTGTGCCAAGCACATCTCCAGTATGTGGTGGTAGGAAAATGTTGCTCGTAGCGTTATGAAGTGTCGGCACACTTTCTAATGGGCTTGGTTGAGAGAGAAACCAGAAGACACCAAACACATGCTTATATAAAGCCTTTCCCTAAGTTAAGAGATGCCAAATTTAAACTGTCATTGCTGATATTCCTAAACACAAGAGGAAATAGCCTTTGACTTAGCAGGCTGCTCTCTTGGGCAGTGGGCTCACCCCAAGGCATTAGCATGCTGATGGATACAGGTGAAGAAAATACAGGTGGTAACCTAGACTCTATAATAGTGTCCCAGTTTTGCTTAGAAAATATTCAAGACCCAAATATGATGCAGAAAAATGTACTTCAGTGCGTGTATGGGTAGGAAGCAGTAGGTACCTAGGATGGCCCCGCTGAAGGTGCAGTTTCAGAGCCAAATATGCTCATGCAGTTCATGTCCAATGCCTTCTTGCAGCCCTATTTACTCTGCTTCTGCTTTAAGCTGTGTTAAAGGTACAACCCGACTGTCAGTGAACACACGGTGTTTTTCATGCAATCTGCCTCTATTTCTTCCATAGTTCAGCACAGGAAATAATGAACTCTTCTGAGGTAATGTTTTGTGGTTCACAGGGTTGTTGTTAAAAACATATTTTATCAATCTGAGTCCTGTGCATGGACATTTTTATTAGACTTGGATGTGGGGATTTTTGTGTTTTGTTCTCTGCCCTGTGTTGTCCAGCTCCTCTTTAAGACAAGGCGATAGACCAGGCTGTTCATCTGCTCACCCACCAGCCCACCTGCAACACCTCCGAACCTGCTGGACTTTTTGAACCTCTCCAGACCCCACAGGCATACTCAGATGTGAGCTCTTAAACTTCTGAAAACTGATAGATGTGCAAAGAAGGAAAACCAGCTCAAGGAAGGAAACCTGTGGGGCTTGTTCAGCAATGTAGTCTTGTTCAGTGTTCCAGCATCCCAAAACAACACCTGTCTGGGCTGCTCAGCCATACGTGCCTTGTCTGGAGCCAGACATTTTCTCAGGTTTTAGACAAAGAAGGAGTGAGCTGATGGCCCTGCTACACGGGGAAGGCAGAGCTGTGTTAAGGGAGAAGCCAAAGAGATGAGTTATTGCAGAGCAGGGACATAAGGTGCTTGTGCTGGTTTTGTTAATTTTACTGTGACTTTTTCCATTCCTGCACAGAAAGTCTGGTGTATTTGAGAGTAACGGACTGTAGGAGCAAGAGAAGAAAAATTGTCAATCCAGAGTTGATCTCTGGAGGAAAAAAAATTGCTCAGTGCTGAATGGTTATCTTCTGTAAATGTATCAAAACCTAATTCGCTCCTGTGGAAGGTATGGTATTGATGCTGGGTAATGAGGAAACATCAGACATAAGAATATTTATAAGAACGTTATTAAAGATTTTTCCTTTCAAGAAGTGACAGATTAACTAACAAAATAATCCATTTTATTGGGCAAATTGGTGAGAAAAGTATGATGTCTGGCGGACCTCCAACACCAATAATACTATTAACAGGAGCTGTGGAACTGATGCCAAATTAAAAGGAGAACATTCTGAGCCCTGAGTGACACAAGTGGCCTTCTGCCAGGAAAGGTAAGTATGAATGCATGAGGAACATTTTCTTCTTGTTTTTGTATTTACATTTGGCATTAAGAAGTCACATAAGGGCTGTTAACATCTGAGGTGGTATAAATCTAAACAGGTAAAGGACAGGACAGGTTTTAAAGGTATTTCCCAGCAATTCATCTTGAGCACACAGCTACCAACTATTCTCACTCTTTGAGTGCAGTACCACAAAATAAATTACCATTCCACATTTTTATTAGCACTTCATTAGAAATAAAATCCAAAATGTTTGACAAACCATATTTTAAAAAGTTTCTGAGGGTAGGTTTCAGGTGAGAGAGGGATTTTTTGTTTAACTTGTAAAGGAGACAAGATTTGAGAACTCTGAGTATTCTTTTTTTTTATATTTTTAGTACCAAAGATCCCGCTTCCCTCCTCCTGAGCTTTTCTTTTTTTCCCCATGTATGCAAAAGGTCTCAGTATGGCTCTGTCTTGAGGAGGGTGCTAGTCACTGTGAGAAAAGGAGGCAAAATCCAGACATGAAAAATAGATGTTTGGTGATCAGGTGAGAAATCACCTTTGCCTGATGGCAGAAACCTTACCAGCATGCTTAACAGAAAAGATCAGATCTTCAGCTGTCTGTGGAGATATTTTTTCATAGCAGCTGAGGATCTGGCCCATAGATCTGGCTTAGTGGCAACTCTAGTCCAGTCTGGCAGCAAATTAAGGTGGGCAATGAATGGCTACTTTCCAGAAGTTAGCTGGCCCAACCCAGCAGGTGCTTCCCATCTCCTTTCTTCAAAGTAAGGGCTATGAAAATAGTCATGGGCATGGGAAACAGTTACTTTGTGATGGATGTACATACTTCTATCCTCAGTAACCCCTGCTTGTCATGTCACTCTAAAGATATTTTCTGGTGTGATCATTCTTACACGGGAATTTCGGAATCCAGTTTGTGATTCTGTCACTGAAGGATATTTTTCTTTCCAGAGAAAGTATTTTTTTTTTTTTCCACTTTTTGTTCTATTCCAGTATACTGGATAAAAACAAAACAAAACAAAACCCAAAAAACTTTAGGAGATGCTTATTTCAGGGAGGCACTGAGTGAAATTTAGTTCTTCAAGGATTTGTGTTAAGCACCTGTCCAGCCCCCCACCTGTCTGTACCATTTTCCTGGAAAGACTTTTTTATTTTTTTATTTTATTTTATTTTATTTTATTTTATTTTATTTTATTTTATTTTATTTTATTTTATTTTATTTTATTTTATTTTATTTTATTTTATTTTATTTTATTTATTTATTTTTTAATATAAAATATTTTTTCTGATCTGTATAGTGTTCATTCTGTAACCCTATTAAGAATAGAGAATTAGAAGAAATTTGGAAACAGGGTTGAACAAGATTGGTTTTGATCAACTAAGAAATTTTAGAATATGTTGCTTAAAAGCTGAGGTCTGAGGCCCACTTCAAAAATACTGGTCCAGATTGTGCAATATTGTGATACAGTCACAGGAAATTTTCTGCATGTCATAGCATTGATAAGACCTCAAAGTGCCCCACAGCTATGCAGAATGCTTGTGACTTTTGAGGGTTAAGGCAAATTTTTATGTGCTAGAGCAGTTGTGGGGTTTCCTAGGCAGAAAGACTTGTGTGTTTTTGTCTCTGAAAATATGACACTTGTGCCCACACCAGGAAGCTCAACCCACAGATGCTAGAGAGGCAAGCAAGCTTGTAGGAAAAGAATGGTATGAGATGACTGATTTGTCAGCTGTCTGTTTGGTTGTCTCTGGGACTAATGGTGCACCAAATCCTGACAAAATATGACTGAGGAGCAAATACCTGCATACAAAATTCATATTTTCGAACTCAGATATTGGTATATATAGAATTTATACATAAAAAAACAACAACAACAACAACAAAAAACAAATAGCAATAACAAACAAAAACCAAAGCCATCTCAAATGAGCTGAAGCACACTCCTGTTAACAGATCAGGCCAGATCTGTAGGTTGTTAGGGAAAAATCTTTCACTGCTATTTGCAATTACTCTTATGGGATAGCCAACATTTTTGTGTTTTAGATGTTGACAAAAATGTCAAAATCAGAATGCTGACAATGTAATCATGATTGGTGTCTGGGAGTTATTTTTGTAAAGGGGAGTTGTTCAAAATGCTCTATTTAATACACATACAACACCATGAATATTGGTTGGATAACACAACTGGAGGTGGTCATTGTTTCTGTTGTAAATCCTAGACACTGATTCAATGTGTAACAAACAAACAAACAAAAAATACCCAGAAAACCTGACCCTGGAATCTTCCTAACCGTAGCAAGCTCTTTTAAGTAACAACCCGTTTTGTGATACACAACTCTGCCATCAATATTTTCTCATTCTGAGCAGGCTCAGAGGTGTTGGTGCCAGAAGTCAACATACCAAGAGAGTGTCTGCTTTTTTTCCAACTGAATCAGAGAGCAGGAAGTGCAGAGAGTTGTAGAGGAGAGGTTTCCTCATGCTTTCCAGTCTTCTTGGATGGAATTGGCAGAAAGTTTGGACAGGACCCGGGTTAGTACTGGCACTCCTGAACACTTTTCCAGCCCAAGTCCAGTCTCCAAACCATGTGGGCTTTGTCCATTCCTAATAAGTTTAATCTGATCTAATCTGTTTTTTATTTAAACAGGGATTAATAGCATTTCTTTGTTCTTTGGTGACTTGATGCTAATCACATGCAGCACACTCCTTAGGATCAGTTACACGAATGCCTGAATTGCTACCTTAGATGATGAAAAACATCTGGGGAAGGAAGTGTAGCAAAGGGGAAAGGAAGAAAAGAGGCAGATGGCTGTGTCTAGGGGCTTTAGCTGTGGTGTCAGGAGCACTTGTAAACTGGCTCTGTGGGCTCCTCTCTGTATTTAGGACTTGTGGGTATTCTTCTGCCTTATCCCTGCATGCTGGTGTTGGATGGTTCCTGAATCTTTAAATAAAATAACCCAAAGCCCTGGCATTTTGGACCTAAACCTGTGTAGTTGGCAAGTTATCACTAAACCCTAATTGCTTCCGTTGTGGGAGATTTCCTGCGTGCCTTAGCACTGACAAAATCCCTAAGCGCCCCACATCTGTGCAGAGGGCTTGTGACATGTTGAGGTTAAGACAAATGCAGAAAAAGAAAGCAAGAGAAGACCCTGCAAGGTCTCAGAGCTTGGACATAAGCAGAGTGGAAACTGGAGACAGGACAGTACTGCAAAGTCCTCTCCTGGCCTGTAGATTGGGCTGTTTGATGCTCAGGCACAAAGCTGTTAAATGTAGAGGCAAAGTGTCCAACAAGTCAGGACATTCTTGTACTGGACTGTGGTTCTGATGGTCTAAAGACTGTGGTTGTAAAGAGACCTGAATATAGCCCCTCACCAAACACTGCTTACATCGTTCCAGCTTTTTTTTGATCCTAGCTTTCTCAACAGCCAAGGGAGATGGTTTTCAGCATTTTTTTTCAGACTGTGGATCTGTAACGATTTTCCAGGGATGTGTGTGTCTGCAAGGAGAATTAAAGCCTATGCATGACAGGTTAGCTTTTCATGTGCTGCCTTAGAAGTGGTCCATCTATGCCCAAGGCTCTACTGACTACCAGTAGAATAACCTCAGTCTAGGGGAAATCCTGGTCCTAGTAAAGCCAATGACAAAACTTGTACGAGTTTCAGCACAGTCAGAACTGAAACCTCAGCAACTCATGCGGTGTTCAAGGAGAAAAGAAAACCTTTCATTTCACGACAGGATGGGAGGCTCAGCAATGCAGACAGATTGTCTTGCAGCAATGCCAAAAATAGCACCTGTGTTTTACAGGAATAAATCAAGAAACTCCAAGAGCCCCATCTCTGAGGAATGGCAGATTAATCCAGGAGTTAAACGTCTATCACCTCCATAACAACGTACAGCTTTAGCTCAGCTGACTGGCATGGGCTGCTTTAAAGGGACTTTGTGGCACAATCTGAGTCCTTCACAAATCAGTCCTTCACAAATATCAGTTAAAAGGTATATCAGATGTCCTGCAAAGCCTGAAACACTGGTTGACTCTGTCTTATTTTATGTATGCCCTTGAGTAAATAACATATTTAAGTCACACTGTGCATGGTTAAGTATATATTTTTCCATATGTTGCTTCAGCAGAAAACTTAACCGAGGCTTACCTGCAAGAAGCAGCATTCCAGGATGTCAGCATATTCACACCAACTGCTGCTCCTGCACAGGTCAGCAGGAATAAGCACTTAGAAAAACTCTCTTAAGGTACGCTCTGGTATCAAGTGTGTATAACAACATTTATTTAACTCCCAGGGGAGTTTATAAGGCTTAATTAATACCAGCAAACTGGATTAAGATCTCCGGATGAAAGATGATGCAAAATAGTACAGAGGGTGGCCCATGGCTCTCGCTAGTATTTCAGAGACGTGGGATCTCCTCAGGCTTTGGGTTGAGCTGTGGTGCAGGGTGAAGCACAGACAATTGAGTGGGTTTGAGCAGGTAGCCTCATGACCTGTGTTCTCTGCTCATGTCACAGGTCCAAGTCCTTCAGGCTCAAGGCTGAGCTCAGGAGATCAAGGGGCTGGTCACAGCCCCTTTTTGCTGCAAGTTGGTTGTGAATGGCAATACAACACATGCCATCGAAACACCACGTCAAATGTGTGAGAGTACAGTTGTATACGAACTGCTTGATGTTTTGCAGTGACTCAGATCCAATGCTTATATGGTCTACTTAAAAGCTAAACAAAGATAAAAATTCAATTGAGACCGGCCGGAGGAAGGGAAAACATCAGAGGCAAATAGCTGCAAATGTCAGGTTGCTTATGTTGGAGCCTGTCTGGTTTTTGGCCTGAGAGTTTTTGGTTAAATCTGCAAATTCCTTCTCAGGCATTTCCCTGGAGCAGTGTTTTCCCTAAACAGAGGTTTGGACTACCCAGAGGTGATAGACTTACTAGGTCTTTTACAAGTGAGAACTTGGAGTGGATTTAGAAATAAGTTAATTCCTAGATTAAAACAACAACAAACATCCCCACCAGCTTGGAGCACTGCTAAATGACTGAGCAATTAGGGTGGTGTGATAGGCCAACTGAACTGGCATTTCTCAACCCCATAAACAACAAGGAGGGAAGTGCCTGGTCTGAAAACCTGCACAGATGGTGCTGCATTAGCTGCTCTCTTACAGAACTAATTAAGGAGCTCTTTTTGGCTTACAGTGGCAGGCACTGCACGTGAGAGCTTTATAAAACTCATTAAAGACCCTCTACCTCAAGACATCTCCAAAGGCTGACACAATGGTAAAAAATGGTGCTTGAGAAGGCCGTGATGTTTCATTGAGTTTCCATTAAGATAATTGCATATAAAATAACTAATTGATTATGTATCCACCATGGAAATATTTGGAGTCCCGTAGCCAGAACAAGGGGTCGTTGGAAGATCAGACTGAAATAAACCTTCTAAATGTGCCCATGGGTTTAATTCTGTGGGTTAACAAAAACAAAACTAATGGCCTGTGAAGGTTATCCATTTACAGTAGCCACAGATCCACACAGTATCGGAGACAGAGCTAAAGGTGTTCTTTGTACATATGTGCAAGGACTCAAAGCCCAGAGACCTCTTCCTTTGCTGTAGGAGCTTCCAAACACACACCTTATTCAGCAAATCATTTGCCCTTCTCCACAGCACAGAATTAGTATCATATCTATGGTCAATGATTTTCTTCAATCAGCATGTAAACAGGAAAGTTCCCCCAGTTAGGGGCACGATACGTGGAAGGCAGAGAATTTTGCTATCTAGCAAAGTTTCTGCATCCTCCAACTGATACTTGATAAGTCCCCCTGGGTTTCAGACTCTGAATTTATAGGATATGCTTCTCTTTACTGAAATCTCGTAAAACAGGCTAATGCGCAGTACCTAGGGGAACATGAAAAGCAACCTGGTTATAAATATTTAAGCTACATTGTAAATTGTACACTAGAGGTAAGAAAAGCAGGAACTCCTCCATTCAAGAGATGTGTGAGGCTAGAAAATGTGAAGTGTGGGACTGTGTGATCCCAGATCGTTTGTCCCCTTCCATGTCCAATGGACAAGAGATAGCAATTGTTTCAAAAAGGCCCACTCAATAGCACTGCCTCTGGAGCCCCACACACCATTTTAAACTTTAAGGAATAATTATTTTTTAATTCAAAGCCAAACATTTCATTTTGGTTTTCATTTCATTTGAAAAATACCTTTAGTTCTTAGTTTCACTCATGTCAAAAAAGTTGGCTGGGAGGAATTCTCAGCTGATAAAATCTAAGAGACAGCAAAGACCCCCACACAAAGCTTTATTTTTGTAATTTCTGTGGTATTAATATGATGCTTTTTCCTGTTGCCAAGAGTGAATGCTAGTGACCTGTTACAGATTGTGCTCTATTTTTGTAGGATAAAAAGTTATTTTTGCTTATGAAGAAGGATGTTATGTTATTCGATGGAAAGCACTACTTGGGGTGATCTGCAATGATGAAAGACTGGCATCCACTTACAGCTTTTTGTTCTCCAGAAATCAGATCAAATCCCCAACACCTTGGGGGCTGTGGCAGTGTTGTGGCTGCTGTCAGAGGAGGCAGGATTTGCTCCTTGGGGGCAAGGGGAGGCAGTTTCAGAGTGCCTAGGGAATTCATTCAAGTGCATTGCTTACACTTCTGCCCATCCTCTGGTCCACCTTCACTTGCGGTTAATGGAGAGGTTGACTTCAGTTTTGGAGTGAAAGCCCAAATCAGCTTGTTTAAAGTAAAAAAAAAAAAAAAAAAGAAAACCGTTATGTAAACACACTGAAACAAAATAAATCAATTCAGCCAAGAAAATATTACCTTTTTTTTTTTTGTTGTTTTCTATTTTTGGCATTTGTAATGTTGCTGACAAACATCTTGTGTTTAACTTTCCTTATTGCCTTTTATTTTGAATTAACAGCCTGGTTAGCTTAGAGATGATGTATGTTTCCTTATAATTTAGGACACTTTTTTTTTTATGGCATACATGGAATTTTTGAACATTTTTTTCCCAATTAATGTGAAGTTGCTGTCACCTACGTGGTTTGAGTCTGGTCATAGTTAGGATTTTTAAGGCCACACACAGGCCAACTTCTTACTTTTGGCAAGAAACAGACAACTGGGCTCATAAATTATATTCATAAATATTTAGTGTACTCATATGTGTGGCTCTCTAAATAAAGAGGGGGAAAACCAAGACCTGAGGAAACCTGGTAATTCTGGGGGAAGAATAATTTATTGCGTCAGGAAGAAAAACCTTCTACAAAATCTGTAAAACTATAATTTACTCCTGACATTTAAAATAAATCATGTTTTTGTACAAGTATAATGCGAATGAAACTACTTCCAGAAAATCAGTATGGGTTTTGACCAACAGAAGTACTTGAAATATTGAACACTGGAAGTATTCAGTAATAGTGAACAGCATAGGCGTGCGTGATTTATTATGCCAGGAGAGAGACTATCTAATCATAAAGATCCCATCCTCAGGAGTGGGCAGTGGTCTCTTTTTGCACGTGACCCTTACTGTAAAAAAGAAAACGGGGCTGTGGTAACAGCGGTGGTGGCTTAAGGCTGGTGGGAATAATGCATAGACCTTCTTCAGCTGGGACACCAGCAAGGAGAGGACCTTTCCCTGTGGGCTCCGCCAGGCTCTGCTCACCTGCCTCAGGGCAGCATTCTTGGCTCCTGCAGAAAACAAAGTAACTTGAACTTTCTATTTTCTTTATTTTTTTCATTTCTTCCTGTGCTTGTGTTCTGTTTCCAACAGCTTTTCAGTCAGTTGAAGTTTTTCCCTGATGGTAACACTGTTAGCTGGGCAGAGCTCAATGCACACATGGCTCTTCCATTCAGTCACACTTGTCCTCACCTGTAAGTGATAAAGAGATGGCTGTTAGGGTCTTCCTGCTTTTTTTTTTTTTTTTTTCTCTTTTTTCTTTTTTCCTTTCAAAACCAGTCTTGACTTAACACATCTCTTTTCTGCAGCTTTATTAACAGCACTGTTACAGGGAAATACAGTCTGAACAGCACACAGCATGTGACAATAAATTGCTCAATGTTTTCGGATCAGCCTAGCTCCAGAAAAATTCCAAGTGTCATCTAAGAAAGACAGAGTGTCTTCAGTTCCTCTTGACCTGAGGCCTGTCTTTGGTTTGCCCTTTATGAGTAGGCTTATACCACCTCCCCAGAAGAGCTAAGCTCTCTGTAGTGCTGGATGTTGAATCTGTACTGCTCTGGGTGCCTTTGTGGCATACTGTAACATTGTACAGATTGGAGACGGGAAGGATAATTGTGCCCAAGGCAGGTTTGTTCCCTGTGGTTTGAAAATCACCTCATTTTTAAGTTCAACTTAGTTTTCATTAGGCCTCTGATGAAATCTCTCCTCTCATCTTCTCATTACAGTTCCGCCTTTCTCAAAAGGATTACATTCCATTTCCTATTTTCCGCCTTCCTCTGTCTTAAACTGCTCTAAATTGTTTGGTCACCCTCTATCATTTGGATAAAATATTTGTGAGGCAAGCTAAAAAGGGTCAGGGGAGATGTTTGCGTGCAGGACCCTGTCAAATCACAGGAGTGGAAGAGTTCAGAAGACATATGTGACCAATTTTCATGGTTAGCTGATAGGAGCTCGGTTGCCTGGGGTAAGATCCGAAACTCATGCATCAGTGAAAATTATCACCCCCTGAATCTCTGGCCAGATGTGCACCCCTCATCTGATCTTGTATTATTTTCAGGTGTCCATGTCTTTGCCCAGGTATTGGAATGGAGGCTCTGAGGCATGCCTTTGGAATATATTTCAGTCTCAGACATTTGATAGGGCTATGACAAACCTTTTTTCTTCACTCCTGCCATATCGCTGATGAAATGAATTCGGAACATGCAAAAAGTTGGTCACTGGATTTATGGCAGTGTAAACAAGAATAGGGCAGCGTGCTCTGTGACTACAAAGCTGAGGAGCAAGCTATGAGAACCGTGCATAATATTGTTACCACACATTGAACCCCCTCCATGTTAGCCTCAGAGGCTCCTAGTTTTATTGATGCAGCCATCAGAAATATGTTTATCCCGCAGAATAAATTATGCAATCTTCAGACACGTTACATCTATCCCCATTCAAGACATGCATATGCCTGTCTGTAGGGTGCTGGGAGAATACTCTGGACAGTCTGGCTGGGTGGGACGAGAGGGCACAGGGCACATGCTCTTCATGCTCTGTCCCGGTTCATTATAAAAATGGCCATTTCAAGTAGTGCTTATGAACTTCTGTCATTTGATGAGCTAGTCATTAGCACAGTGGGATTTCTCTTGGCCCCTTAATGTCCTTGAAATGTGGTGTAAGAATGCAAGTGAAGTATTGGAAGGCTTGGGGTGAGAGGAGCTTTCTGGATCTCCCAGTTGGGAAGGGAATCTGAGGGACAACTCCAAGGAGGGTTTCCCACTGGAAGACATGGCATGGGGTGAGATCAGAGCTTTGTAGCCTGAGATGGAGATGAGACTAGGTGCTAGGCAGAGAATAACGTGTAAAAAAAAAAAAAAAAAAAAAAAAAAAAAGAGTGCAGAACTTGTTATGTACCTATTTGTTTTTAGTTGGAATACTGCTATGTGATCTCTCACTAACTCCAGAAAAGCCTCTCGGATTGCTGCAGAACGGGGTTCTATATTCTCCTATTCCCTGTCTTCCAAGCTCTGGCTGGGTAATTCTTTGACAGTGTTTGACAGTGACCAGCAGTGCTAGCCAAGAATATGATATCCTCAGATCGTGTTCCCCTGTGCTGTATTTACTATGTTTGTGTTAAAAGAAAATGTTTCTGGACTTTAAAACACTAGACTAGAAAGATGAAGAGCATGTACTGGAGTTTCAAATGATACACAAGGTTGATTAATAGTGACCCAGGGGGTCAACTGAAATTTAGGGCTAGAATTTCTAGTAATGGAGGAGAAAATTACTGAAAAGCAAAAATCCTAATTTTCCCCCTTTAGGCACAATAATAGCCATTGTCAAATTTCAGAAACATAACACCGTGGACCTGTCTACTGAAGGAAGCAGCTGAAAGCCCTATTAGTAAAGTCATGGGGAACAGGACTGAACAAATTTGGGGAAGGTACCCTGGGGAACAATCAGGAGGCTGGTGAGATGATCCGAGGGCTCTTTTGATCTCTGCTATTTCTGATTTTGAACCTTAGTATTACTGCATCACTAGAACTGAAACCAGAGAGAAGCAGGAAAATATTCGGAGGTATTGAAGAGGACAAGGATACATCTGCTAATATGAGAAATAAAGCCAAATATCAGAAGGGCTTTTGGACTGGAACAGGTGAATTTCTGCTCTAGTCCTGTGGAGAGAGCTATCTTTGGGGGTCAATATCCAAATAATCAGCCAAGGGCCCAGACCATGGGCAGAGGGTCATGCTGCACTAAATTCAGGAGTGTTGAAAGTCATCTAATATGTGGGAAGAGGGAAGAGCCCATGCCTTCACCTCTGTCTAAGGTCTCTGTAATAAATCTAATGCTGATTCTGCCTGCAAATGCCAAAGATGAGAGGAGATGGGGTGAAGGCAAGCCTTGTCACACTGGTACTCCTTATTTCATTCCTGACGCAGCTGTAGCTCCCATCCCTTGAGGCCTCGTGTCATTCTTCTCATTTCAAACCACAGGGTGAGGTTGCAGATTTGTTAACCAATACCAGGGCACACCATGGGGAGGGACAGAGTGCTGGCTATTAACTTCCCTATATTTTCATTTGCAGAAAGTGCTTTGTATGTTCTGTGAGTGAGCCAGCACAGCTTAACTGGCAAGGCTCGCAGAAAGGATAAATCAGCATAGTGCTGTTGGAACTGCAGTGATTTATACATCTGAAATCCTTGTGTCTGTACTTTCAGTTTGCTTTTGTAATTTATTGAATTTTTGTCCTTTTGGCTTGACTCTGCCTTCATCCAAGGGTATCCCACTGCCATTCCCACTTCATACTATTTCAACACAAAAAAGAAAGTCACTTATTCTTTGGGGATTATTTGACGTCTAAGAAGTCTTTCATCTCCATTTTACTATTTTGGGATAAGAACCAAGGTGTTCTGGATGATATTACAACCTAAATAACAGTTGCATAGTAAAATATTTCATTGTCAAGAATCACCTGCTCCTAAGCTGTCCCACATGAGAATTTTAGATCAAGAAGAAGTAACTGAAGGCAGTCTTTCCCCAGTGATGAAAAATACCAACTTTGGAAGAGGAAGTTCTCAAAGATTTTAACATGGAAAGTGACACCCACATGTAGGAATTGGTTACATTTAGAACACATTTATGAAAAGCCTTCTGTTATTGGCTGAACAATGTGGCTGTGAATCTTAGCTGAGTCCACAGGCAATCAGTTGAGACTTCTGTCTTTGACATGAATATTTGTAGAAACATCAAAATGATAGACTTTTCATTTGAAATTGAGTCCAGAAAGATAAACTGGGACTGGCATGTGACTCAAGCAAGAATTTTATCCAAGTGTGGCAGAAGAAAATAACCTGGTAATATATCATATTAGATGGTGTGGTCACTTATACCTTTTTGAGGATGATTGGACAGGTTCAAGTTGCTTCTTATATCATTGTGAATTCTGAATAATTCCCTCAGGTTTACATGGTTTTCTTTAGGGTTTATGCTAGTGAAACTAAAGTCGGGGCAAAGTTGTTGCTTAATGTAAATGTAGTCCCACTATGGAATCCGAGTTTAATATTAATAAACAGTGGAATCTGAGTTTAATATTCACTCAACTTCACTCATTTAAAAAATATTTTTACAAAAAATATCAAAGAATAATATAAGTAATTTCTGAATTTAGCCCCATCATTTAGTTTTTATGTCTTTCAGTTACTAACACAGGACAAATTGGGCATATCTATATTATTATGAATAAACCATTTGGGTCTAATAGCATTCTGACCTGAGTTTGCATCTTATCATGTGCCTGCCCATGTAATTGAACAAATCTCTCTTGTCTGATTAATAATACTTATGTTGTTACAGTTATTTATAAGTGGCCTATAATGAGATGAAGATTTTTAAAAAGCATTACCACTTCTGGTGTCCATGAAACAATCATTAAAAGTTATGAAGTTTTTGTCTCCCAGCTCTTAACTGCCACCATCTTCATATTTATGCTCACCTCCTACATGTAGGGGGAAATGGTCCAGGGCACTTTTCTGGGGACATTGTTCTCTCTGTTGAACAATGGGGACGAAACCTTAGAGGAGGTGCCTTTGTAAGCTGCCATACCTATTTTACAAGCAAATAACTCATGCAGCTTGAGTTTGTGCATGGCTTCTTCAATATTCCTCCATATATGCAGGGCTGAAAGAAGAAATTTAGACTGTCCCGAGATTCAACAGCCATTGGCCCACAGTCCAAGCCTGGGCCAAGCTTGGAAGGTAGCTTTGCCCTGAGGATCAAAGAAGGCATATCATCATCCTCCTACAGTCATTGATGTTGCAGGGAACAAGATGCTGTTGACAAGTCTTCCTTGTTGTAGTGACCACCTTGACCATGGCTTGGTCCATATAAGGTGACATGGCTGTGACATGCTGCAGGGCACAAGGAGTAGTTTCAGATCCTACTTGTAGAAATACTCATTTCAGTTAACAGATTTCCAGTGAATCAATGGTAGAAATACTTTGAGACCAAAGCTTGTTGGTTGCAGTAATTTATATGTTGGTAGTTGTAATTTATATGTTGGTACTGCCTGATTTGCTGAACATATCTGATACCATCAAGATTCCAGCTATCATTATTATTATCATTAACAAAGACAAGGAACATTGTTCATATTGTCAACATTATTAATATAAACCAAAGATAAAAGTAACAATTCTGTTTAAATAGAGGGATGGTACTGATAAATTTATGCATCACTTAAATCCCGGTCCCTCTCTCTGCTCTGAGCTATCATGTATTTTCTGGTGCTTAGTAGACTTCTTAGTTAACCATAAGTTTGGTAGCTTCACTTCAATCTTAATTACAGAATTAAGACTGTTAGGAACAATCCTACTTGTCAAATGTTTTAAATACCAAAATATTTTAAAGTGACTTGCTTTATATAAAAAAATGTCGTCACAGAAGAATGGAACATATGTGATCCATTTTACAAGAGCAAAATCTAAGGATTTACCTAAGGACACAGGAATTTTGTGAGGTAATATTTATAAATGTTGCAGGTGTTATGGTAATTGTAAATTGGCAGCCTTTTGCTCTAATTGGCTCTGGATTGGCTTTGGATTCTGGTTTCCACACAGTCATCTTAATGTTAATAATTTCATATCCTGCTTGAAAGCAGGAAGAAACCACTCTTTTAATTGGAAAAACAAAACAAAACAAAACAAAACACAGTCCGGGTGACTGTCCCTGTGTGGTTTCCAGTGCGGTTTGGAGATGTGAGCTGGGAGGGCAGTATTGGGATGTTGGGGGCACACCTCAGTTCCGTATGGGTGGCTCTGGGTCAGAGTGCATTGCAGCTCATTTCAATGGCTAACAAAGTGACCCAAACTCCTGCAAGAAGGGAAAACTCAAGGAACATACAAAAGTTATCTTTTTCAGTGAGAAAATAAACTGTGGCATATAACATCCAGCTGTTGCATACTCAGAGGAAAAATTAAATTGTTGTATTAATTAAGGTATGTGATTTAAAAATTCACAGGTGTCATGAAGTGCAGCGTTAAGGCTCCTGTTAGGTCAGCCATAAGTCTGTCCCTTATGTGTGTGCTATAAAGGGACACAGGAAAAAGGGAAGTGGAAATGAAAGTATTTGATAAATAGTAATGTAATTTAAAATCAGAGTCTAGAAAGCACATAAATATATGTTTGTCTTTAAGACTGTGATTTACTCTGTCTGAGTCAAATACAGTGAATGGAACCATTCTTTCTGTGTAAAAGTTAAGCACATGCTTAGAGCTTTCACTGGATCAAGGATTCTCCATCCTTTGAAATTTGCAGAAAAAAATGCACTCTCAAATGTAAAAGAAAGTTCTGTTTTTATTGTCTGAACCATTTCTAGCTTAACTCCAAACCAATCTAGAATATTTTCTAGATTTGAGGAACCTTGAATCCCTTATACCTTCTTTTGTGTTCCGGCTGAATAATTTTTTTCAGTGTTAGCAAAATAGTGTCTGAAGATTTGCCTGCATATTTTAATTCTTTATTTCTTGGACCATTTCTAACTTCTTCACATTCCCCTTCAACTCCACTGAAGTGCCCACATAAGCGGGATTTATGCCTTTACTGCTAATAAAGGCATAAAAAACTATTTTATTTCAGAAAATTCAGGTTACACAAAACTGAAGGCAGTTGCCTTTGTGACAGGGCTAATCTTATTTGTAACTGTCAAGGTATAAAAAACACGTGGCATACTGTGCTTTGTAACACGCACCCGGCTGTAGATGAGAAATGAGGTTCTTCATGCAAGCAGCAGTATCTGCAAACACTAAGAAAATTTAAAATGGACAATTACATTTTCCATAGCTTGATTAAATATGATCAGCTGGAAAAAAAAAAAAAAAAAAAAGACGTCTAACTTCATTCACAGTTACATGCCATACTGTTGCAAGGGAGGTCAGTATTCCACTAGTATTTAATGGACTTTAATATTGGAAAAAAACAAAACAAACAAACAAAAACAAACAAACAAACAAACAAAAACTAGATGCTGGGAAAAGCAAATTAGTCTCTACCTCTGCAACCATACATAATTACCTTTACATGGAAAATATTTTTATTTTTTCCTCTAACTCACTCTGTTTTTTTTTCAAAGGAGAAAAATTAAAGGTAAATTGAGAAAGAGCAAACTAGCATTCCAAAAGTTGACTGCTACCTCAGAAACCAACCTACATGTTTAGAAGCTAAGGAGCACTAGCTGTAGTGGTCAGGTCAAATAAGGGATGGTCATAGCAAAAAGAAAAAATGTGCAGACCCATGTCTTTTTTGTTTTGAAACTGAAAGGTGTAATTTATTGCAGGATAACATGTAATTCAGGTGTGTTGTAAGAACACTCTTGTCATAAGAAGCTGAGTGCAAATGAAAGCACAGATGCCAAACTGACCAGTTTCATAGGTACAACCGTTGCAGTTGCATTTTGTGGATAAGCTAATGAAAAAATGTGAAACCTCTTAGTGTTTAATATTAGCAACTGAGTAGGGGATTTCATTATCCCAAATTTGGGACATGTCATGGAGATTGAATTTTTATGTACAATTGGAAAATCCAGCTGGGGTGTCTGACATCTTGTACGTCTAAAAATATCAGCATTGGTTTGTCTTCTACTTGCCCTAGAAAAAAAAGTATACCATGAAGTAATGAACCTGAAGACACACCTGAAGTCTTGGCATGTCAAGAAGAACAATTACTGCAGTTTACCTGCAAATGCTCAGCAGAGAAGTATTTGGGTGGGCTCCAGGGGGTCTACAGTATTTCAAGCAAGAAGGGTCTCATGAATTTGGGAATGTGGGGCATCCCTGCAGTGAGCTGATGCATCCATCTGGCACGCTGTACAGCATGGTAGTTGGCATTGTCTTAATGCTTTGTGCATTTTGCTGTTTGACTGTCCATACACAGCTGGAAGCCTCTGCTTTTTGTGTTTTCGGATCTTTGACTCAAGAGTTGTCTTTCTTTTCATATGTTTGTATTTGTAGTTGTACACTAGCTAGCACACTGGGCTCCTAACATACAACTAGCAGCTCTTGGTGTTGTGGCAATACAAATAATGTCATCTATCCTAATTTTACTCAGAGTGCTAGATGTTTTCCCAAGCACTTTCAGAATCTTAAAAAAAAAAAAAGTTGATTTAAGTTGATTCCATGTTGACTAATATTTCAGACATATTTTTCTAATTAAATAGAATTGTTTGCAACATGTAAAAATAAATCAAGGTTTCCAAACCCTTTAGTTGGCTGGATCTCCCAGGGCCTGGGTATATGTCACTGATAGTTTAATGTTACTGGTAAAGAGTAAACAGTGTTCTGTGATAGATTAATTACATAAAGTTGCCTTAAAAATATTCAATAATTGATAGGTATTCAAATATGAAGTAAATAAAAACTGACATTATTTACTTGAAGTTTTCTGCCCCTCTCCCCTCCCTTAGAAAAGTAATGCCCATTCCCCAAAAGTGTTTGGGAGAAGGCTGTAAGTTTGTTTGCTACTATCACATGCCTATTTCAATGCAGACACAGGCAAAAAAGCAGCCTTTCAGGGCATTCTCTCTTTTGTGCTCAGTTACATCTTCTGTACTCCTTAAATTTCTGACCACAGCTGGTGGCTCTCCATTTCAATGGCTGGATCAAGACTAACAGGGGTGACAAAGTACATCTTCCCCTTGCCCTCTCCCTGGCCTTGTGCTGTGCTTACAGCCATGCAGATATCTTAGAATTAAAGGAGTAATCTCTGCTCCCAGCATTAATCACTGGCTTTAGGGAGATTTTTCACATAATACAGGAGGAAGAGTTGAACAACTGGGCCTTAAGGGCTGCCTGGGGAGATGAGGAGGTGTAAAAACCAGGCAGCTATGAATAGACTGGGTGGTCATCAGTTCTCATAGCACAAGTCTTTTGCTTGTTCATTGCTTCCTGCTCACCCCCTGGAAGCCCTTGCTGTGCATACCCAGAGCTTGTTATTCCAATCAGAAACAAACCAACAAAAAACATAGATGGAGTTTGCAGCAAAGAACAAATACATCTTGTTCTTGTGTCTTAAAGTTTAGCAGTGGTGGCCAAACAAACACAGGAAACCTGTTCAGCTGTTGGTACCCAGTCCTCTCACCTTTATAAACACATCTCGTGGCTGATGTTCATATTTTCTTTGTGAAAATAAATACAGAAGGCAACACTAGGCATCCATTCCTGGCTGGCGTTGTTTCCTACAGAAAGGAATTAGCCAAAAATGAAGTGAATGCAATTGCATTTTATGTTTGTTTCCTCCTAATAACTTTTGAGTCCACTGGCCAATTTCAACTAAATTTGACAGAAGGTAAAAGGCTCTGAGATTATCAGCTTCCTACAAAGCTGGGGAAAATCAGCATCTGGATAGAGGAGATAAAGCCAAATGAGTGCCCCCGCAGATGGGAAAGCAAACAGATCCATTCAGCCTGACAGCAGCCTGCTGGCCCCCGAGCACAACCTACCCATGTTGCTGTCTTTTGCTTGGTGAATGTGTCAGAGGGGACATAGGATGGAGCCAGGTACAGGGTAGAAATACCTCTCCAATATACAAGATATGTTTATACATTTCTGACCGGGAAAGGCTTTGCATAGAAAAAAGCACTAAAAGTCATGGTTTGGGGAGGAATATTAAATAAAACTGCGGTCCTGAGCAACCCGTACAGCTCAAAAACAAGCACTGATGTGCCGTTGTAGGACATGCTATCCCAAAGTTGGCCTGTGTGAAGCTTTATGTCTAACAAATACTGAAAAAACGTGTCCTGATCACAGGGACAACGTGAAAATACTTCCCAAGAATAGTACAGGTGGGATGAGGAATCCCAGGATAAAAACAGGACAGTCTAGTATTTTTAAGTGCTTACAGAAAACTGACTAGATCTATACATTCATGGCCTGTTTTCCCTGGTTCTGAGTGGAGATCCCTGGAGCTCCCAACAACTTCAAATATATATACATATTTAAATGATTTCCCTTTAGGTGGCTAGACAAAACTAGATTTAAATGGATACTTCTTGATATTTGAATTTGGTCTTGTGATATGATTTTTCAGAGATTTTGAAAATGAGAAACTCCCAGCTGAAGCCACAAGCATCTAATCTTTGAAAAAAAAAACATTCCAAGATGACCAAGTTTATGGCTGAAAATTATTCCTACCTCATCATGTTGGAGGGGAAGTAATCAAAACACTAAGTTTTAAAGTGAGAGGATAGCAAACAGAGAATAGAATTGAGAGAACAGTGTAATCTGTGGTTCCAGTGGAAATTTACTTTCATTAGGTAAGAATTTATCAGCAGACCATCACTAACAGTGGAGTTACAACATCACTGTATTTGGGAAATACTCCAGGATGGAACCAGAAGAGAAAACTTCTCCACTGTGGCATTAATTTTGTCACATCCACTTGCTAGTTTGTTAGGACTGTGGTGCCCACCAAAAGACCACTGATTCTTCCCTTCTTCCCTCAATGGCTGTATTTTGCTGAAGGATTGATTGGAGTGAAGTATGAAGCCAGTCTTCTCAGCTTTTCTTCAGGAACCTCAGCTCTGGCATTCAAAGGAGAGAGAAAACCTTCTTCTTTTCTGTAAGGAGAATTTTGGACTACATGGAGGACCTCACCTTATACCTCACAAGTCATATGGGGTTTGAAAAACAACAAAAAAAAATGCTATAAAAGCTGTAAGCTCCTATTATCCACAGAAACAAGAAAGCTGAGTGTTTTTGGCAGTGGACCTGCTAAAAGCATTCCAGAACAATCTGAAAATGAAATGCACTGTACAAAGCCATTTTTTAAACTAGAAGTAGATGTGTTTAAAGCGTACATAAAAGCAGGGAAGTATTGAAACAGCAACTTTGTTGTTTACCATGGGGACGCTGGCAAAGAAATAAGATCTGTCCCATTATGAATGTAGTATTAAAGGGACATATAAGATGCAGTTTTTGAAGTAGCCTGTTTGTAGCCTTTTTTTACAGAAGACTGTCAAAGGACTTCTAGCATACCTTTATATTTGGGACCAAGATTTAATCACTGAGGTCCTGACCTTCAAATCCGTTTAAACACCTTTTCTCCATTTACTGCATGGGAATTAGGAGCCTGCAGTGGAGGTAGATCTTTGAGGATCTAGACTTCTATTTTTACACGACATGTATTGTAAGACAGCTGAATGGACTTATGGATATATGCTTCCTTTCCATATCACTATGTCTCTCTTCACATCAAATCTCATTTATCACTCACTCTCATCTCAAAACGGTCCTTTTTTTTTCCAGATTCTGAGATGCATTCTTTGCACTCAGGGCAGTAAGCAACATCTCCACTCTGCTGGGAGCTGAAATTCAGATGTACAATGTCATAAATGTCTCCTCTACTTCTGACCACCCACTCCATGTGGGGCTTTGACCAATGATTTTATATTGTACCAACCCTGTTGGCCGGCACCACCCTGGTTCACTCATCCACCATGCAAATGCAGTGAGTCAAAGATGTCAGGGCTTTTCAGTGTTTCCATGCTTAGCTTCTGTGACAACTCCTCGTCCCCAGAGAAAGTGTCATGGTATTATGCTGATTTTTAACAGCAACAGAGACTCCATTCTTTCTCAGTGTTTGTTCCTTGTTTTGTTAAATGTTTGTGTTGAAATACCTTGGAGGCAGCCCTATCAGATCTGATCTAGAGATCTTCTCATAAATGATTTTCTAGTGCTTCCTACTGCACTTGCACAATCTTCTTGGTATGAAAGCCAGAAGAGTAAATCACAGCATTTGTCTTCCTCCTTGTGCAGAAAAGGGCAGAGAGAAGAGGGAAGCCTGAGTGTTATTGCCCCTAACCCCTTGAATGCTTCTGATGTTGAAATCTGGCAGCTCTGGTTTCCATGGGTTTTGTGTGTGTGTGTGCTTGGAGACTGTCTTAATTTGCATGGTTCACTGCCAGGTGAGAAAGAATAATGCCTAAAAGTACAGAGCAAACATAGGTGGAGTATCAGACTACAGCTTGCTGGAGGGGATTGAAATGGTAGCTGCTCAAGACTTGCAGACCTTTGGCAAGGCTGTAAAAATACAACTAATAATAAAAAGAAAAGGGAGACGTTGTGACCCTGGCAGCAGCAGGAAGCCTGTGTGTGCAAGTCCGTCCAGGATCTGACTAACTGTCTCATAAGGTCCATGTGGAACGTGTGAAGATTTGCAATAATCCCTTACTGAAACAAAGCAGAGGACTTAACAGCCGAAAATGGCTCATGCAGCAGGACCTTGGCAGGGGGACAAGCCCGCGCATAGCTCCATATGGAGCCGAGCTGTTATCCTTTTGTGCAGCTTGGCCTTAATGCTAGTGCCTGTGCTAATGCCTGCCTGCAACCAACTGACCAAACAACTGGCCAACCAGCCGGCCAAAAAAAGTAACAGAAAAAAGCTGTGACTATCCAGCAGAGCTGGGCACCCCACGGCCATTCCTCAAGGCTGGATTTTGGCAGTAATGCACCAGCCCTGCCGGGCAGGACCGGTCTCAGGCTGGGTCTCCTTGGTTTGCAGGCAGGAATTAGTAAATCAGAATTGTTCTCATTCCCTGGGTTTTGCTCCTGAGTTAGCTCGGTGTGCTACCAAGTCACAAATTAACTCAACCTCAAGTCAGATAAGGACTTGGAGGGCCAGAAAGGTTAAAACTTGCCCACCAAAGCCCTGGTAGTCCTCAACAGGACAGAGGGGACAGCCCTGGCAGGGTGTCCTGTCCCAGCCCTGCTCCTGACCAGACTTCACACCTACAGCTGGTAGCTTGTTTGCATTTCATGCTTAACTTCTGTCTCTCTGTGATCAGGATTAATAATTCATTCCTGCAGCGCGTTGGCTGGGGAGGAGCACAGCCTCAGCTGCAGCGCTGACAGTGTGAATGTGAGCAGGGTCTGGCTTCTATATGTATGTATTTGTGTGTGTGCATGCGCATATATATGTGTGTGAGGACAGCAATACGAACACTCCAGCAAAAGCAGGGACATTTAAGTAAGATGCTTTTTTGGAAAAAGAGAAAAAAATGGTTCATCTTTGCTACTTAGCTTGGAGTATTTCTTACAACAGAAATCGTTTTGCATTAAAAGACATTCAAGCATCTGTGCAGCTCTGGCATGCCCTATTTCAAGTGGAAAAAGGCTGTTCTGAAACCACGCAGCTCTCCTCCTCCGGTTTGGCATCAGCTACCCTGCAACCACGGCCTGGCAGCCATGGCTGCACTTCCTCTGAGAAAGAAATCTGGGCCTGGGGGGGACATGGCAGTGATACGGAGAAGGAAAATCTGAATCCCGATCTGGAGCAGGGCTCCCGGGCCCCGTCCGCCCCCTCCTGCGCCCGCGGTGGCGCTGGCAGAGCAGGCCCATGATGTCATGGCAGCTGCCGACGGGCTGACGGACAGCTTCCGCAGCGCAACATGGGGCCCTTTGGTCGCCCTGTCAGAAGGATTGGCAGCTGAATGGCACCAAGGAGCGCCCGGCCGCGCTCCCTCTGGGAACGCTGCCCTCGCTGATGGACAGAAAGCAAAGGGAAAGATTGTCTTTGAACCTGAAAAGAATCCTCTTTTTTTTTTTTTTTTTCCCTCCCTAAAGCTCCTGCCCCCGCTCCTTTTTCATCCCTTTTTTTTTTTTTTTTTTTTTTTTTTAAAGGTGTTTTGTTCCACAGCGGTTACTGAGCCTAATGGCACTGAATGACTTTTCCCCTCCGCAATCTGTCAGTCACAGGCCGGGCTCCGGGGCTGTTAAATGAAGTCCTTTCAGAGCCAGACGGAGGAGGAATGTGTCAGTCATCCAACAGACCCCGCTGTGTTCGGATCTGTCAGAGGGGTGACAGGGCAGAGCAGCCGGCCTCGGCTGGGGCACATTCCCAGCAGCAGCGAGGAGGCCCCGACAAACCCAGGTGTCGGAGCCAAGAAGTCAGCCGGCTGTGCTCCGAGCCCCCAGGCCTTCGCCATCAGCCATGAGGCAGCAGGGCTGGAAGCACTGCTAGCAGAAAGCCAGCCTTGATGTGCAGGATGGGCCTGTATGGGGCACGGCTTTCAAATTAATGTGACTCTTAACTAAAGCACTGGAGACAGTAATCCTCCAGATGAAATGCATTTAGCTGGACTACGATTCTAAGCCATTTCTGCCGAATTACCTTAATTTTTTGAGTTTCCCCTGTTAGATGGCATTCCATTAATCTTACCTATTAGGTTGAGAGTGATGTGCCATTTGTTCTGGGGCCTGAACAGTTGGTCCTATTCACTCAAGTGCCAGTGTTTCACTGCACGTTATGAGAAGTGCCCACTGTTACTCTAATGAGAATAATGATCCTCTACTTGCATTTCAAGGGTTTGCTATTTCATCTTTTTTTTTTTTTTTTTTTTTTTTTTTTTTTGGTGAGGGAGTTCATTTGAACAAACAGCCCCTGTTCTTATCGCAGCTCACAGGGAATGGCCCTCGCCTGTTTTTACAGAGGTGGCAAACTGTGGTTCTGCACACAATGCAGTCCTGTGTTACAGGGGCTCCTGATGCACTTGAATATGCAGGTTTTCCACCTGTAATGAGTGGGTTTACATCCCTCACAGCATTGCTGGCATCCTTGTTGGCTTCGCATATCCATGGTGTGATCCCAGACCCAGAGAAGCAGCTGGGAGGGATGCCCTGCCTGGGACGGATGCCGCATGGCAGCAACAGCTCTTTTCCCATCCTGTCTGTTCTGCTTGTCTGCAACGTTGTAGAAAACCAGTGGACTCTCACAGCTTGTCAACCGCTACTTTAGACAGAGTCTATCATGTCAGCATGTGATTAAAAGCTGCAGCAAAATGCATTTCCTCTGCCTTCTTCCCCTCTGCCCCAGCGTATTTCCCTTGTGTTTACTCACAGCAGTGGAGCTCTGCCTGGTCTGTGGGGCTGTGGCCACCCCTGGGCAAAGGTTGCTTTGGAGGTTAGCTGCTTCTAGAAAGCTGCCTCTCATGGATGCTGACAACCATGGCTATAAAAAGTGGTGTTGCCTTGGAAATCCACCTGCTCTGTTTACCTAATGGATTAAACTCTGAAATATAGGTCTTGCTGTCTTGCTTGGACAAAGCCCTAAGAAGAGCACCTGACTGATATGCCAACAGGAGAGATTTACACTGTTGCCAGCTTTTACAATTAATTTTCAAGTCAGTGGGTATGCCATAGGACAAACAGAATGGTTTCCTTTCTCAGAAGTGATACAACAACCACAGCTGACAGCCAGCATGGTACAGAGCCCTGTGTTCACCTAAAGGTGTTCAAGGAGTCACCTCTGCCTGGCCTTGATTGGTTTCCCTTCATTGTTGAAGGAAAATAGTGGAGAAATATACATTTCCAGAAATCTGTCCCTGCATAATTTAGTTGAAAATCACTATAAGTGGAGAATAATCTGGCTTTATCCTGCTAAGCCACACCGAACAGACCCATGAAGGACTGTAAAGACTGACTTAAAGGGCATCTGCACTGCCCCCAAAGGGAGGTGTTCCAGCCTGGTTGGGATGTCCAACGCAAGTCCATAGGAGGCAAGCCCATTTCATCCACATGGGCTCTTGCTCCATCCATCACTCAGGGGCTAAACTGCAGGCACAGGGATGTGTGGGAGTGAATGGGGCCCGTTGTCATGTAGATTATTTACCCTCTCTGTGGAGAGGAGTGATTAGGCCCAAAGGGCAGTCCATCACTGTCCTCAGGCTGCATCAGCCGAGACCCACTGGCTCCTCTTCCACCAATGCTTGGAAAAAAAGCTGGGCTGTACAGTGAGCCCCATGTGGAGCACATGGCAGTGGGGCATCTTGATGTGGTCAGAGAGGTCACCATCCCCATGGAAAGGCCAGGGAAGCCCGAGGAGCAGTGCCTAACAAAGGCAGTGGCCTCTTGCCTGTGCATGGACAGGAATGTAATTGCTGAACATAAGCTGTCCTTGTTTCACAGGGAAGGATCAGACAGCCCCGTTGGGGTTCAGCTGATCTGAGGGACAGCTTGGCCCTGTAAGTGTATTGAAAACCTCTCTGCAAAGAAAGGTTTCTTTAATGGTGCCTTAACAGACAGTTAAACCAAAACCTAGCCATACTGGCTGGGTGAGTCTGCAGCATGGACTGCAAAATGTGGGAGAGAAATTGTGCTCTACCAAAATGCACTGCAACCTTCACAGGCTGGTTAGTATACCTATTTTTCTATTTTCCTTTCCTTTCCTTTCCTTTCCTTTCCTTTCCTTTCCTTTCCTTTCCTTTCCTTTCCTTTCCTTTCCTTTCCTTTCCTTTCCTTTCCTTTCCTTTCCTTTCCTTTCCTTTCCTTTCCTTTCCTTTCCTTTCCTTTCCGTGTGTGCTTGTTTGTTTGTTTTCAGGCCCATAGCTTACAATGAACTGTCCAGAATTTCCTTTGCATGTAGGACTTTTATTTTAATGAGCCTTCTTTGTTGCAACTTTTCTGCTGCAATCCTATGTTTTTAAGTATTTATGATATGATCCCATGGACACACAGGCAAGCAAAATAGCTTCATTGATGAGAATGAACGATGTACCAGTTTGGATATCTGTCTATCCTATCTGCATGCTCAGCCATGGAAAATCGTTGGGCTCTAGCAGCTTGTCACTCACTCAGCTAAATAAGTTTTGAGCCATATCAACATCTGCTTAAAAGTGGCCAGACTGCCACTGAATTGCAAAGGCTCAATTCAACCCATATAAATGGAAATTTTTACTGTTGGCATAAAAGCATTTACAAGCTGAGACATATATTATAATGGGAGTGAAAATAAACCCTTAAAAAATCTGCACCCCATTTGTTCAGGCTGTGCTTGAATGTTCCCATGCTGAGAAACGCTTCTTGCCATTTATTAACTGTGACTTTAACTAGAAAGTGAAGCTGCTTGCTCAAATAAAGTGCATTCCTGGGTCTCCTGCTGGAATAGCTGTCATTTTGCTGAAGGGCTGTGTCTCTGTGACACATGTGCCAGCAGTAATTGTACAGCTGACAGTGCTGGGTCCTTCAGCATCCAAAATTCCCCACTCCTTGTGACTAATGCTGAATGCAAGCCCCCAGATTTCCCTGCGAGTGTCCTACCTCTTTCAATAGACACCACTAAATATTTTTTCACAAAATATTACTACCTACTATTGAAATGTTTGTGCACTGGGTATTTCTTGATAAAAAAATGGAAATCTGGACAAACATCTCACACACACGTACACTTTTAAACACAGTTGTCCACATCTTCACCCAGCAAAAGCTACAGCTGCATAGCCAGTACGTGATTGTGTGAGTGGCTCTACACATTTGAGAGAGAATTTACTCAAAATTTGTGCTTTTATGTCCTGAAGGGTTTGTACCCCTGCTAATTGCACAGGGGGAAAAGTGCAGGTGTTCCTGTTTGCAGAATAATGCCTACAAAATCTGAGACCAGGGTGAGAGCCCAGTGAGCAGGAGACCCTTCCTTCCTTCATTTCCTTGAGTTAAGCCCTAAAGTGCTACAAACTTCTTCTGGTTATTGTTAAAGGGGAATGGAAAGTTTCAAACAATCTCTCTAGTAAAGAAGCTTACATTACTCCTAAAAGAAATAGAAGGGGGGGGGGGGGGGGGGGGGGAAGACCCTCATCCACAGCATGGTGATTTCAAGCAGTGAAGCTGGGAGTCCTGTTTTTAATAGGGGAGTTTAATTTCCAACAGGTGCTGCTGGGCACAAGTGCCATAGGGTGATCCCTCCCGGTGAATTTGGGGTCCTGTTTGCTCCTGCAAAGGGTTGTGCATCTTGCAGGCTGTAGTGTTGGATCCCTTGTGGGCAAAGCAAGAGGTAGGAGCTTGGTGCGATGGTGGGAAGGTGCAGGAGGATGGGGTCCTGGGGTGAGAGCCAGATTTTGGGTAACACATGGGTTGTGAGCCCTGCTGCTGTAGGGAGATGCTTCTCATTTGTGCATCACAGCCAAAATGCTTGTTATTTTTTTTTCTCTTGCTGCTGTTTCCCATCCATTGGTCTCGCAGACCACGAGGTGGCATCTTCTCCTCCTGAGTGATTTACGCTCCCCACCTGAGGGCCCTCCCTGTGCCTGCACTGCCATATTCCTTCAAGATGTTTAAGCCTCTTTTCATTAAGTTTGCCCCAGTTCTCCCAATGCTGCTCTTGACCCTTGCTGTTCAGTATTATGGCAGGATATTAAACGGGTACCCCCCGTTACAAGTTAAGAAACTAGCCGTGAAACTGGAGAGCTTCGTGGAGTGAAGCCGCATGCCTTCTGCAGCCTCCTGATGAGGGTTTGCTTTGAACACTGGACCCCTCAGCACCTGGACACGCACCAGGCACTGTCAGATGCTGGGGCTGGAACCTGCAACGCCAGCCCCACCAGTGCTACCTCCTTCGCATGCACTGGTGGGCTTCCCCTTTGGGGTGGGGTGAGTGGGACCCTAGTGCTGCATGTGCAGTGGGAAATATGGGGGTAAAACCCCCTGTGCTGCCTCTGGAAAGTCCAAGAGCTGGCCAGGCCCATCAAGGAATCTTTGTTCCCACTCTTTTTTTTTTTTTTTTTTTTTTTTTTCCTAGCACAAATAATTATAGGTGCAATTTAAGTGACCTCAGTGTCTAACTACTTGATTTGAAGGCACGATTAAATACGTAGACACATTAATAGCCTAAATTGGACCTTTCAGTTAATGGTTAGGACAGCAACAGGGCGCAGGTTAGGAAATTTTGACCTTGCATCTGAAAATTAGCTATACTGTACGTTTAAACTCCCCAACTGCCTGAAACCTTACACACCCTGGCTTCTAGTCAAACCTCAAAATGTCAGATTTGCTGACGAGGAGTGCATGTCCTGGGGACTGCTTACTGTGCAACAAAATGCCCTTCCAGAAGGATTAATATCAGCCTGTCCGTTTGCCTATTCAGTCCAAAGAGGCAAAGCTCAAAAGAAATTCTTGGGCTTGATGGCGTGGGGTCACTCTTGGGGGGCAGTGCACCCGTCTTCCCCTGCTGGGTGCTCCGCTAGTTCCAGTGGTGCAGCCTGGTGAACCTGCTGGAGATGTGCATGAGCAGTTTCTTGCTTGGGTGGTCCTGTTAACACCTGCAGGATGGCTTGGTTAAGTGACTGTCAGCGGGATGAGTAGCTACTCCAGCGTGTATCATTGTCTGAGTCATGTGAAAAAAGTCCTCCGCTTTGCTGGTACATCAGACTCTTCCTAGAAAAATGTGTTTCACAGGGGAAAAAAAAATATCTGAGCTGTTCAATAGCATTTAGAGCATGCCAGGAAAGACAACAGTCCTGGATTTTGTGGGATCCTTTGACTGTGCCTGTGAAATAAGCAATTTCTTCTGCTGGCAAAGTCCAAAATGCATTGTGAACCTTTGAACTCAGTAATAATCCACAACAACGCTGCCTGGGAACTGCTGTTATTATGAATTGATGTAGCCATCTGGATACATCTATCTGTTGTTAAACATGATGTTTATGTGATGCCATAATGTACCTATGCCTCCATAAAGAAAGAAATGCAGTTTTCTGCACTAATGATCTTGTATTTTGAAAGCTAGCGGAGTCATTTCCCACCCTTTCATGATTAATGTAGCCTTTCTTAAGCATCCTCCAGCAAAACTGTGAACTCTTTAAAAAACGTTACATCTGTAGATCGCTATCTAATATTTATGAACTTATTTTCTTTCATCTTCTTCCCTGGACCTGGAGTCTCCCAGGGGCCCTCAGATCACAGGCTGATAACTGGGGGGTGGAACATACCTTTTGTTCAGCCCAGGCCCACTGATGGCGTGAGGCCGTTAATGTTCATTTTTAAGGGAGCATCACGCTACACAACACCTCATTGATAGGAACTGGTGGAATGCAAGAGTAGGGGCAGTGCCAGCTCTGTGTTCCCATTGCAGAGCCCTTTCCTTACAAGACAGAGGTATCAAAGTGACAAAGGACGAGGCAGGATGCAGCTGACACGGCCAGAACCACTAGGCAGGCATTTTGCAGCCAAGGCCTGGCATGGTTTGTACCCCCACCAAGCCTTGAGGGGGCTTAGAGGGAATCTGGGAAACACAGAATGGCTGAGATGGGAAGGAATCTCTGGAAGCCCTCCTGGTGAAGGAAATGCCTCCACCTGTGGGATTAAGCCTACAGCAGGCGATTGCATTTGCTACAGTACACACAAAATACCCAAGGTGTATAGGCCCTTGGCCTGGGGACACAGGTTAACCAGGTGCAATGCTCAGGCAGGTTCCGACATTTTCCAGGATTTGACCAGCCTCTGGGCTTTTCAGAAGGACAGCTTGGGAGTGAGCATGGGCTGCGCAGTCAGCTCTGAGAGCACGATTTAAGTTTGATTCCTAGCATGCAGGGACGGGTTCAGCCACTTCCCCCACTCCTTACTGCTCATGAAGTCACTCTTCCTTTGCAAAGACCCGTTCTTGCCCTGAAAAACACAGCTTTCCACTGCTGGTGTTTATTTTCCTAGGGGGTTCTCTTTGTGCACTGTCACCTTTCCCTTTTTAATTTCAGCCTCTTATGGACTACATGCTGGTTTGCAAAACCTGCCAATCTGAATGAGTAGCCCAGGGAATACAAGTTCCTATGGGATAAATGCCCTAAATTATGACTCATGGACTAGAATAGTAAAAGCTGATGCATGAAAGGCCCTGGGCACTAGCATACCACTGGTGTTTTAAATTTATCTTCTGCAAATGAGAAAGATGTTTTTCTTCAAGACATACAAAAATATACCAGCTCAGTGCAATCTAAACGAAGTTATGTGGGAACACTGCTCTGCACTGTATTGCCAACCCCTCGTGTTTATGTATAATTTTCCATGGGGCATTCCTGTCTGTAAAACTACTCAGAAGGCTTTCCTGTGGACTCCTTTTGACTGGCAGGAATACTAGCAGCCCTAAGTGTCATGTTGTTCATTTGTGCAGGGTGTTTGTACAGCTATTCAAAAGCATCTGTGAGCCATTTGCTGGCCAAACCCGTGGTTCTTCGGCCTCCTTCAGGTAGGGGTTGATGTGTGAGCCTCAGCCTGCCTGGCAGGGGTCAGGAGGCAGCCGTGAGCCCCTGGGCTTCTCTTCAATTGTAAAACTGAGTTAAAAATGGTGACTTTTCATAGTAAAGAAAAAAGCTGTTTTTTTTTTTTTTTTTTTTTTTTTTTTTTTTTTTGTGCTGGAGGGAAAAAGGAGGTAAAGAGACATCTATTTCATCTTTCCATAGGAAGGGAAGAGACATCTTTGAATCTATTCATAAGGCAGATGATGCATCCATTTCTTGACATTTCACATATGCCTTAAAGTGAAGTGAGGAAAAAGCAGAAAAGTTCAACACTGCGATGTTAGACACATGTTCCTGCAAGAAAGGGTGACAAAAAGCATAGTTTTCAGTTATTCACAGCTAATACTTGGACAAAATTGCTCTCTGTGACTCACTTACTCATTCCTCTGTTTTACTTGTGCAAACTGAGTCTAATGTCACATGGGCTTCTACGAATAATCTTCCTACAGATTTTGGCTAATATATAGAAAGGGCAAAGAGGTGAAAAAGAATAAAAGGGATTTATAAAAAGGCTCAGACTACAAAAAAAAAAAAAAAAAAAAAGTTTTAAAATACTGTACAACCTCCAGATCATCCAAAATATTCTAAAAATCTCCTAAAGGCCAATGTCTGCTTTCTCAGCCAGCAGAAGAGTTCTTGTGAGATTTCAGCTGCACCAAAAATAAAGTGAGAGCCCAGGTTGGCTTTGGATCCGGTTTACAGAATTGATATGCCTGGCAGATGCAGAACTGAATGTTGAAAGTGAAAACATCTTATATTTGAGCTTCCCATTTTAGCCATCTGTACTTGTGAGATTAACTGAATTGTTTTGTGTTGTGCAATCAAAGGCACTAGAAAGATGCTGGTTACTTTTCATATTTAAGACCACAGCTAATGTGAATCCTGCATTGGTCTTGAAATTACATTGAAAAGCTGAAAATGAGCAAAAGGAAATGATGAAACATTCTTATCTTCTCAATTATTTATTCACTTTTCTTCCCCTTCATTTTCACTCCTGGGATGGTAATGAGTTTTACGAATGTAAGGTGTCAGCTATAGGCTTTTCTGTTGAAACCTCTAAATTTATGACTCCTCTGGGCATTACAGGCATGGATAATGCATAATTTACAAACAGACTTGAAACTTTCATCTTCCTTTTCCCACTCCTTTTCAGAGCTTTTTGTTCACAAAGTGATTTGTTTTGCTGTAGCAGAAACCATATGCTCTTCTAAATCTCAGTGGAGTGTAAAGATTCTGCAACGTTGCCAGATGTTGCCAAAGAAACTTCACCTGACACAGGATTACATGAACTTCAGTCAAAACTGTCTTTCTAAAGGACATGTTTTTCTGTTATTTGGTAGTGAGAAGAGAACAAATCACAGCTGGTGGTGGTGTAGATGTTGTCTTGGTATCAGACACCCAAGGTCTTTGCCTTATTTCGGTGGGGCAGGAGCTGGAAGCTTTAGTGGGCCACCTCTCAAAAAGACGAGTTGACAGCTTATAAATGCTGGTCCCATTCAGGCATTGACTCTGCTCTGTCACTAAGGAATATTTGACTTACCATATGGGATAAAAGTCTCATTCAGACTTGGAGTGACCATGGTCACACCAGGTCTTGTGGCAAAGAGTGGTAGAAACATGGTATTTGAACAGATAAATAAATTATTCTGGTTGAGCTTCTCTCTGTTATTTGGTAGTTAGTGTATGATTTGAATTAAAAGGCTTTATGTTCTCCCTAAAAACACACCTGTAAAAGATATTTAATAAAACATTGGATGTTCTTTTTATTCTAAAAATTTCCTCAGTCTTGTTTGAGTTTCCACGACTGCTTTTTGTTGTGGTAGCAGATCCGAGGGTTTAGGTACTCTAGGTGTGAGGGCAGGGAATGAACTCTTTACCTAAAAGGTTGTGGGATGGCCTCAAACCCAGAGATAATAAGAGGTAACTGTCAGAACAGAATTGCACGAAGATGTGAATTTAACACAGAAAGCGACACAGCTAATTTATTCTTTGAGACAGTAGGGCTTGATTTCCTAGGTACTTTTTGTGGATTCCTTAGCTTCGTGCTGCGGATGCCCAGCAGTCTGCAGGCTACAGCTAAAGCCCAGGGATTTGATAAATACCCCAGTGACTGCCATTTGGGCTACACCTAAAGTGAGGTGTCAGTAATCTGAGAATTGTGTTAACAGCATGGTTTTGCCTCTGCTCCACACTGTGATTAAGACGTTATTTCTTCTTGCAGTATAGCTGGGAGCTGTGTCTTGAGCATTTGCATGACCATGAGGAGATGTGAAGGTCCCAGCTGCATTACAAACAGAGTCATTCCTGCATACGCCATCTCTGGGACAGCTGTGGGGCATGATATCTGGATGTGGCTCTTGTCACGGGGTTAAGGAAGTCCCCCTCTACCTCCTCTTGATGGCTCATGGACACGTTGTGAGACCATCTGTCCAATAAATCCTCACACTGCTTCAGGTCTGATCCCAAGGCTGTACCAGCCCTATTTTGGTGCCTCTTCCCTCATTCCTGGGACACTGGAGCTCTGGCTCTCACTCCCAGATTCCTGCAGGCTTCTTTGTTGACCTTTCCTTCCTCTTCTCCTGCTCCATGTGCTCCTCATGCCTCCTTGCAAACAACATACTTCTCCTGGGTTTCAGGTAGCCCTTAGTCCCCCATGGGTTTCACTTCAGCATTTTCCACTGAGATTTACCAGGGTTGACGCTGCCAGCCTGGAGATGTGGGTCTTAGTGGCAGAGCCTTGCTTTCATCAACTGGTATTGGCCATGAAAACTGACATTTTGGTTTTCTGTGTTTCATCTGGACATAACTGCTGAACCCAGTATGTTGTGGTAGGACCCCATACTATAAATGATGGCAGGATACACTGCGATTTGGCTCACTCTCTTGTTTGATTTGTTCTGCTGTATTGAGTTACACATCCTTCAAGGCCCAAGGCTTCCAGCACAAGTGAAATATATAGTTCAAACAATGTGCTGCGAGGTTAAATGGTACAGTTTAAGCGCACACAATCACACATTATAAATCGATCCCTCAACATTGCCGAAAATATCATTAATATGGAAGCTGTGTCTTTTTTTACTGTCATATGTAGTTCACATAAGGAATCTTTCTGACATATAGGATTGTTGTTTATTTTTTTAACTTAAAAATGGGGTAAAGTTTGATAGCTTTATTCAGCAGTGCACCGTGGAAATGCAGAAAATCAGCACAAATATACAGCCTGTCACAGTCATTTCTGTATAAAATATGACCCGCAGTTTTGAAACATATGGTTACACAAGTTTTAATTTAAGTGGCATCCTCTTTAGTCAGCAAAATAAGGTCTGGCTTGCCTGCGGGAAGTGGAGTCAGCACCTTCACCTGCTGAAGTGAAAAGGCTCCCCCAGTGACTGGTGTTGGTTTCCACTGCTGGTGCACAACTGAACAAAACCATGAACCTTAGCTCTCGATGCACACAGCAGAGACCCAAGAGCCTTTCCTCTATCTGAAAGCTTCTAGAAATGCAGCTTATCATATTCCTTGTGGTCACACACCCTGTGGTCCCACCGCCTGAAACCCCCAATGTGGATAGCCAGGTGCACCCTCATGTTGGAAACAAAACAATTTTCCACTAACACTTGTTTTTGATTTTGCCTCTCAGCCATGATGAAGAGAGCCCTATACTGTTCCATCTTGCCAAATATATATATATCTTGTCACAGCCTATTTTCCTGATGGATTGGAAAAATTTAAAAGCCTTCCTCAGTCCTAGAAAGGAAATAATAATTAGCACCTACAATAGAAAGCTATCATATCTTTAGGAGGAGGGGAATAGGGCTTGTCCTCCCGCTCCTGACAGCTGCTGCTGGGAGACATTTCTGGGCTGTCAGAGACTATCTTTATGAGCAGATTCCCTTGTAAGTCTTCATTGCCTAGACCAATAGGTGTACACTTGGCATCTGTTTTCCCCTGTGATGTTTTTTTTTCTCCTTTCTCACTGCTTTTCCTACCTAATTCATTGACTGCTGCCTCCCTCTTCTGATATATTTTTCTCTACTTTTATTCAGCCCTTATTTGGTGAGGAAAAAGATTTGGGAGCAAAAGAAATGTAGATCCATTCTAGGGTTTTTATCAGGATTTCCTGGAGTTTTGACAAGGGATGTCTTCTTTGGACTGGGTAGAAAGGGTTAACTGAAAGATGCAGATAGGATGGCCACTTGAAAGACAGATATTTCCCTGTAGAGAACTCATTGCAGAGCAGTGCTTGTAAATACAAGGAGAAATGTATCCATAAAGAGTTCACCCAGGCTTTCCCAGCACACTGAAAGTGGATCATCTGACTTTGTTTAAAGTTTTTTGATCCAAAGAGCAGGAGAACATTTCACTCACAACGAGCATCTACAACTGTGCTTGAACCTTTGACACTGGAAACTGAGGAAATTAAACCAGCTGCTACCAGTTTCTCCTGAGTCAGAAAGATGTAAAGCCTGCAGAAACACAAAATGGTCTTTTCCCTCGTATTTCATTTTCTAGGAAAAAAAAAAAAAAAAAAGAGAGAGAGAAGCTATTTTTGGAAGGGGGAAAATATCTGTGCTTGCATTTCTGTCTGTAATCCAGCGTGTGATTGATAAGAGGCTGGTGTTTTAAATTGTTATCATAGCAAACTCAGTGACTTCTGAAGTCAGAGCAGGGCTGGAATGTGGCTGATCCCTTCTGCTGCCTTTGTCCTGTGCTGAGCCGTGCCCTGCCAGTGAATTGCATAGTATCTTAAAATGACCTTCCTTTCAGGCTGTATAAAGATACTTTTAGTCAACTGGTAGAAGCAAGTGACCCCCGACCTCCTGATTTTTGCTGTGTGCATGGAGGCATTTTCCTGCTGCTGATGGGTGGTCCCAGTAGATGGTGGCCACAGATGTCTGCTCCTGATAAATCCAGAGCTCAGTTCATGGGAGGGGACCTGTCGCTGGATTTGCTGGAGAGTGAAATATGTAATCTTATAGGCAAGTGTTTCTGCTGGCCTCAGGCTCCATTGCTGGCTGTGAGGATTGAGACCACCTGACAGTGCCTTGCACAGTTTTGGGACAGGTTTTGGTGCCCCCCTGAAGGTCTCCCACAGCCATTGTGCTCCTGTGCTGGGGACATGGCTGCAGTGCAAGCAGGTGGTGGGCAGGGGCCATGCCCTCCACCAGGCTCACTGCAGAGGCAGGATTCACCCCACTGTGCTGTGTTTGGCTCCAGCTGGAGCTCCAGAGGTGGGGGGCATGTGTTGGTTGCATGGGATCGGGACCTGTGCTATGATTATCCCTCTTCCAAGGGCTTCAGAAACATGTCTGAGCTCCCCTTGCCCTGAAAGCTGCTTTGTGTATCTGGTTGAAAACAACCATGATGTTGTCCGTTTCACAGAGTTAGCCTGGTTTATTTGTCATTATGACTTTCTTGCACTGGGAATCTTCAGCTGAGAGCCCATTCTCAGCACAAATTCTGCTTTTTTTTTTAGGTCATAGCACCTTTACAGAGTGGTTAGCCAAACCACTGTCATCGCTGGCTGGGACAGCTTATTCAACTGCACCCATCCCTGTTGCCCATCCTCTTCTCCTTGCTCACTTCCTTTCTTCTGGTGCCAGTAATATCTATGAGCTATTGTGTGCTGCTCAGTGGCAATAAATATTAATAAAGGTATATCACTTTACTTCTGGAATAGTGGGAGAGGAGGTGAGCAATGTACATTTTACTTCTTCAGAGGCTTGGCTCCCTTTGGCATGCCTTTTCCTCCCCAAAGAATTGCCAAATTACACTCTGGTTTCCCTTCCCAGATGAACTACATCCTCACATCTGTCTGGCTCTGCTCCAACCTGCTCCAAGTCAGGAGGAGCTGGGAGAAAAGTTGAACATGCAAATTGAAAATGTCAAATTTCGGCTTTATTTATTATTAGTTTTGTACAAAGAAGGAAGTAGAAGGACTTTCTGTCAGAGCAACTCACTGTTACTGTTTCACTGAATAAATGAACCTCTAGATTGAAGTAAAGGAGTGCTTGGGCAGCTAATGGAGACCAAAAGAGCAGTGCTATAAGAGCAATCTCAGTTGTGTTGGGAGAGTGCAGCACTGGGAAGTGTATCTTTAAATGGATGAACTTTTTGGACCCTCAAAGTTGGAGGAGAAGGAACAACAGCAGAACTGGGTGTGTTTTTACACTGAGACAGTTGTGGTAGGGCTTGAGAAGCAAAGGTTTTGGAATATCATGAGATATCAAAGTGAAAAACAAATTTAGGTCAATGACCTGAGAGGAGGACAGGAAAAGCCAAGAACCGTAGTGCTCTAGAAATACAGGAAACAGCTGAAAAACCTCTCTCGGAAAGCTGAAGAGCTAAGAGCAGTTGACCTAAAAACAGTCAGAGCATAAACCAGTTTTGAGGTGTACAGCAATATTTAAGGCAACACAGTGCTAGAAACAAGGATTAGCACTGAAAGCAGCACATAAGAAACACTGGTCTGTAGGATTTGTCTCCTCTAACAGACTATGTGAATTATGTGTTTTAGTAAATAATAGGAAAAGAGAAAATCTGTGTAAATGCCAGAGATAAAAAAAAAAATGCTCCTCACTAGGTGAAGAAGTAATACCTGCCGGGAGGGAGGTCATCAAGCACACAGTCCATGGTGAGACAGAAGACAGATTTTCCAAGAGGCTAAGGACTGTCTCTGCCAGTTATCATGAGCTATAGCAAGGTACATTTCTACTCCCATAAGGAGAGAGGGATTGAGTGATTTTACAGCTTCTATTTCAGGTAATGGCTGGATCAAACTCCAGTTCATCCTGTATTGTTTGTAGATTTCACAGTGAGTGTTAAAACGCACCCCTATGATTTGCAGATTTGTGTGGGTCTATGTTGAAGTGGCTGATGTTCAGGGTTTAAGTGTGGTTTAGTGCTCTTAAGGTTATATCTTCTTTTCAGTTTTGTTTTGAATTCAGGCCTTTCCATATGTGTGCTTTATACTGTACTGATCCAGTGTTTCACCTTTGAATTATACAATTCCTGTTTGAAAGATACAATTGCATGGTTACACCTTACATTAAAATTGAGAACATTTATTTATGCAAATTTAACACATCTCTTGGCAGATACAATTTCTTTGAAGGGCTTTTGGGGTGCTTGAGGTGCTATGCTGAGAATGTGATGCACAACATACAGCAAGAGTGTTTTACATAGGTAATGTTTTGACTTGTGACAGACCAGAAGAAGGCCAGAAGTGCTTGGATAAAACAAGCAACAAGTATTAGCTGTTCAGTATCAAATGAAAAGCATATGAACGCCCCTAGTGATGTGAAAGTCATTCATGTATGAGCATGAGTGTGCAATGAAATCCAAAGGACATGGGAAATGCATATTGGTTGAGTCTGAGAAATGGAGGAGGTAATGAAAAGTTCCAGAGTTGCGGTACAATATTGGTAAATATGAAGCTAAATTATCCATAGCTGCTCCCAATGTGTGCATTTGTTCAGTTTTCTTCCAAATGTGTTGTAAACCTGGAGACAAGCAACTTGTCTGACACAGCAGTAAAGAAAAAAATGCCACTTGCCACCTTTAAAATACAGTGCTAACACAAAGGCAGAGAATAAGGCAATGGGTTTAGCCTGGTGGTGCAAAGAAGTTCATGTTCTTATTTATTGAAGCTGAAATGTTGTCTGAAATGGACCATAAATCATTTACTACCATTGCCAGTTTGGGTCCGTCCAGCACTCTGTCTAGAACAGTGAGATGATTTTTAACTGCAGAGATGTGATTTGTATATCTAATGCAAACCTGATGGAGAGGTGTTAATGCAGGCACCTAATGGAGCATTTGATAAAAGCTGAGAGAAGTCCACACTATGTGTCACTTGAAGAAATACCTCACAGTCTTAATTGAAATATGGATTATGATACCTATGATGAAAACCTGTATGAAGTCATTAGCACAAGAGCAGTATTCTTCTAGCTTCCCTCAGCCATCCAGGGAAGCAGATCCTTCTAATAAAGGGGATTTTCTCTAAGACAGCAGCAAGGTGATTCATAAGGAGTTGAAGAAAATGTGTTGAAAAAGACAGATGAAAGTTACTTAGGGATGGAACAAGAGACAGGTTAGAGATTTCCAATGAATAATGATACTGAGAAAGTGTTCAGGGCTTGTTGCATATGTCAAAAATGCAGACCACACTGAGAAGTATTATATTGGCCTTCCAGGGAAAAATAAGCACTTAACTATTGATAATGGCTTAATGGAATTGTGAAAATTGTTTGAAAAATGTCATAATATAAAGGCAATTCTCAAAAATGTATTTGAATGTATTTGAGCAAAATTGTTTTTTAATTGAAACTTTAATAAGACATTCTGGTTTTAGTGTCTTTCATATTTTTCCTATTTGTTTTCTTTACTTTTGATGAGCTGATTTAAGACTTATTTTAGAGACTGCTTATAAACATCTATCTTCAAAATATATTCAAACAACACCATTGATACAGGTGGGACCAGAGAGGTAGATGATGCTATTGTTGTTGATACTGTTAAGGTAGATCCCTTAGTTAAAGAGTAGTTCCTGGAAAGTTTTTATGGGGCAAGGTCTACTGAGTTAATCACTGCACTTAACTAAATTTGGATTTGAAATAACGGAGGAAGAGTATAATTATATATTTCTCTGTCTGATTCTGAAGTCCTTACTCACAAAAGTAGAATGACTTAAATCAATGAGACTATTCACATGAATAAGTATTAATCATATGAGTAATGAGAAAGGGTTGAAGGGTCATTATTAAAGTTGCTAGGAAACTTTGCAGCTGCTTCACATGGCCCAACTATTATTATATTTCCCCAGTCACTGCTTTTAATGCAGTAGTGATTAATTTAACTATGGTGATACTGACCCCATGCTGGTTTGTGCTCTGTTCGAACCCCCTCTAAATGCTGTCTTGAGGACTGAAGTGGGTGTAAGAGGTGTGCAGGCCAAAGCCCTCCACATGTGGTACATTCCACCCTCTGCTGGTTTCAGATTTCCTTTCTCAAGAAAATTGTCTTGGCGCCCAACACGGAGTTTCCAGTTCCCACCCCATTCTTTACATCTCTGAGCATATCGGTTATCTCATACTATGGCACACAGCGTGTGGAAGTATTTATAGCTAGCCGCGGGTATCAGGAGGGACTTGCAGGGCTATCCTCAGTTCTTTCACATAAGCCTATATTAATTACTTCCTTTCCCAGTCCCTGCAAAAGTAAGTCCACATCTTCCAAAATGGCCTTGAAGCCAAATATGCTCCCAGGTGTTTTCTTCCCCCTGCATCTACAGCCAGCAGGATGTCATTTCTGCTGCCTGTGACAGTCCAGAGACTGACTCTACTTATCCATGATACCATTACCAGAAATTTCCATTAGCCTTGAAGCCGAATGATCCCACCACCCATTGCTTCACTTCTGAATTTGCCTTCTGAAGGGATAATCATGGCCATATCAAAGCTATCCACTTTTTTGTGTGTGGAGGATCATGGCACACTGACTACTTTGTGTTATGGTAGGTTATTTTTAGAAGCATAGGAAAATACTTCCAAGCCTCTATTTTTTATTTTTATTTTTGATTTCTTGTTGCCCCAGCCTGATATTTATATATATATAAAGTTTTGATATATTATTGTCTTTGGTCACACTGTAAGAAGAGCCTAAGAAGAGTGAGACACTCTGGCATTGTAATTTCATACTTTATTTTGAAGCATGTGGCCACACCTGGGGACCCAGTACATAGTGCTATCCTGCTATCAAGTTATTAAAGTTTCCATGTATCTCCACTTATCTTCTTTGCAGGCAAATTTTTGCTCCCAATGAGCAAAAGAGAACAGGATTCTGTGAGCTTGTACCTGCAAAAGCAAATAGGTTACCAGAAGAAACAAGATATTAAGCAAAAAACAAAACAGTATGGTGGAGAAGAAGTGATTCTCTACTCTAAGCCAAAGGAGGTTATGAGTATGAATATTGATGACAAATCCATTTAAAAAAAAAAAAAAAAAAAAAAAAGGAAAGGAAAAAACAGACATTAGAGGAGACATGACTGAATCTAGAAGTAAAAAGCCTGGTGACAGCTTTCCTTATCTGTCCTCCTGGCAGTGATCCATTGCATGAAAGAGCACTTCTCCTGCACAACATCAGGACTGCTTAAAAGCAAAACCCAAGCTACAGAAAGTAGATTCAGACATCATTTTTAGAGTGAAAGGTGGGAAAATGTCAACTCTAGGCTCTTCACATGCAAAACAATTTTCATGTACTTCTGGCTAGATTCATTCAGCTAAGTGAACTGCCAAAAAGTGCACCATTAATTCCTCTGTGCTAAATACAACACATCAAAAAAAAAGTAAGCTTATTTCAAGCCTTGCATGTTTCGTGGAGCCGGGAAGACTGGATCCTTCACCACTTCTGAGTTTGTCAGTAAAGGTGTTGATCAGTGTGCCTTTCTTCTTCACCCTGGTTCAGGAAAGAACTCAGTGAAATGTTCAGCTCTAATTGGGTATTCACATTGTACTCATGTATGCACATGCTCGTATATTTCTCTGATTAAAACCATTTTCCTGAAACAAGGTCTGGGAGCACATAAGTCTTGCCATGGACTGGAAAGGCCAGGTTGAACATACCAGCTTAAAATTGTCATCATTTGCCATTTTGAAAATTTTTCAACAAAAAGTGGTATTATTTTTTCCACCTGTGATTTAACTTAATTATCTCCCTCAGTGAGTACAGGTGAAATGTGCTTACCACTGTGGTAAACTTAGGAGACCTGAGCTCAAATACCTGTTTTGGTGTGTCCCCGTCTGACGTTGGAGAGGTCAAAAAAAGTGCAGATGCTTGAGCTCCCTGAAATAACTGTCACTGCACTAACCTGGTAGGTGAGTGAAGTTAGCTCAGGAAATGCAGAATTCAGCACAACCTAAGAAGCCGAACAAATTAGTCAGACTATCATATATCTTTCTTCCACAGAGTGATGGTGTTCACATGGACATGTGTTGTCTTGTCTTTTCTACAAACAAGTGTTTTGTGTCTGGAGTGGAACAGCGATTTCTTGTTTTAGCGTGTAGTATCTCCATTTTCACAGGGGTCTTTACGTGGTTTTATTTTCTCTTTGGTGTGCTTTAAGATAGTTTTTTTTTTTTTTTTGTCCATAAATATTTCCTCGTTATCAATGCAGTGTGACTTGGCAGAAAACCAGTGCAAAATGTGTTACTAAAGAAAACAGCTGTTCAATGCATATAAGCGTATGGAAAGACTCTTCCTGAAGTCATGTGGGATTGAACATTGGATCATCTGGATATTACAATAGAAGAAAACTAAGAAAGGACAAAGATACTAAGTACTCTTACCATAGGCAGTTAATGTATACTGTCCTTGACAACTTGCTGCCTTTTTACCAATGAAAATACTTGTGTAAGAACAAAAGGAAAATGAAAATGGAAAGTGAAATGGAAAAGGAAATGAGAAAAGGGACCTACAAAATGGTGTGGACAGTTCCCACACTTGATGCTCATTTAGTACATCAAAAGATGATAGACCTATGCCAGCTTGCCTAGGAAAAACATTACTTCCAACTCCAGATGTGTTTTTTCTTATTCAAGTTTGCACTTAGTCTTTCTTCCCTCCTCCTTTCATGAACAATTTTCTATCAAGCCATTATTGCATGAAACAGGTTAGCTGTTTCCAACAAAGAAGGAAGGAAACAAGAAAACTTCTTTTCATGGGAAAGAGCTTTTTAAAGAAAGGCCCATCCCACTGTCATAAATCAACAAAAAAACAAATGTATTCATTTAAGTAGTCAGAAAGTCCTAATATGTCATCTTGTCATGTACAGCATTCGGCTGCTTTAATAGTATTATCCTTTTCTGTTTTTAGAAAGGAGTTCATTTCACTGAGCTTGTAAAGTACAATATACTGTATTAGAGGTTTCATTATTCACATGGACCAAAAGAAAAAAGAAAGATCTTTCCACACATGATTAATACCTCAGCTGAATATCACGTGCTGGATGTGGGCCATTCATCAGCAATTTAACATCTGCAGTCTGGCCATGGTGAGTCACTGCTAACATCATGAACAAATCATGGATGCTCTGTGGTCTTAACATGGTTTATGGGCCTTGCATGAAAAGAACATGTGTTCAGCCTGTGGATGAAATGAGCATGGTCTAAATTAGATGCAAAGGAAGTTATGAAAAGGAGCCTTGCCACTTATTTATTTATTAAGTAGATGTATCTGAGGTGAAGTTTGGGGAAGCCTGGCCTTCAAACCTTTCCTAATAGGGAAAGGTTAGAGGGTAGAAACCAGCAGGATTTAACAGAAAAAGAACAATAGAGAACAATAAAGCAAATGGAGGTGATTAAATGCAAGATGCAGGCACATGCTTTAACCTGTAAGGCTCACATAGTTTTTGATGCTAGATGTGGCTTCATTTGGTCCCACTGACTTAATAAGTTACCAAGAGGCAGAAGAAGGTGCACAGGGAATAACCTGATGGTACTCATCTCCTGCATAGACTGATATTCATCTGTACTACACTGGAAACTGCTCCCTTATGTAGGAAAATTTCCTTGTGTCATGATCTGGGCATGCTGACAGTAAGCAGCACATCTCCATGATGACTCAGGTCCTGCCTTTACTCTTGCCTTCTGCCCGAGACCTGGACACCCACAGAGATGCTTGTGTTGGCAGCCTCTTTGCTCGTGCATCCTGGGACCTCTGGGACAATGTGCTCAGGGACAGCCCTCACCCATGGGGTTTTCTGCCTTCCTGGCTCTGACAAAGGCAGACTGTGTCACAGAGTCCAGCAAGTCATTTGAGCCTTTTCTGAAGGGGAAAGTGAATTTAGATGGGGAAAATCTTTTTCTTTCTTTGGTGCTTTGGGGAGCGTTGCTGTGGCTGCTGTGTCAGCTTAGATATATTCTGCAAAACATGCCTAAACATAGTGACTACTCCTGCAACTTCATTATACAATAAGTGCTCTGGAGATGCAAATAAATGTATAAATTGAGCTGTATGATTCATAATTTTAATTCTTACCCATTCATGAAAAACAAATCAGATCCAATCCAGACTCCTGCTATAGTTTTATCTCTGCCTTCTCAAAAAGCAGTGCAATAGATCCAACAGGCTAAACCAGTCAGGATCACTTTCTAAATGTTGAGTTGATTGGCAGATTCTTGAGGGGAACATGAATAGCTTTAGTAAATTGCCTTCAAAAGTAGCACAGGATCTTTCAGTCAATTCTAAAAGAACTGTTTACTGTTGCATATGGCAGTCATTATTTGGAATAATAAACCCGCTGAGAATCTGAACATGCATGGGCCAACAGATGGGTCATCTTGCTTAGCAATTTAAGCAAGTAATTTATTTCAATCACTAGGACAAAGCACTCGGAGATTACTAATTCCCTTCCAAGACACATGCAACAAAGTGCCACAGCCTTTCTGAATTTTGCAGCCATTATGGAAATGTACACCTGCTCTTTGGGATGTGGGACCGTTTTTTTGCTTGCTTGGAGCAATTTGTTTCAGATTTCTTACCAAACAACACTATTTTCTGATTCACATCAAGAGAAGGTAAGAAATGAATGACTGCAAAGATGTATTATGAGATAAAGTCACCTGTTTTGGGAAGTGCTTTACAAAATATCCCTGCCTGTGGCTTGGGGTTTGGAGCTAGATGATCTTTAAGGTCCCTCCCAATCCAAGGCAAATTCTATCTTTTTGTGAAAATCTGAACACTGAGCAACAGAAACACAAAGAAACAGTTAGGTTATTTTCAGTGATATTTGTGCATCCTATCTTCCTCTGAAATGATTAGAGCTTTGTCAGCCAGGAACGATGTGTAAATACATACACCAGTTATCTCTTACAGCAACAAAACAGAATTTGCTACCTTATGCTTTGCCAACTGCATAATCTACAGAGGTCTCCTGTTACCCTTCTGTGAAAATAGATATTCAGCTCCCAAAAGTAGTGATCCAGAGAACATGAAGTTGTCTGTCATCCCAATGGGACAGGCAGTTCAGACAGCACAAGGACTTTAGTAACGTTGCACAAATGTTTTTCTACTGTGACCTGGAGCTGCCATCATCAGGGTGGCTGAAGGTCCGTGGAGGGTCCCAGAGTGTCCGATGTGCCTGATGGGTGGGTGCAGCTCAACTCACCACCAAGGATGCCTTTTGTAACATTTGCTCACCAGTGCAAAATGAAAATCTGCTGTAAGCAACTCTCTAGCCCTAGCCAGAGACATGCAGCATCGCTGCAAGAGAACTGAGTGCTACCTCAAGCAGTAGTTCCTTTGGTGGCACAGCCCCACTTCAGTGGCAAAGATTGGACTTAGTGATCCTTGTGGGTCCCTTCCAGCTTGGGGTATTCTAGGTTTGCTGGCATACATGAATTCTGCAAGAGAAAGAGCTGTCTTGGACACAAACAGGCTTTGCAAAATAAGCCCCCTCCCCTGGGGCTTCATGGTGCTGGCACGCCTTGTGGCTTGTGGCTGTGGAACAATGCAACTGGTGGTGGTTGTGAAACAACATGAGTGGTTTGCCAGAGCTGCTTCCACAAAAACTTCCCCTAAGTGCTGCAGAGCACCCAGGGCTCTCTAACAGCAGCACTGTGTGATTGTGCTGACACAGGTCATGTTCAGCCTGGTGACCTGGTAAGAAAAATTAACCAGTTCTTGAAAAGCATGGTGAAATCTGCTCTGAGCTGTCTCAGCTCTCTTCATGAGTCCCCTGAGCTGGTGGCAAATGTAGTGAGATGCATTTATCGAGACTGTAGTTCATTTAAACCTCTACCCAGCTGGCAAAGAGATCATTAAACCTCCATAACTTGATTGTGTGCCTGGGTTTTACAAAATAGCAAGCTCTTGTAAATACATAGAGTGTTTACCTAAACCTCTGCAGTGTGATCAATGTTGTCATATAAAATGTAGCTACTGATATTTCATTTTGAGACATGAATGTGGAATGAATTATTAAAATGAATTCCAAAGTCGCAATATTTACTCATTAGCTGATGTACTATGTGAGTAGGCATAAAACCTGTCACCAGTATGATGGCTAGGGATTAAACAAATTGTGGAGAACCTGTGAAGAGATGATCCTTCCTCCATGGCTGCTTTTGAGAACAGCTTATGGAGTGTTAAATGGCCTTCTGAAGAAAAAGTCCCCCTTAATAGATAGAAAGGTAGAAAAAAAATAGCCATTAAAAAAAAAAAAATCAAACTAACAATGCATGTCCTAGTACAAATTGGCCTGAATGGCTATATTTTTGTCAGAAAAAAAAAAAAACAAATTGCTGCCAACCTTTTAAAAATCAAAATATTCTGCTTTGACATTTTCAAAATGACTTTTTTAAATGTGTAATTTCACAATAATTATTTCATAAAGAAACAATTGAATTGAAAAAGCCTGGAGACAGCCTTTTGTTCGACCAGAATCAGAATGAATTTGTTTGTTTTTCTTTCACCAAGAACGATGAACTATGACTGAGTTTGGATTGACCTGGAACATACTCCATCTGAAATTGCTGCTTTTTTTAAATTCAGCTGCTGAGGGGAAGTGACATGGCACCAATCCATAGCATGCTGCCTTGAGGACACATCTGCAGGGTCACATCTGAGCCATTCTCAGGGCGCCCGAGCCTTTCTCACCCCTCTGTGTCCCAAATCTGACGATGTCCCCTGGGCAAGTGTTACCAGGAGAGGAAAGCAGTGGGGATGGATGCAAGCCTGTGAGCCCCGACCAAGCCACTCCAATGCCAAAATGGAAATTCCTGTTGGGAAAAGCTGATTTTGGGTGTGTTGGTGGCTTAGCCCTACTTTCCCTTTTATCTTTATTATTCCAGCCATGCTGCTGCGTTTTCTAAATTCTTTGGCTATGGCACACACTCAGCATCCCTGGCCTGTACATTCAGAGCCGTCTCAGGCTTCCAGACCATTTGCAGTGCAAAGTCTTAATGTATTTAGAAAAGAAAAAGTTCCAGATGTTTAGCAAACTATCAAAATACACTGGCTTCTCTTTTTGTAGGAAACTTTTCACTACCTGATAAAAACTTGTTTTCTTAGCAAACAGATTCTATGTCAGCCAGAGGTGTGAAACCTTAATAGAAAAGTACCGTATGCCAGTTTGGGAGAGAAAAAATTCCAACAGTTTCAAAGTGTCACTACAAGCTTTCTAATTTTGTCTTTAAAAAGATAAGTATCTAATAATATTAAAACAAAGTGTAGTAAAGAGGCAAAACAAAAATTCCAAATTTTGTATCAAATATATAGATGGATTTTTACTTACTTTTTTATTTTATTTATTTTTTATATATATTCAAAACAGAAAAATACGCAATTCACAAACTACAGGACTGTTTCAAACTTAGACTAAGTGAGTCCTTACAGGGATAACATAAACTGGTGCAGTTAACTGGTGCAAAAGGAGCAGTGAGTTGCAGGAAGGAGGCTTCTGATGAGCACGCATCCCATTAAAGGGGCCAGAAGTATGAATTATATTAGAACATTTCCCTCATCTTGTATTATAAGTGTTAGGAGTATGGTAAATCGACTCAGCAAATAACTTCTCTGCACCAATATCCCATGTCATGACAGACAGAAAGCATTTCATAGGAAGTTCTTCCTACAAGAAGAAGGAAGGCATCTCCCCAGGCACAAGCCAGCTGCCATCCACAGCCTAAATGGAACAGATACTGGAGGGGTACCTTGAGACGCAGTGGTTCAGCAGTGGGGAAACTTGTCACCTCTGTCTGGCACAGGTTTAGACTTGTTTCCTGACCACAGATTTTCATTTCACATCTTCCTCTCCCCTCCAACCCCTCCCCCCCCCCCCAGCTGCAAGCTTTGTGCTGACCCAGCCACCCCTTGTTTCAGTACTTTTGCAGTGTGTGAAGGAGTTGTGGATCTGAAGGAGCCTCTCTGAACTGTGCCAGATGCTTGCAGGTTGGAGGTGGATGTGGCTCTTGAAAAGCTGAAGGCCAGATGGCACTGCCTCCAAAAATGCTGGGTGCTCTATTACGAACACTGTCCGTGCTGCTGGGCTGCCTCCTGTCCTGCACGAGTGACCTGCAAGGCAAGAGGACAGTATTTTTACATGTAGTGTGGGCACTGAGTAACGTGCACCAATTTTATGTTGGTTGGGAGCCCAACAAGCACAATTCCCAGCTCAGAGGCGCCCAACAGGAATTAGGGGTATAATGAATATACGCGCTGGCAGACCACACAGGCTGCTCTGATGACTAGCCTCCTGCTAACAGACAGGCTTTTTGCCGGGAGCCAAATTCCTTGGTATATATTGTTCTGCCGTGTTACAGGGATTAAAATCACCTCTGTATTTAAAGCTCTCAGGATGAAAGGCTTACCAACCTATGTGGGGTGATGTCCCTCACAAAGGGCTGGTGGTCGCTGATCTCTTTCTGGTTAACTTAATATCAGTTTATGTACAACTTTTCTTTTTATTAATTTTAAGCCATGAGTTTACCTTTCAGAAGCTGGCTTGTTATGTCTTTTTAAATCTATACTTCAATACATTTTTGGCATGATTACAAATTCCTGTGTCATTGCTTTGGGGGGAAAAGCAGTAAGCAGTTAAACAAACATGGGACTATATTGAACTCATAAGTGTGTGTACTGGAAAGCTTAGGAGTGCAGCCAGACCCACTCACCACTGCCTAGATAACAAATAGCAGCGAGTTCTTCAACTTTAGAGTAGAACCACAGCTCATCCTTTGAAAACTAAGCCTCAGAGAAAGCTCTGGGGAATTTTGCTGACAATGACATCTGCAGTCTGCTCGCTCTTGCGCACCTCCGGTCTCTGCTCATGCACTTGGTGAGATGTAGTGCAGGTGTGAAGCCAGGATGGATTTTGGGCTACTCCTCTTGCCAAATCCCCCCAAGGTCTGTCTGCTAACTTGCAGGGAGGAGGTATCTGGCCACTGAGCTGGGTCACACTGGCAACGAAGAGCTCTGAGCATCTGCAGCTTCCCCTCCATGCAAGCTTCCATGCAGACCCCAGAGAGAATGTGTGTACAGGTAAAAACCTCTCCCGGGTCTAAAATGAGACTTAATAGGTGCAGACAATGTTTGCACTATGGAGATGACAAAGAATGAAGTGTTGGGTGAGATAGAAGATTTGAAGTAGAAAGGCATAAGCAAGTCAAGCAGTTACGCAGACTGCACATGCGTCTGCATGAGCTGTATCAAACAGCACAAGACAAAGTGTGGGGAAAGATTTTGCGCTAGGTTACAAGGAGTGTGCATATGAAACCAAAAAACAGCAGGGTTACTACCTTGAGTAAGTATCGTAATAGGAAGTGAATGAACCATCAAGAGCAAACAAAAGATCTTCTTGTTTAGTAGGAGTGGGACACAGGAACATACCTGATCTGGCTTAGTGCTAGAAAGAGTGATATAATCATTCCTTTGGCACTCCTCTGGTGGTAAAGCCAACAGAGGGAAAAGTAGAACACAGGACTTGGATCAGTTATCTTTTCTATGAGGAGTGGCAATATGTTGGCTGAATGTGGTGGTAAATAGGAAGAAAAGGCACCCACTGCACCTGTAATCATAGCAAGAAAAGATACATCCATCAGTGGGGTTAAACATACCTAGTTTTTGATCTCATCAGAAAGAGCACCGTCCTCTGGAAAGGCAGAGACCACATCTACTGAGGAAAAGGTGAAGTCAATCTTTTAAAGGTGCCAGAAACTCAGGACCATAAACTTTCTACAGCTCAAGCCTACAGCTCCTTCATCTGTGCAGACAAAGTAGGTTGGCTCTTGATCCCACAGCCATAAGCAAAACCCCAGATGCTGGTCAAGGTACAAAAAAGACACATTACCTTGCCTAGTATAAGCCCACTGGAAGAAATTAAATGTGTAAGAGGATCATATTCCATTACTTCTGAGTCAAGACCTTACTGAAAGCAAATATTTTTTGTGTGTGAGGCATCAGCAGGGTTTTGGCACTCTCCTTAGGAGAAACACAGAATGTCATTATTCAGATTTAGCACCTTATGCATGTAAAAGAAACTGTTTCCCCTGCCTACTGGTTGGGTTGTGCTTGGCACCTATGGCAGATTATTGGGAAATGCAACAGGTTTGTGATAGTCTACAGGTTACTAGAGTCTACCCTGGTGATGCTTTGCTTTGGGGGGAAAAACATAAAAATGGGCATGATCAGAGGATCCTAGCAGCTTTGGAGTGAGCCACAGCTGCTAGATGAAAGCTAAACAAACACCACCAGCATCATAGAAATAGTGCATGTGAGCAAGCAGGTAACAGAGTGCAATGAGAGATCTTAGTAAGGCCGCGACTGTTATGAACACAGCTTCTGAATAAGCAAAAAGGTGTTACAGAGATTCTGAATTAGGCAGGGAAATGCAGGTTTTAATTTAACTACCTGAAGGAACAATCAGATATCATATGGCAGACGGATAATTTGCTATAGTCCTAGTGATAATGAAGGAGTTAGAGACCCTAGCTCTGAAGTTTTCTGACAATAAGCACAAAATTAAGATGTCTGCACTCACTTCCACAGCGAGGGTATTAGCACAGAAAATATGGATGGCCTTCCTGGAGCCTAAAAACACTGCTGCTGCTGCCTTGCAGAGTACCCAGTGAGCAGTGTGGCAATGCAGAGGCTAATTGATTGGAGATGATTGCTAATCACCTCCAGTATCGCACACTTAGAGCCAAACCCTGCCTTTGCTTTCTGTTAAGTCCAGCTTGTACCACTGTGAGCAGCCCTGCTGACTCAAAATTGCTGTTTCAGGTATTTGGCATGGGGACTGGCCATAAACGTTCACAGACGGGCCTGTGGTGAGGCTGTGTGTTGCTTCAGGTCGAGCAGAACTGAGATGCCCTACAGCCACCCTCTCTGTAGGGGCTGTGGACTTTCAAACTGTGAATTATCATGCCAGAGCAAAACAGGCAAGTATGCTGGCTGAGTGGTGTGATTTCTGAGGGCTTGTTCTTCTGTCGCTTTATTTTATCTCCCATAGGAGACAAGATGCCCTGTTCTGCTCACTTTGCTTTTGTAGGTCATGTCTGGGTGTGCTTATGTGCCTTCCAGCAAGTGCTGCATTATGACAGGCCCATTCTGTCCTGATTGATAGTCTCTGGGAGCTGAGGATTTTTGACCAACTTGAAATATTGTGAAATAGGTGAAAAAAAATACCAAGACTTAGCAGCACTTCCTATTGCTGCTTTGTCTAAGATAAATGGAGCATCTCTTAGGAAAACACAGCAATGTGTGCAGCAGACTGGAGAGAATCTTTCTTTGACCTACCTGAAAGATGAAAAAGATGATGAAGGACCCTTTTGCTCTTCTTAGAATAACTATGTGCAGGTAACTGAGTCTGTTACTTGTATACAAGAGGCTAGGGAGAGCCTAGGTAAGCAACTATTGCTGCTCTTCCTAGCTTCCATAAGAAGGCTTATTAAGGAGACTCAGAGGGATATTGCTATTTCTGTAGATACAAGAATCAGTTGATCTTCAGGAGAGAAAGAAGGTAATAACACCTGAAAACATTAGGAAGTAATAAGGAAATAAGTTTTGATACAGAATATTGGGCTTTTCTTCAGAAGCATTAGGATAAAAGATCAGGCAATAGAGAAGGGAGAGCTGATTGAGGTTGGATCAGAAAAAGGTTCTCCTAAGCTGGTTCTGCTAGCTACCTTTTAACTCAAATAAAATAGAGATATAATGATATGGTCTTTTTTTCTCATTATTTACTAGATGTCATATAACTGGTTATGCCTTGAGTTAGCTCTTGGCCAAGAGCTGCAGCACGTCTGTGTATAACTCTTCTTTCTGGAAGTTGTCCTATTCTGTGCCTTTGACTCTAGTAGATACATTCTTAAAATGCAGTATATAATTTCCAAGATAGTGATACTATTTTTTATTTTTATTTTTTCAATAGAATGTCCTGGGAATGACCCAGATTTATTTATTTTTTTGATATCTGATACACCCCTGTTTTCAATTTCAGTCATCTAACATTAGCTTCAAATATTTTCACGACATATTGTTCTGAGGAACAGAGTTGTGTCCTGGTGGTTGCCAGGAACAAACAGCCCAGTGAAGTGAGAAATAACTGTGATAACACAATGGAAATAAGAAAAAAAGGATGAAGGGCTGTAAAAACCAGTAAAGCATTTTATATACTCAAGGTGACCATTAGCAACACTTGCTTAAAGTTTCATGACAAACTCATTCATAATGCTAAGTTTCTGGCAAAGGTTCTTCACTCTGAGGAATATGCAAAGTCACTCTGCAGCTAGAAGCTAATATATAAACCAGAAGACATAGGTCCTTTCATGGGTTTTGAAAACTAATCTTTTATATGACAACTTTGTGATTCTGGAAATGCCATTGCCAAATATCTTGATGTTTTCATCTAGACTGCAAAAACAAAAAGGCAAATTCTATGGTTTTACACTGGAGAAGCTGAGGTATTTCACAAGAAGACCAGTTTCACAATTGCTTACAAATTTTCCAATAGGCAAAGCAGATGGCATAGATTATTATACACAATAAAGCCTTCATACGGATATACCACAGCTGGACTCAAATTAACTTTCTTTTCTTAAAAGGAATCTGCAATTCGAGCTGAATCGTGGGAAGGATTCCTACAATCCTATAATTTTTTTGACCACCTAAAAGCACTTGATTTCTTGTTGTGTAATTCTAGTGAACTGAAACATTTTGATATAAATCATTTCCAATATTCCAGATGTTAAAAATACTTCTCTTCAACATGATTACAAGTGAGTCTGCCAGGATTCAATGACAGATTTTTTTCCTAGAGAATTTTGAGTTAGTTTTCAAGTTTTAGTGGAGAATGTCTTCTGAGAACCTGTGACCTGATGGTGGAAAACAGGGTGTGTGTTTTTCACAGGAGGCTTAGCTGCCTGTCAATACCCATTATTACTTGAAGATACACAGTTGACTATTCATTTTGAAAATCTTTAGCAGGGGCCAGATATGTCTTTAAAAGGAAGGTGCCATTTTTTCTTTAAAGTAGTTGGAAAAGAACGAAGGTTCATGGCTGTAGAAGGAAACAGATTTTGAAACAGAAGTTTTTGATGTCTGGTGTTGCCAGCCTGTATGGCTCTAGTTGGTCTCCTCAAAAGTTTATGGGAGCATTGCCATTACATACTGATGAAAGCAGAGTTGTACCCTTTTTATTTTTGTTGATATGTGCTTGGTAAAAATCTTTGTCCTTCCTTTCACAGGTGATAGGTGATACTCATAGATGACTAGCAGGAATATGCAAGTGTGTCTTATGAAAGGCAGGTAGATTCAGAATGGTGAACAAGCACTTTCAAAGGGTTAATTGAAATTGTGATCTTCTGCAATGGTGAAGAAAGCAGGGGTGTGCAAACTTTTATGGGTAGGTAGATCAGCAAATCTCTCCCTGTCTTACCCTATCACAATAGTTTACTAGGCAATAACCAAGATATTACAGTTTTTCTTTCCAGGGTCTTAGGCATTTGCTTTCTTCCTTCTCTCCCTGTAAGAATCTTTAAATAAGACTTAATTTTAACATTTATTTTTCCATTGATTTAAAATAATATAACACTTACAAAGCTATAGGTCAATATCAAAGTCATTCTTGCAATTCTGCATAAGTTTCTATTTTTACTCAGTATTGTTTTCAGAAGCTGACAGAAATTATTCAATATTGTTTTAGGTTACTCTGTAAGACTTAAGCTATTTTCCACAACGTCCTCTTGAGCATTTGAAGTGTTCCCTCTACACCTTCTTCTAGATCATTGGTGGCCTGTGACCCTGTTAGACAGTAATGAGGTGTGACTGGATCACTGTTTCCTGCTCTAGACATTTCAAAATGAAGATTCAGCAACTGGTTAAATCAAATAAAATGTTTAGAAGGACTGCCATTTATTTTCAGCTTTTAACCAAAGGTTAATTGTTTCGATATTTTAAAAAATAAGTTTTTCTATTGGAATTATTTATTAAAGGTTTCTCACGAAGGTGCACCAAAGTTTAAACAGAATTTGTTCTGGCTGCATTTATATTCTTTTGGCATTTGTTCTCTACCAACCACATTTTACTCCCAGCATAACTGATGGCAAGTGAATTAAGTTCACATGCTCAATCATTTGCATCGGAAGTGATATATTTTATAGGGGACGAGACATCAATAGATCAGGTTTCCTCAAGCCATTTAACACAGCCCAGGCACAGAGGCAATTAAATAAAACATACAGATCTGAGTACATGCTTTTCAGCTAGGAACGAAACACACATGCCATTATGCTATGTCAGTCACCAAGGTGCTGACAAAAATTACAATCAACAATGCAATAATGCATCAAACATGCTTTATATGAGATTGGACACTGTTTATTAACAAGCACTGGAGTAGCAGGGTCATACACAGTAAGAGAAGGAATACATTTGTACTCTGTTCCCAGCTAATAAATTTTATAGAGGCTTTAATATTTTTAGGTATGTTGCTGAAGGGAAGTGTTATGAGACCTAAAAAGAAAGATTTAAAGTGCTCTAAAATGCTATAATCCTGTTTATTGTAACTTTGTTTGAGCACATTGCTCTCTCTGAAATAGTCAGGCTTACAATTATAACTCCTTGTAATGTGAATTAAACTCATCTATATGATCAGGGAAAACGTTGAATTAGGACTAGGAATAATTAGTCAATCCAACTCACATTCCTGAGACCATGTAGCAAATTCTTTTGGTATTTAACAGAAAATGCAGTTGAATGAAAGATGAAAAGTCAAACAAAATGCATTAATTCTGTGATGTTGAATTAAGATATCTGAGAAGTCTCCATCAGAATTAAATTCCTCAGGGGAATTATTCATAATTAGGCACCACTGAATCCCCAAATCCAGGACCTGGCTCAGGTTCCTGTTAACTAAGGCATGGTGACCCTGAGAGCTGCTCCTGGACCGTCTACACCAGGACACTCAGCATCATCTCCTCCACTTCACAGTGGCTGCCAGGGAAGCCCAGTCAGTTGACCCCATCCCTGTCCCTCCTGTGCTTTCCCGGGTTTCAATGGGCAGGCAGACACACACAAATTACTCCTTCCCTTTATCCCTACAGAAGGTGCCCTTGGGGTTTAGCTAGGTCAGAAAATGTCTTTGGATGAAGACTCACCTGGCAAGTACTAAGGGTTTGCAGCACAGTGATATTATTTCAGTTCTCTAGTTATTAAAAGGATCTGTTCCATTCAGATTTACACAGATTATTTATTTTTATTTTTTCTTTTAGCAGCATCTTTATTTGCACCTTAATGCCAAGCAGTTTGTTGCTTTACTCTATTATTTGCTCTTTTATAGATACTCAACCAGCCATTTCACTTCTTATTCATTGTGTGTGTGTTCTGCTGCTGGGGTTCAAAAAACAGTAATTAATTCTTTTAAATTCAAATGAAATAGGGTTTTCAAGTTTAAAATGGACTTTTAAAATCCTTCTGTTGATATTTATTTTCTGTAAATATATTTTTGAGTGCAATTCAAATCTTGGTCATTAAAAATTGTCTTTAGCAAGCTAGCCAGTAAGAAGGTATCTTTTAATTTTAAAAAATAAGTATTGTTTTTGTTAGATCCAGCCATATGTTTTTTTTTTTTTTATTTTTGGAGGTATTTCATTGCTTGTCTTTCAATGAATGGCTGGACCTATAGATCCATTGCCTTTATTTTTCTAATGCTGAAATTTTAAAGTTCATCCTATGCATCTCTCTAGCTTTGAGAATAGAAAAGCCTGGGTTATAGACCCAGGGATTTTTGTATTCAGCAGGTAGTTCTCAGAGCTGGTGGGCTATAATAGTCCTCTTCTGAGATCTGTGTCACTGGGAGGTTGTTTAGCCGTAGTCCAAGTAGGACTCCTATATTTGTGCAATGGTAATGTGCAAAAATATTATGTCTTTGTATGGAAAAGAAATAATGACATTTTATTTGTTCTTATTTTTTTTTTTTTTTTTTTAATAATAATAATAAAAAAGTTCTGGTCCTGGTCTTCCCAGGACATGCATGTGATCAGAGACACATAAGTAAGTAGTTTAGATAGCTATGTCTGTCTGCTTTTTCTGCTTTTGTAGCACTTCAAATACAAAACTTACGTCTGTCTGTCTGTACATCATATGTGTGTGTATCAATAGGCTGTGTCGGCATGTGTTAGACACCATAGCTACACTGAAAGAGCATTAAAGTTGCAAATTCAATCACTCTGAGGTTAGGAAGTGCCTGGACAAAGCACACTTTGCTAATGGCTTTCACAGGTACTTGCTGACAGCAGAGGAATGCAGAGGCCAGGACGCTGGATCCATTTCAACTCCAATAGGAGCTGGCTCCATCCACCTAATTCCTCCTGACCCAAAGCACAGGCATGCCTCTCTGTGTTTCCTTGCCCTGCTATTCCATGCATCTTTCCATCTCCTCTCCTGCCCCTTTCTCCCTGCTCTTGATGTGCCCATGCAATGACCACAGTCCCCCTTCCACCAGCCACCCCTCAGCCCCATTGTCCTCATGGGGACCAGTCCACCTCTGCTCACACACCCCTCATGACACATCCCAGGAAGGACAGACTTGACATACTGCTCCAAAGTTGTCTCCTGCTCCAAAGTCAGGTGGACAACAGCTTCCCTGAGAAAGGATTTTGTGACATTTTTAATGTTGTTGCATAACATTTTTTCAATGGTTATATCTGCAGGGTGGCTAAACATTGTGGATAAAACTTACGTCTGAACATAAATCTGAATGTAAACCTGGCATGGAGAGTTTCAGCTTAATTGGCTATAGTTTGTTGAGGATACAAGCCACTGAAAATTGGGTCTTATAGAAGGAATTATTAGCTGCCTGTAACAATAGGCTTTCTCTCCTGTAACAAATACCAAAACAGATTTGTTCTGTCTTCAGAAATTCTTCCATGCTTTATGTGCTCTCAGTTGGGTGAGGAGCAGTAATATTCAATCACAAACAGAAGTGCCTTGGAATTAAAAATAGTCAAATATATTTTACATTCTCCTTGCATGAATATTTGCTATCAATCTCATGTTCGATACAAGGTCAGAATTTGAAGCTCATTTTATGCAACAAACTAGAAAAGAATGCATCACCCATAAAGTAAAACACCCAGATACAGGGAAAAGGTTGTTTTACTGGTAATGAAATGGATAAAAATATGTTAATCCTTTATTGATATAAAGAGGCAATGCATGATATGCATTAGATTATGTTCTACTCTTTTGTATTTATTGATCTCTAGTTGTCTTGAGCCTACCATTTTCAATTTTTCCTTCATAACAACATGAAGCCTATCATTCCAGTGCTAGCTTTGGTAGCAGTATTTTTCTAAGTGTTATTTGGTTAGGTGTATGAGTGGATTATCCTGTGGATTTGTCAAGATTTACGGTGCCAACATTTTATGTGTTTTCTTTGACAGAGCCAATAGCATGAACAGGCACCAGAAATAAACCAGTTTTCACATCTTGGTAGGCATACATTAAAAAGTTCGGTTCATCCGCCTGCACAGAGTTCACCCGTATCTTACTGCTCATTTACTCTGACAGCTCACTTATTTACTAGGTGGCTCATGGCTCTCCAGTTCCCATGGTTTGTAGGATGTAGAACTCCACAGGTTTTATTTAGCTTTAAAAGTTATTGCTTGCCAAATTCAGACCAGCTCCCTCGTGCCCCCTGTGAGAGGAAAATGCTGTGATAAGTTATCTATTGCTCTGGTACTGCTAAGGGTTTCATAGTAATAGGTGCAAGGCAGTGGTCTGCTGGGAGAGAACAGAGGGGCTGCAGTGTGGCAGCCTGAATTTCCAAAAAAATATTGGGGAAGAGGTTGTTTTTTTGATTCGCCCCTGTATGATTTAATGGCATTTACAAGGCAGGCTAAATAACCAGAAGGACAGCAACAATTTTCTCCTTCTCAGCGAAAACATAAATTTTAGCATGTGACCTCAATCCTTTTCCTGTTCCCTGAAATAAATATTCTGGTTACAAAGGCAAAAGCAAAATCCAGTCTGGAGGCTGTGTTAGAGAGAGAAAATGATGAGTCTCTCAGTGTCTCTACTTTGAGCCCACTGGCAGCTAATAGGTAAGTTTTGCCTTGGCACGTTTTGTGATGCTGGAATTACCAGCCTGACCTGCCCACTACGTTCTTGGTGGCAAAGGGAATAATGCATTTTATTGCCTCTGGGGAAAGCCAGTACAAGAGGTATAGGATCCAGGCTGCCCACAAGGCCTGCTGAGAAGACCTAGAGCAGACTTTATTTCCTGAGGTCTGAGCTCTTGGGTTTCTTCTGTCTTGAACTGCCCAAAGCAAAGACACAGATAAAGGGAGCTAAGATATAGATGGAGAGGATGCAGGTCCCAACCCATGACAGTGTTGGATGATGTTTACTTAGGAGCCCTTGCACCTGTATTTCTTGTTTGTTTGTTTGCAGTGGTATAACACCCAGTGAGTGCAACCAGCATGGGCTTTTCTGGTGGTCAGCACTGCATGAAGACCCAGGAAACTTTTGTCTGTTCCTCAAAATGTTCAAAACCAAAGATACAGATGTAGCAGCACTGCTTTTTGTTCTGTGGAGGAAAAAAAAAAAAAACAACCAACCAACCAAATAAGAAGATCTGTTGTGCTTTCTGAGACCTCATCTCTAAGACCAAGATGAGGTGCAATCCTTGGGTGGATCATGGTATTCTACACAGCTCTCTTGGTCCCTTCTCATCATACCCCCACACCCCTGCCCCTGGCTGCCCCTAAATTATGGACCTGTCCTCATCATGGACCCAGAGCAGGCTGAGAAGAAGCTGAGATGGAAGCTGGGAGCTGGGGTGACAGCACAGTGCTGATGGGGAGCTAAAGGATCAGTGTTCCCATTCATCCTTGTGTCAAGTGAACCAGGTGCTGGCACAGCAACTCTTTCAGAAACTGCAGATTGAAGCAAGATGAGACGAAGGAAGCATTAAAGCGGGCTACGACAAGCCTGTCCATTTCACCTTGCATATCAGGCACTTCTCTGGCAACTCACAGTCCTGCAGGCAGCACAGAGGTGGAAGTATCATCAAAGTTTTTAACAAGCACTGCTTGCCTGCATCCAGTTTATCATTTTCCCCTGCATTTTTTAAGAGAAAATTATGGTTTAGAAAACACATGAGCAGGGGCACAGGTAGTCTCCAGTCCCAGAACAAGATCTGTGCTGGTCAGTTGAGGACCTCTGCCAGTCATTCACAAGCAGGGCTGCTGGCTGGTGTTTTTTTTCCTTTGTTTCATTGCTACAGCTACAGTTTTACACTGATTGGTATAACTTTCAAGCCATTAAAATAGATTCTTTCATAAAATCTCCAAATCCTGGACTAAACTGATTACTGCTGAATTTGAATGACTGCGATTGTTTTCACCTCAGTTTGTGCTATTAAATTTAGCAGTAATTAACATCTCCCTTCCTTAAGTTTCCTCCAGATGCCTGCTGTTAAATTAACCAGTCTCCCAGCTGGAGCAGCAGATCCTAACCAGTGCTGTGGCTATGTACCTTAATGCTAGGACCCTGTGTAGCTCTCCTTTCTAGCTTTCCTCTACAGTGACAAAGCAGTGGCTGGTGAAGGAGTAATACCAAATGAACAATCGTGACACAAAGATGTCAATGAAGATTTATTTTACTGTTTTGTTAACATTTGTTAACAGTAATTAACCTGTAAATAGGTTAGGACTGTGAAGCTAACGCTGATTGAATAGCTCTAGGGTAAGCAAGAGCAATAGTTGACACTTTTTTTTTTTTTCCCCAGTAAGTTACAACTCTGCACAGGTGTTTGATGGAGATGGCTAATCCTGCCCTGCAAAATGTGCCCCTAAGGTGTCCCTGCAATGAAGCAGAGGAAGGAGTCGGGACTCCTTATAATCTAAACCAGACTCCTAGCTATCTACTGGAAATCCTCTCCACCTCCATAGTTTTGGGGAGATAATTTGTAAATGACCAAGGCAAAAACTGGCTTCCCATTCTATACACAAAAAGCTTCTTTTCCTTATTCAAAGATCTAAGAAGCTATACTTGCAAATCACCTGTCAGGGAACTTTTCTGCCTGTAAGAATCAATTAGAAAAAAGGGAAAAAATAGCCCCATACTCTCCAAACCTTTGTCAAAATTGTATTTTAGTGGAAATTTTGCAGACAACTCTAATGGTTAGCGATAGATGAAAAGTAAACTGTTCTGCTATGGAAATAGAATGGTATTCATTTAAAAAATCTCTTTATCATGTCCCTCTGGGGAAGATATAATCAAATGTCTTAGTAAGGTCTTTCTTTCTAACTTCCCTTCCCTTCCCTTCCCTTCCCTTCCCTTCCCTTCCCTTCCCTTCCCTTCCCTTCCCTTCCCTTCCCTTCCCTTCCCTTCCCTTCCCTTCCCTTCCCTTCCCTTCCCTTCCCTTCCCTTCCCTTCAACAAGACTGATGATTAGGAGAAATGACCCTTTTTTTCAACAACTCACTCTTCTCAAAGCAACATTTGAATCTTGAGCGAATAGTGAACCTTTAAAACAGGCATCTCAACTGCTAGAAGGGAACGGAAGGTATCTTCCTCATTTAATGATGGTGGAGTTGATGATACCTACTGTACTTTCTTCCTAAGGAGAAAACTCGCTTGAAGAAAATTTTGTATTCCTTGTTCTTTCTTACAAACACAAAGTTCACTCTGGAGTCTTGTTACTTCTCCTGTCATACTGAAATTAATGTTCTTTCTGCTGAAGTCTTTCCTTGAAATTCTCAGTCCTGTAATGAATCTGGCATATGACAAGGCACAGGAACCCTCCTGTCAGCTTTAAGATGAGGCAGATGGGATTCCTTGCAACCAAGTGAAGGAGAACCCACTCAGCTGCATGTGCTCATTGAATCTGACATCTCCATGTCAGCACAGTCTGGATACTGGGAGAAAAAAAATATTTTTGGTGGCTGAAAACTTCCAAAATTGATTCCCTGCAAAATATGAGAAAGCACAAACCTGGCCACTTTTAGGAAGGCGGTTTGCAAAATGTTACTCTTTTGTACAAGCATTTTCAAATGACAGATTTTATGTCCCAGGTGAGGGGCAGCAAAAAAGCATGGAGTATTCTCTTTCTTACTGGGATATTAAATATGTCCTGAAATCCTCTAAGTATGGAGACACCCTGGAGGTGGGCATCAAATAAATAAAACTAAGGAAGTAATCAGGGGCTGAAAATAGAAGAGGAACTCAAAAAAGCATACTACTGGAGTTTCCATTTTTGTATCTGACCACGTTAGAAAAAGTGGAAAAAGACTAAAGATAAACATATCTTTTAATGAGATAAAAATCCAAGCCTTTTGCCAAATTATGCCAATAAAATTAAAATATCAAATACAAAGTTTTCCTAAACCTGTTGCAAGTACAATACTGATACTGTTTAATAGACTGGATACAGCAGCTCTATAATGTTACAGTCAGGATAGGAGTTGAAGAAAGGAAGATATTACAGGTGGGGAATAAGTCTTCAGTGAAAGATATTATTTTGTTTGTTTGTTTGTTCATTTGTTTGTTTGTTTTAAGGATGATAAGTATGAGGAGTTACAGCTTTGGTTTTACTCTAAAATTTTTGAGGGAAAGATGAGGTTATTTTTTTTTTGATTTGTTTTTTTTTAATCATACATTTATTTATTTATTTATTTATTTATCATTTCTGCTCAATAACACATTGGACAGAAGGTAGATTTGTATGTCGAGAAGCACCTTGTGAGCTACAGCCGTATTCATAGCTTAGAAGAGCAATCTCACTGCTGCCCTGTGCTGCTGCTGCAGGATTTTTATATTGTATCAGGTGCTATTACCCACTGGTGGGTTACAGCTCTTTGGTGCATTAACCTTAACTCCAGGACAGTTACAGAAGCAAGTTTGGATCATCAGATCCTACAAGAGGCATTACTGCTATAATCTATATTATAGCTGGTATTCAACATTTTATTAGAATGAAGAATGATATATTTTGATCACTCAAAACCAAATGATTTCTGCAATTCAGTGTTTGAACTATTAAAGCAATGTTTCTAAAGGCATGGATCTATCTGTCTATCCAATAAAAAACATCAAACATGGAGCTCTATAAACACTCAAACATTTCAATTTGGGGTATTAAAATTTTAAGAGGAATAAAATTGAAATCTATGCTCCTTGCATTTTTCCTAGGGGGATTTTCAAATTGTTTTTGCTTCCTGACCACAAGGCAAATGTTTGAGGATGAAAAGGAAAGGTTACATTTGTTCTCTGTGGAGGACAGAAAGCAGAAGGGTAAACCTACTTTTTTATTTTTTGAAGCAAGTTGTCTGTGTAGAAAGAGCATATATAAAAACATCACTTGGTTACAATATAGACTTAAGAAGGACTTAAAAAGATTCTTAGAAACAAAGTTTTTTAGATTTTTCAGACCAACCCTCACACTCTCCATCACATGCTTGTTAGAGTTGCTGTTTCAAGGGGGACTTCTCTGGCTTGATCTGAGAATGGACAACTCACACTGTCCTGCAGCCACCAACATGTCATTTCTACATGGACACCACGGTGCTCATGGCATGTATGAGGTGCCTTGGGCTGAAAGGTACTGTACCTTTACGTCCCAATGTACAGCCAAACAATCCTAAGTATGGAAACAATCCTGCCCTTAGGGTAGCCTACGAGGAACCATGCCCTTTTTTTAATAGTTAATAACAATGGCGCTTAACTGGGATGGTAGTTTTATAACTGTAGCTAATGAAAAGACATTTTATAAAGAAGAAACCCATTTTATGCAGAGCCACATCGCACAAAGTCCTGGACTTTGACAGAGGCATCATTCTTTTGCTAAAATGTGTTTTATTTGAAAGGCAGGGTTGCTGGAATTCTGATGCCAGTCACACAATTTACTGGCTATGGTTTATAAGCACATAATTCTTCCTTCTTTATTTCACAGAAGCAGCCAGGCTTCAAAGCTGCGTGGAACCATTTGAATCAGATTTTAGTTTTCTAATGATTCTCTTAATCAAAACTTAGGAAAAACAAACAAACAAACAAACAAAAAACATACGAACATGAAAAGTTTTTTATTTGTTTGTTTGGTTTTGGTTCCAATGTTGTGTTAGGCTAGTAGCACAATGAATACTAATTCCTCATCTGCAAACTTCCAAGTTGTCAGAATTAACCCTGAAATTTTAAAAAAATACTGAGTCTGTCTTTCTACATTGAAATCCATAGGAACTGTAGATGCTTCATAGTGTCACAGGCTTTAGCTTGAAATTATATTACATAAAGCAGAAGGGAAAAAGTGAGTCTTTCTCACAGCTACAGCTGCTGTGATTCTATGATGGAAAGACCTAGAAATACGGAGAAAAAGACTGCCGAAAGCCCAGGTGCTAAAGTCCTCTTTAATTCATGCCTTAATATCTTCTGCCAAGACTCTCCTGCAAAGGAATAAAAACTCACTATGGTGATCCCAAATGAGATGCACAATAAAAAAAAATCTACTTGAATATAACAGCAGGAAAACATAAGGAAATCTCAGAAATGTTGTTACTCTTACAGTGTTGCAAGGTCTTTAATATTCACTGAAAGTCACTGTCTCTGACTGTCACTCAGGACCCTCATTTCCATTCAAGGAACAGGGATGAAATTCGAGCAATTTGAAAAATTAAAATGCTATTTTGTGTTAAGGAGATGTGAGAGTGACAATGTAATCAAAAGGTCAGCCAAAGTGGTGGTCAGGGTCTTGAAAGTGAATGAGCCACAAACTTCTGAGAAGTTCATACTCTTCTCATTGTCCTGATTGACAACTTCAAAGCTGAGAGTCTTAAGTATCTAAATTCAAGCCTACTGCTGGAAAATATTCTGCTTCCAGAGGTCCTGCTGACTGAGTTTTTCCAAGGTACAAAATGCAGTCATGGTTTTGCTTCTGTGTGCAGCATCTCTGTGTCATATTCACTTGTTTACTATGTGTATTGCTACTGCAAGCTCTCTCTCCTGTGGAATGCCCAAGATTTCCCTGGGGGTAGTTTTTCCAAAGGTTTAACAGATTTCATAATTTCATGGTGTTTCACATTGAAGCTACTGCTAATTTTCAGAGGAAAAGAGAAAATTCACTGCTTGAGGATTAAGTTGGGATGATAACCAGATTTACCGTTTCTGAAAACCTATAAGGTAAACAAGGATATAAACAGATACCTAGGCTTAACCATACGTACCAAAGTCTGTAGTCACATATTGTATGACATCGAAGAGCTGGAGTCTAAAACTTCCTCCACCTGCAGGATGAAACTTCAATAACTCATAGTTGGTAGCAACCAGGGAGACTAATAACTTGTGAATCTCATCCCCAGCAGCAGTGATAGCTTCTCTATTTCATTTCTCCAGCCGTGTATTTCACTGTGTTTGGCTGAACATTTCAACACTTGAGATCACATCTTTTCAAATTTTCAGACATTTTTTTTTCCCAACAGAGAAAAAACCTGAACACTAGGATAAAAGATGAAAACTTGCTACACATAGCTAAGAAGAGCCTTAGTGTCTGGTCGTGGCTGGAAACATGTAAGACAACATATTCATTGACATGTGCTGCTCCTGGAAACTCATCAGGGGTGTTTGGGACAGTGCTCTACAGTATAGAAACATGCACTCCCCTTACCTAGGCTGTGCCTCTTCCTCCCTCCAATAGCCCCATGCAGAAAAGCAATAGGTCTTTTTAGCTACTTTGCTAAGAATGACAGCTGAAGACATATTTGATTATTTTATTTAGCAGTACACGTTTCCAATTATACACTGTGTGCTGGAGCCTTGCGATGGCTGTGAGTAGGCTTTTTGTTGGTTTGTTATACCACTCTTATTTTCTGTTGGCATATATCAAAGCAAAAGTACCTTTTCACAGATTTTTCCATCTTAACGTGTATCAAAATCAAATGCTCTCAGTGTAAAATTGCCTTTTGGACACAAAAAGCCAAATTCATGCTGTTTTAAGTGGAGAGAATTCCAGAGACTTCAGTGGTCCTATGTGTTTGTGTAGGGAGGGGGGGAAGAGCATGCAAAACTGAACTGGCCCATTAGCATCAGAGGTAATATCCTCTTGCTTTCTACAGAGCTGGTTTTCACCCAGATATTCTTTGGGATATTGTGTGTATTGGCTTATAGACTTGGTGTAACTCTGCATGTTGCTGTTTTACCAAATGATCTTGGACAAACCCAAGCAGATCCTCCACAGTCTCAGTTTCTTTTCTATTAATAGATATTTCTCTTTACTTCTTTACTACACAGGGCTACAAAGACAAAAAAATATTTTACAAATTGTGAATCACTGTTTTGATGGAGGCTATGCAAATTCTGCAGACAACCTTTATATGCAGCTACATGTAGCATAGATAATTTACATTTATTTTATGTATACTAACCCATTCAGTACAGATGTATATAGACACACAAAGAGTAGTAAATCAAACTGAATCCCACAACACTCCACCATGCTAAACTGCCATCCTTCCAGATGAATGGAAATGTTATCAGTATAAAGCAATTATATTAACCCCGTATATTTTACCTGCTTATTTCAAAGTTAAAGCAGAAATGGGACTGTGATTTGAAATCGTTCTGAAACTTCAGGTTCCTTTAGATCCAAAGTTAAAACCTAATACTACTAATACAAAGTTAAAACCTAATACTTTGCAATCAGTCCCTGCCTTAACAACCGGTTGAAAGGAAATGCTAGATACATTTCCACCTCTCCCACGTTGCACACAACACATGCATTGTACACCTCAGGACCAAACAGGCAACTTGCAAGCCTTTTTTGATTGTTTATGTGAAGAAATCTTGTCCAATCTATTTTTTTCCCCTTTTTGCGCTTTGCTTTTGGAACTCCTTACTGTTTACATTGTCATTCTGAGTATGATATTCCAGAAGAATGATATCATTATTTATACTTTGCCCTCAAAAATCTGTTTAGTATAATTGTGACTTTTTTCAGTTTAAGGTAAACATTAGCATTTGATGAAAGCTCAGTCCTTTACCTCCTCCCTTGGTAGCTGTTTGTTAAGGTCTGCTATGGAGCAGCAGTCAAATTAAGAAAGTGGTGTTATTTCAACAAAGCCAGAGACCTTCCTTTGCTTGTAAATATTAGTACATCCTGCAAGCACTGGTGAGTGCTGCCAGCCATCCTGTCACTTAAACAGAGTCAAGACTGATGGAGGCCAAGTTTCTGTCAAGATCTGAAACTCAATGCATTAGCTCAGGAGCTCAGTGTAGACATGCATACATTTTTATTTTCACATCTACTCTTTTTATGTCAACAAACTTTATTGGTGCTGGTTTCTGTCACACTCCAAAATAATTAACCCTGAAAGAAACATTTTATTTAATGTTTTAAGAAGTCAGGATTTGGTAACAGAGTAAAAAAAGCCAGATCACGAACTGACATCATGTAAAACAGCCAAGTGGCAGGACATTTAATAGATGGGTGGCCCAGAAGGCCACAGAAAATGTGCATGCATAACACCTAAATTAGGGCTATCACGAAGATTCAGATTTGTTGCAGACATGCTCTCCCTTCAGACAAAACAGGTAGGATGAAATCATGAAAAAATATGGAGTAACAATAAGCACGTGGTGATTTACAAACGAGTTACTGTGTATATACATGGATCTGTAGTTAATGTAAGTGGTAGCTCATAAATATGCTACCAAGAATTGGCACATTTAATTAACTTTCTGTGATCAAAGTAAGCATGTTTCTTCTATTGGAAATAGCAAGAAAAATTGTATAATATCTATTAGGTCTAATTCCCTGTTCTTAGGGCTCTGCTGTTTTCAGGTACATTCAGCTCACACAAAATGTTACCTCCTAATATTTTACACTGCTATCAGTCCTCACTATGATCCTCACTATTCCCTTGATTTTCTTCTTCCTTTGCTCTTGGCTTTGTACTTTGCACCACATCAGAAAGACTTCTATTTTTTTCCCCATTTACTGAACACCTATTTTCTTCTTTTGAACTCTGAAGAGTTTCTTGTTGATTGCTTATCTTGTCTTATTAATTGGGAGCTTTCTTTGCTGAGTGAAAATGCCAAACCTGTGTTTATGCCACAGTATAAATTTAGCTAGCTGGAAACAAACAAACAAACAAACAAACAAAAACCACCACATTTTAACATATAGGAACTTTGGGAATAAACCACAAATATACCTGATGGCTTCTTGGCTTGAAATCTGATTAAGTTCACAGTCTTAATTTCTCCTCTGCATTTTTAAAACTGTGAAAAGGAAAGGCCTGGATTAAACCAGACTCTTAATTTCCATTCCAAATACTTATAAGCCCAGGAAAGGTCCAGTTTGTGCTTTTGTAGACTACTTCCTCAAAAAGAGTTTGTCATAAAAATATATAACATTTTGGAATAGAGAGCTCACCCCAGAAAACAGTAGGTCTAGCTTGGATATGTCTGCGTTGTGTGGGCAGAGAGAGGACTTCTCTCTAATGCAGCATGAAGACATTTAGAAGCAAAGTGTTTCAGCATCACCAGGCTTAGATCAGCTGCTGAAGTTCTGAGGTTTGCATTGAAACACTCCTTTTATCTCATGATATGTCCTGCAATGCTCTGATATCTCTGAACTACCAGGAAAGCTTTCCGGGATTTTTTAATGTTTCCTGTAGAATGGAAAAATCATCTCTGTGAGAAATGTTCAGAAATTCTGAAGAAGTGATTGGAAACTGGGAAGGGATTTTTGTCATCTCAGACACAGTCTTTCCAAAGACTATTAGCAGAGGACTTCTGCTAATGAAGTTGGGACTGACTCATGAAAGTCAAGGAGACCATTCACCGTGTGCCAGAGCTAAGCACGTGCAGAAGTATTTGCAAGAACAAGGTCTTGATAGCAAAGTCTAACAAAAAATAATGCTTTACCATATATTGGAGAATTCTCCTAGGAACTGTGGCTCCCAGATATCCCTTTAAATTTCATAATTAACAGTGTGTTTCTAATTACCTACTAATCAAATCAAGCCTTGCCGCCCATAAAATGAACTCTCAGACTTTTAATAGGGTCTTCGCCGCTGCTATTAGAACAGCAAGTAGGTTGGTTTCTGTTTCCATTGATAAAAATGAAAGTAGTAGAGAAGGAAGCTGTTTGCATGCCCTTCCATTCATAAATGAACTGATGTTACTGGGAGGTGACCTTCGATGAGGCAAAGGGGAAGGACTTTAAGGCTCTCACTGCACAGGAGGGCTTGCTTTTATGTTCATGCCATTCTTTGACTTGTCTTGTTCAATGGCAAATGCAGCTGTGGTACCTTCTACTTTCATAAAGCTGAAGGAAGTATTTGCTGCATTGGTGTTATCAATGAGGCAAGAAATCATGATAGTGCCATTCACTGAATGGCTGGAATAGATGTCAAGAGATATATATTAAAAAAAAAAAAAAAAGAGAGAGAGAAAGGGAAAGAAGGAAAACAACAAATGCTGAGCCATTACCTAACACAAAGAAATTATAATCTGAGAATATATTTATTTCCAAATAGACTTTGTCTATTTTCTTCCACAGCTCATGTTTTATGTGACAATCAAGTTTCTCTGTATCTGTAAGAAAAAAAAAAAAAAAAAACACACACATTTTTTTCTTGACATATGCAGCTGATTTCCCCTGATTGTGAAAAAGCACACACTTGAATAAGGCTTTCTGTAGCAAAGCATTCTTACAAAAAAAAAAAAAACAAAAAACAACAAACCTCAGATCAACATTCAATTCCCCTTCCCTCCTTTGAAAAAATTATCCTCCATTAACCTACCCTATATTCTCCATTTTACAAATGTTTTCCTGTTTTTTTCTCTTCTTGTCTTCCTGTGACAAATATTCCACAGTAGGCAGATTCTTGACCTGCAATATAGAATGTTGCTAAAAGAAACATTGCTGTCAGATGCCCACATCAAATCCAATAAGCTATATCCAGCTTCATGTTGACAGTTGCATTTTTTTCCTAATGCATATTTTAGCCTTGCTTGACCATCAGCCATATGGCAGGTTTGTCCTGTGGGTAAGTTTATTATTAACAGCTTGCAGCTGGAGATACAATAACTACATGTAACTGTGACATTGCACTAATTGATCAAGACATCTCCAAAATAAGATGCAGAAAGTGGCTGCAGCAAACAGCCTCAGATTAATATTTTGGGAGCATTAAGGTAAACAAACACCTCTGTCATGCACAAACTATCTTAAAAATCAAAAGTGATCTACTTGGGACTTCAGTAAAAGGGAATAATTTCAAACAGGTTCCTTTTGATGGAAAAAAGACATTATTTAAACCAGTTAATCCTGCACACCAGAAGCTCAGACAATTAAATCACTGAATCCACTGCGTGCCTTCAGCCCCTACTTTCCCTTCTAATCGTACTGTCATAGCAGAGAGGGACTGAGGTTTAAGAACAGCATGTGTAACATTAATCCATCACTTTGCATTAAGGTCAGAGTGCTAGATTTTTGATGGGAGCAAGGAAAAACAACCTTATTAGGGATTAGGTAGAAGTTGACTGGCTACTGTTCAGGGCTAACTAGTAAATAAACTGCGGAATGTGAATTGCTTGCCTTGTATCTGTCTCCTGGTAAATTTATTTCTCAGATGTTTTTGCTGAACTTGATTAAATGATCTTGAAATGAACAGAGCAAACCAAATGAATTCAGTGGTTTAGTGTTGTGTCTTTGTAAGTTGAAGCTGTCAAACTTTTAAAGGCACTGCCAAGAGTAGAGCACTTGTCAAGCAACCTGCAGACTCCAAGGTTTGAAAGAAAAAGCTCTCCAAACTCCTAATTTAATGAAAAGTCTAGTTAAAGCTGCAGAAATGAAAAGTGTGGGTGAGGAAGAAAATATGATGACTCCGTGCAAAGTATAAGATAAATATCACTGGGTTTGGACTGGATCCAAAATTATAAGTGCTTTGTTGTTATGTAAAGACCGCAAAGCACATTTTGCAAATTCTGTGTCAGTTGAGCAGATTGGATCTTAAAGCATGAGCAAAACACTTTCTAGTACTCCCCTGGTTTAATGTTTGGAGTGAGGTGGTCTGTAATCACAGCATGGTGCGTCTTTTATGAAGAATGTTTTATCTGCAATATTTATCTGCAATGCTCCGCAAATGATGAAAAAATAGACTTTGGTTTACACTTGGTGATCCACTCTTTGCAGGTTCTTGGCCAACATGCGGTGCAAGCAAGGTTCACAGTCTGTGCACAAACTGATCTCTATGACTGGTTGTCAGCAGTCATGATATAACTGTTGTAAATGGTTGGAGGGACAGACTGACCCCAGAGGCTGCAATGCTTAAGAGATAAGGAAGGGCCTGCAGAGTTTTGGTATGGCTTTAATTTTCCTCTAAATGAAATTTCCAAAAAGGAAATCTCAGTTTGGAAGGGTCATCACTGATCCTAACAACAAGGTGTAGCATGAGAAAACCTGCATTTGGGAGAAGTTTCAAATGCAATTTATGTTTTTCTAAAATCTAAATCTAAAACTTGCCTGTACCAGCCTCTTCCAAAGGAAGATGAAGTATGGGCATACCAGAACTGCACTCTGTGTGTTATAGATGCTATGCTACTTAGAAGAAACCATACAGGCCATTCTTATTTATTTATAATAACAAGTATTGTTTTTCCCTAACTGAACGTAACTGGCTGATCTAAAGCACATGAAGAGCTGTGGATCCTTGTTGATTTTGGTCTATGGGCACTTGACACCCCTGTTTGCCTCACTGGGGTCTTGTGCACGTCCAGTGGCAGACACAGAATCATGGAATCATTAAGGCTGGAAAAGACCTCCAAGATCATCTGGTCCAACCATCCCCCTACCAACATCTGGGATTTTGTATGGAACCCTTTTGGTAACATCCTTGCAGGTGCTTTTTATCTCTTCATACACTTTCACTAGGTCATCACTAGCTCAGCTGCTGAACAAAACTTTCATAATTTAAAACCTTAGAAAATATTTGACAGTTGGAGATTGAGAAATCTTTGACTCAAGTGATACCAACCAGCAATCTTGATGCAGAATAGGGCAAGGAAAGCTCTAATCTATTTCTCTCCATGGGAGGAATAAAGTATAATAGCAAGCTTTTTATTATTATTTGAGTTTATTGTGCTATTTTCACATTGGAAATGTATATTACTCAAGTTGTGTCATCACCTACTAAAATACATTATTAAATTTGCCTTTTTTTTTTCTTTTTTTTTTTTTCTGGTGGAAGTTTTGCAATGCAAAACTTTATAAAAGGAGAGATTTTGCAGGGCAAAAGTTTAAATATGCTTTTGTACTTGGAGGAGCCTCTGAAATGAATGTGTAACACTGAGGCCTGTCAAGGGCAGAAATTACTTCAGCTGAAAGACTGGTGGGTTCTAGAGGGCCATATCAGGACTGTATTTCAAGTGTGCATTACCAAGATATAGCAAAGTGCAGGAATAATTCTTATTCTTCTTCAAAATAAATAAAATATAAAATAAAATAGAATAAAAATAGAAAATAAAATAAAATAAAATAAAATAAAATAAAATAAAATAAAATAAAATAAAATAAAATAAAATAAAATAAAATAAAATAAAAAAAGTCTCATCAACATATACAGGTGTGTAATAGGAGAGGAGATTCTGAGGTGTGCATCTTGTAAAGAAAATAGAAAATGGAGGCGAAAGAGAAATAGAGACCTTGTCTCAGAAGAGAAGCACCCCTATGTACTATTGGTTTTGGTCAATGAGTAAAATATCAATACTGTTGGCAAGAGCAGGTGGATTTACAGACATATGTAGATTAAATGTCTGCATGTCTTTTCTTACAACTCACAGTCAAAATCAATGGCCATTGAACAGCAAATCAGTGATTCAGTGATGTTTCTGAGGGGAAAGAAACAAGGAAAAAGAAATCAGAAATACAGCTAATTCTCAAAAAGGCATTCTAGGGAGCTCCACATAGTCTGTTATGGATATCACCAGCTGAGGGGTTTATATTCCTCTGCCACTCCTCTGCTTTCTGTACACACTGTGCATGTGGCACCAGCAGGGCAGAAATGTAGTGTAATGGAAGGACACCGCTGGGCCTCGATAGATGCGGACCTGGTTACTGCAGCTATGCAGAAATGTGGGAGCAGACCCTGCTGTCATGATGCCATTTAACACAGCCTGTAGTGGGCCTCTGGGCCCTGGGAGGAGAGCAGAAACTGTCCCCCAGGTCCAGGATCTGACCCTAGCACTCACTAGCAAATTCTGACCTTTTTAGCTGTCCCTGAATGAACCTACTAACAAATTAAGTGGTTTGAGAGGGAATGTGAGAAAAATAGGATGCTATAGGCTTCTGTTGAGCTGTTCCATAAAGCACCAGAGCTCCAAGACCAAGCTCAGGCAACAGGGTATGGCCTGCTGTTTCCCAGTGCCCTGGTTATTCATGGCTTGAGGGCCTCATCACGGCTGCAAACACTGCAGATGAATCAAGAGAGCAAATAGGCGAATACATGCAAATTCCTGACTTATCATGGTCAAGGAAACTAACAGTCTCTGTAAACATCAGTGTCACAGAGATTTTGACAGGAATTTCAGATGCTGAACCTGTTGCAAGGGTTGGTCCCAGGGCAGCCCGTGTGTGAGTGCACATGTGCTGGCAGCTCCCCCTGTAAAATTACCTTCAGTTGGGCAATTACCAGGTATCACCATTTCCAGTAGGTTCAGTGGAAGCTCATTTTCAGCTCAGCCTATCTGGGTTGCAGCTGCTTTGGTTTGTACTTGATAAGTAGCCAGCCAAGCATCAGTTTTTTTGGTGGTGGTGGAATGGCTGTCGTCCACAGATGTTATCCAAGAAAGTTTTTCATTCACTGTTCATATATCTAGTGCCCCTGCTGCCTGTGGTTGTATATACCAGTGGAAATATTTTCCAAACTGGTTTTAAAGTGAAAATGCCACTATTAACTTTTGTCCCTGAAACAATAAGGGGTAAGTTCACCCAGACCAAACCACCTAGTTAAACAGATTGGGTATGGGGAAAACTTGTGTGGTCAGAGACCTACCCAAAGATTTCTGCAAATCCTTGGATCTACTTGCACCTAACTCTTGCAGAATGATGATGAACATCTGCAGCTTGAAGGTGTTCAGTAGCTGCCGAGGAAGACTCAGATCTTGCCCACAGGCACCTGCTGCTTGGTTCTGCAACCTCAGTCATTCCTGCTGTCTGCCTTTGATGCCTAAGTAACCTCACTGCCAAAGCATAACCAGATAGACATACATATTTCTACCATATTTTTTATTATATTTACATTGGTCTTTGATATTGGTAGTCCTTTCATGCTGGTGCCTTTCCTCCCTTGATATAAAAGGGCAGAACATTCATCTAAAGTCTTCTTTCCTTCTGTTTTGGGGTAATGAGAAATGATTTATCACGTCAGTCATCCCCGGCAGTCCTCTAACAGAAACATGCTCACATCTCTGTTGCTGTCAGTATCGGCAGCAGATTTGTCACAGCTCCCCTTCGAAAGCCTTTGTGGGATCCAGATGTTCCAGGAAAGACATTGTTCCTGCAAAAAGTGTCTGTGGGCTTGGGAACAGAGGCTGATAGGAAAATAAGGTGGTATAATGCCATGACATGACTCTCAAGATTTCTTTTGTCTTTCCTGCACTCTGTGTCAGGCTGGAGGAGAAGTACAGTGCCACATGACACCCTGGACACGACTAGTCTTCACAGGATGTACTCTACTCTTTCTTCCATATCTCATTTTCTCTGGAGTGTTGCTTGTGAAGACTGCAGGTACCATGGCCAGGTTTTTGTCAGCAGCACTGCGGTAACATCTTTTACAGCTTAAATTCCTGTTGCATCTGTAAAGCTGTGAAATGTCCTTTTAGGAAGTTGCATTGTAATTGAAATCACTGTTTGCTCTGTTATTGAAAAAATACCCTGGCTTTTAGAGGAGGATGATCAGGACTTGTAAACTGATGTGGAGAAGTCTGTAGTGCAACTTGGTTAGATTCTGTGGGGTGGCTTTGAAAATGCAGTAGAAGACTTTTTATATAAATTTTCTATAAAATTGGATGTTTTAGCATGAGTGAATGCCATGAGGGGTTGCTCAGAGATGTCTAACCTCTCTAGATTATATCCAACAAATCCAAATATAACAGCCTAAGTGATTTTGATTGCTCACAACCAATTGCCCCTTATGCAAACTACTCCTGAACTTACAGTGAAGATGCCGTGAGGCAAACTGAGACTGCAGTTATAGTTATCTAAAACTGAGCTACCAAATAATGGCTTCCTTAGAAATCTGGGAATCTGTTGGTAGCTTCCTTTGAGGATTTCTGAGGTGAGAGAGAGCTGATAGTTTCTCTGAGCTGTACAAAATCATAGTGTATCTGCACAACTGCTTGCACCATGTTATCTAGCATATGTAACATCTTAGTTCTTAGTTTCCCTTTCCCAGGCACCCAGTGAGGTCTAGTTTTATAAGAAAAACTGCATAAAATTTACATCACATGCAAAAAGAAAACAAAAACAAAAACAAAAAACTTTTTATTTTTTTTTCCTTTATAAATGGTATTACTCTTTTCCACTTTTTTTTTTTTTCCTTAAGTAGAAGTCTCACTAACAAGGTGTGAATGGATTTTGTTTTTAAATAAACCCTCAAAATACAGCTAAAAAGTCTTAATAAAAAGACTTCTCAGCTTCTATCCACTAAAAGCAGCTTTTACTTTGGCCTTTAAACACCAGAACTGAGTTTTAGGGCTTTAGGAAATCATGCATAAACAGTCTGGCATGATGCTGTGTAAGACGAAGAAGAGAGAACTTCTCTGGTTCACTGCAAAAATCACAGGTAACTATCACATTCCCTATCACTAACATGTTAGGACCATAGGAAAGGTTTGGAGATGCATAGAAAATCAACATCTGAGCTTCCAAGTAGACATCTGTACACATGCATGCAGCAGGTAGACAGTGGACGGATTAAGCCTGCCTAGGTGAGCAGCTGATATTTGGCTACATTTGAAATGCTGTTTAGGGTGTTGGTCTGGTGCCAAGAGTTATATATAAGTGCTTTCAAGCCCTCTGCAGAGTAGAAAATAGCAACCAAAATAACCTACGCTCATTACAGAGAAGGGGCCATGAGGCAACGTCCCGTCTGCTTGTGGTTAAATCTGCCACTGCTGTTATTACTACTATTATTTTTCAGAAAGGCTAAGCATGACTAAAACCTGGGTGTCACAAAGTCAAGACGCATGAGGGCCAACTATGCAATGATACGCAGAGCCAGAAAAAACAAGTAAGCCACCTCCAAGATTTTTTTTTACTTTTTTTTTTTTTTTTTTTTTTTTTTTTTGGTGAGTGAAATTTGTAAAGCAAAGGAAATATCCTTCTAATTATTTGATTTACATTGAGGCATTCAGCTTTCCATTATGTGATGGGGTCATGGGTTTTTCCTTAAAACAAAAATTTTAAAAATTGAGGAGTTGAGGGAAAAATGGCTTTGTGTACAGCCCATTAACTTCTGTGTGCTGAACACGCACCCGCTCCCATGGAGCAAACAGAAGAACTTTTATGCAGCATCAGAGAGGACCAGCCTAGGACTTGCACGAACAGTAAGTCTTTCAACCACTTGTGTGACTTAATGTAAAAATGCCTTTAAAAACAAATATTCTCCCCCCCCTTTCCTTTTCCTTCTCGGGATTTGAACCATCCTGCCCCCTTCATATTTCAGCACTGTGCTGTTCTGCATCCCGCCTCCCACCAGCAGCACGCCCCCACCACACCAGCCACTAATGAAAATCCCAGACTCCTTCCTCAGCGGTTATCAGATTCATATTTCTTGGGGTTAGACTATTATTCTAAACTTAAAATTCAGCGTCAGGCTTTGCTTCTGGGTTATTTGCTGGCAGTTTTATAGCTTGACCAAACTTCGTGTTGGATAGTGTTTTGGTTGGTTGCCATATTTATCCTGGCTGTTAATCAGGATTTTTGCCGTTTTGGACTAGGGGCAACATGGAGGGAGTGGTTATGGTTTCGCTCTGTTGACAGAAGTGGCCATGCTTACTGTCAGGAGCAAGTGTCTGTACTTTGTAACTACAAATTCCTTAATGACGTGTTACATTTCAAAGCAGGGTTGGACTTTGGGGGGGAAACCTAAACTGATAAACAATAATAGCTGCCCCCCACTCCAAACCTCTAGCCCTAGCCTTCCACAGGCTATTTTTAATGATGATGTTATTTATTCCCAAATAGTGTTGTGGTTTTTTTTTTTCTTTTTCTTTTTTTTTCTGTGCTTTTAATGATAACATAGAAAAAATATATATTTTTTTTTCATTTATTTCCTGTATGTGTGGGATTTCTGGATGGATTTCTGACTGGCTGTAGACTGGAGTAATGCCAGGTGTAAGTTTATTAGTCAGTGAAGAAAGCAACGGCATCGATTTGAAGAGAAGCCCTCCTACTGAAAATAAATACATGTTTTTTAACAAGGAATAGGGAAAGCCTTTTCTAAATTTCCCATTCTGTTGTAGCCTGCTTTCCTGTGGCTTCAGTGAAGTAACACCACGCATGTTTTCTTCTTCAGGCACTAACTGAATGAAGATATATTTGATTAACCATGGCGCCTTTTCCTGCTGGCCCCAAGGAAGGCAACACTGGCTCCATACTGCATTTTACAGGCCTCCCTCCCACAGCTTCTGGGGTTTCTCAGTGAGGGTCTTCTCCACCTCCACCACACATGGGACTGCCACCACCACAGGTAGAGGCAGAGGTGACAAAGAGGCAAAAATTCAGCAACCTGTCACTGGGGTATCCCTGGTGCATACCCTGGTGATGAGACCTGGATACATCAGGGGACAGTGTGCATGGGGTTGCTGTCTGCTTTGTTGCCTTTTCACAGAGCTGCTACCCTGCACTGAACTGCAGGCAAGAGTAGGTTTTGCCATCCTGAGGGTGAACAGGAGCTGGGAAGAGGCAGAGAAGCAGCTAGGATGAAGGGCCCCATGTGGGACAGTCTCCCTGAGCCATAACCAAGGGGAAGGTAGGGCATGACCTGGGGCTAGGGTGGGGAAGAGGACTTAGGGAGGAAGACCTCCAGGTAAGCCCAGAGGATTTTGCCATGCAGTGGAGCAGGGCTGTTGTTTCCCTCCTGCCCTCACTTCCAGTTTGCTTTTGTGTCAGGTGGTGGAACACAGGCCTGGCCTTCTCATTTGTAAGAGCCCAATAACTGGCACACACACTGCTTCCCCCCCTCTCCACACTGTGTCCCAGCAATATCCCCTTTACGGATTAATTTAGTGCCTGTGAATCAACCCCAGGCCTGACCTGAGCTGACCACCCACTCCGATGCTGTTTATATTTGCAACCCCAGGCATCCCAGTAATGGCTCTCTGGCAGGCTGTGGCTTGCTTCAGGGGGGCTGCTTGCCATGTAGGATCGAGCAGATGACTGACCACCATTTCAGTGGTGTCCGTCTTCATTTCAGTGATTTAATCGCAAGTGCCTGAGCCTCCATCTGTTCGAGCTAGATAATGACAGAAGTCTGAGACATAAACTCCCTTCCCCCTCCTTCTTCCCAGAATTATTCCTAGAAGTGGTTCGATGTTGCAGGAAAGAAAACATTTCTCCTGTTCAGTAGTTATCTCCAGTTTCATGTGAATTCGTGAAAGATCTAGAAAGACTTACTAACCTGGGGTGAAATGTGTTTCTCATTTGTATTATCTATAACAATTGCCAGGATAATCAGATTGAAGAAAAATAATGAAAGGCGTGATTTCATAGTTAAGTGCAAAAAAAAATATTTATATGAAAGCTTTGAAACGCTGGTTATATCATACTGAAAATAGTATCTCTTGAACAGCTTGCAAATTCCAAGGCTTCATCCCTTCACTGAAACAAATAACCCCAGGTTTTACTAGCGTATTCCAAGGGATATTTTTTGTCTGTGTTTGCTTGGCTGCAATAGAATTAAAAATCTCTTTTCTCCTCTGTTACACTTGAAGCCAATAGCTGTATCAGGAATCAGTACAGAAGTGTTTTCTCTTAACTGGCACTTAGAAAAGGCTGGATATATCAGCAATGCAATGTTATCCTTCTGAACTCATCCTGCTGACTTTATGGGGAGTTGTGCCTTTGATTCTCTGGGACTCAATAAGGCCTTTCACTCTGGAGCATCAAGGACTGATGTGAGATCAGACGGCATGATAAGGAGCCAAACCCTGTTGTCATCTTCCCCCTGCAACGCTGTGTGCCTCTGAGGGGAATTACCAGGCTGCTGATAACATGCACATTCTGACTCCTAATAAAACCCTGACTCTCTACTTTATTTAATTATTCTTGATCCCTTAAATGTAAAATCCCTTTTCCAAATGTTCACTTAAGTGGCTACTATTAGGTCTTTATCAGTTCCGAGCATTTCAGCCTCTTGTAGGCAGAAATTTCTCAATCTGACAGAATAAGAAATGCATTTACATGGCCTAAGCTCTTAAATTGTCCCTTTCAATTAATGCCCCATCATGGAGCAATCTGGAAACCATTACTCAGTAACTCTTCATTATAATTGCTTGCAGCTGAATATCCAGGCCTTGGTAATATAAGAATAAAAGAAAACTCAGTTAGTAACAAGTGCAATTGATTCCATTCAGAATTCCCCTGGTGCTTTGCCATGTTTGGCCTGCATGAGAGGAAACAAGAGGATTTTTTTTTCCTCCCTCTCTCTCTCTCTTTTTTTTTTTTTTTTTTTTTTTTCTTTCAGGGCCAGGAAATGAATTGGCAGACATAAGATGGTCTGTGTGCTGCTTGCCTTCATTTTTCAGCTGGTCCTTGTTAAAAATGAGACGGTGGGGCTCCTACATTTTTTTTTTTTTCTTTTTTTTTTTCCTTAAAGTAGAGGGCTTTTCTAGTAACAGATAAAACTACAATGCCTCAATTTGCTGCATGCTAACAGCAACCAGAAACACTCACCTCCTGTGCTTTTTATAATCAGACCTGAAACTTTCTTCAGTTAATTCCAGGATTCCTAGCTGCAGGATTATTTTCCTCCTTGTTCCCAACTTTATGAACGCTCAAGCAGCTCTGAAAGCCAACCTCTCCCTTCTTCCTCTCCCTCAACCACCCATCAGTACCCATACAGGAACATGAGTGTCAGTGTGTCTGAAGACACAGCAGCCTTGTCCAGCTCACAGAGAATCCAGGGACCATAAATCAGGAGCAATGGAAATTTCACCCGAGGTAGTATTGGCTTTGGAGGAACCAAGTGTTTCCCTTCAGATAACGTCCTGGCCTTCAGGGATGAGGCACTGAAATTGCACCAGGGATGGCTGTTTCTGAGCACACACACCTAATGCTTCTCCAGCCTTGTGATTCCTCTAGAGATGCCAGATCCTTGCAGCTGCAGCATGTGCGAGGTACAATGAGGACAAGTAGCTTTCTAACTATGTGAAACTGTGGATAGGTTTAGTAACAATTTCTCAGCCTCCAGGCAGTAGTGAAGGGGTTTAACAGCTATGTAACATGGCATATTTTAAAGTTCAGCTGTGGAGCTTCACTTGTATTTGCCTCTGATACTTCAGGTCCAGTCAGGACAAAATGCTTCCAGCACCCCCCTCCTACAAAACTGTTTCCTCCCAGGGCCAGTAGCAACCAGCAGCAAAGATGGGTTTGTCAGGTAGGAGATCCCTCCTCCTGCTCCAGGCAAGAGGAGCTCCTGGTTCATTCCTGTGTTTGCGCTTTGGTGCTTGGAGCTACTTCTTCCACTGCGGCCTCATGTTGCTGCGATGCAAATAGCACTTAGCATTAACAAGGTTTTGGGATGGTTCAGGTCTGCATCCAGGAACTCTTGATTTCCCAAATGGATCCGTCAGAGGTGCTCTCCAGTGATTTAGATAATAAAAACATCTAAATAATATTTTATTTTTTTTCTCTTTATATTGGTAATGGAAACCCAAAGGGATTTTTTCAAAGCAGGGAAATTTCTATTTCATTCTGGAAAAATGCTTTTGCTAGAAAGTTGGAAAAATTTCTGTGTTAAAAATACAGATTTACTTTCTTGTCTTTTCTTGCTTTGAACAGATGCATAGAAATTAATGATTTTCCTTGAAAGGTAAAAGTATTATTTTTTCCCCTTTTGGACTTCAGTGTTTCTGGTAGGCCTGACTGCTGATCAGCATTTTGATTTCACATGGGGTTTCTGGACACTTCTACAGATGTGTTGACAGTTAGATAGATGGGCTAATATGGGAATGGACTTCCCTGGAAAGCCTTCGGACTCTACGAGGCCCAAAACTGACCTCAAAACCTTCCCTTCTATTCAGCAGGAGCTAAAGCTAATTGCCCCATACAGCAATTACAATATATTGCACTTCTCAGGGCTTCTCTGGAGTGTGGCACGCAGTGGAAAAAAGTGGAAAAAAAAAAGGGGGGGTTCAATACCATGGCAATATGTGGAATATGTTTCATTTTGTGCTCTCCTTCCATCCCTTTTGGTGGTGTGGCTGTGGTTTATCTGTATCACTCACTGTGCTTCCAACACTCATCACAACAGGACATGAAGGGTGAAAACAACTATCTCTATTTCCATTTTTAAAGGAGAGGCTGCAAGATGAACACCCTGACAGAGTGTTAGAGTTAGGGAGTAACACGGAGGAACTGACCTGCACGTGGAGGGAGTTTTCCAGGCTGAAATTCTGATGCTCAAGGAAGCGTGAACATCAGAGATGCTGCTAGGTAAGTCTGACACAAATTATCCAGTCACACACACAACTCAGAAATGTCTCATTTCCTTTCTGGCTTTCACTGGGAAAATAAGAACTATGCATCTTAGCGGAGTTTGTAGAACTGGTTTGTAATGAAGTGTAAATCAAATCCATGTCACCCTCTGCACTATAAAAGCTGTAGCCTGATAGTTTTTGTTTCCATAAAAGCCATATAAGATAAGATTACCCTAGAAATAGTGTCTATAAACAAAAGCAATGTTAGGGTTAAGCATAAACATCAAATCACTCCCAAGACATCAGTGACCGTAATCTTTGGTGGTTTCATACATCATCTTGAGCCATGCTGGAATAAAATGTTCTCCCTGAGAGCCAGGTAGTTTATTATCTGCTCCAGGTGTGGATTGCACAGGGTCTGCCCTCTACATACTTGTTTCTTTTACCAAGCCTCCGTCTTGTAATCACACTGCTACTGGGAATGAATGAGGCATTGTCTGTCACCGCCACCAGCTCTACAAAAAGGCCTGAGTTTCTTGAAAGCAAAGAGTACTGCAGTATTTCCCAGGCAAAAACCTTTACTGCAATCCATTGCTGTAGAAGGTCCTTTCAATAGCTCACACACATGCTGGTGGTATCTCTGGTCATGTAATGCCATGTTATGCATCTTCTTCTAGCTCCCCCACTATTTCACCCCATGCAACCTCTGTACATGCAGCTTTACCATACTACCCATTGGCTTTCACAGAAGGTGTGGTTGTATGATCCCAACAATTTCAACCCTTAATTTTGGTTGTCTTTTATTTTTTAATTTTTTTTTTTTTTTTTCCAGCATTGCACTTATCTGTTTATTTTACCTGTCACTGCCTTAGGAGGTTTGGAAAAAATAAATTAAATATATGCAGCTGGAGGAAAGTTACACTCTTAAGTATCCTAGTCCGTGATAAAAGAAAAGCTTTCAGGCTTTCCTGTTATTTTTATCACCTCTTTATCCATGCTGTATTCTCATTGCCTGCTAGGTCTTCATTTTTTGTGACTCAGTATAGGTTTGTTGAAGGGGATTTGAAGCTCCATTGAATCACGCTATCTGAACATTGGCTAGAATGTCTAAAAGCTCCAACTTTCTAATGGGTCTTTTGTAAGAGTTGTAGAATTATTAAAATGATATTACTTCTCTGTAAAGAAGGACGCACACTATGACTTTGGAGGCCTTTGAAAGAGATCAGTCCAGCTGGGGCATATAGGGACTGTTATTCATCAGTTATATTCCTCAGCACTTGACAGTCTGGAGACCCATGACAGCAAATTCCCGAAAGGCTCCAAGTAGAACAGTTAAAAGCTGGGGAAGAATAAAAACTCTTGTTTAAAAATGTGCACTTTTTAATTTCTTTTTAAATAAACAACTCCAATTCAATTGAGAAAAAAAAAAGAAAAAGAAAAAAAAAAAAAAGGTACTTTTTAGATTCTTTCTGAATGTGAAATATCTCTAGAGTTCCAGCTCATCCATTTGTTTGGTGAACTATCTGAAAGTTCAGATTTGTATGGTACTCTGAAGCAATCTGACTCAGGCCTCTTGAGACTGCAAAACTGCATCAGATACCTCGGAGAGGTCAGAACCCTTGTACATGTACAGATATGTCCATATAGCTGTTTCTTAGGTCAGAAACAACAAAAATACTTTTCCTTTTGTTTTGTTTTGTTTTGTTTTGTTTTGTTTTGGTACAGCACTGGTCTTGGTCAGAAGTAGGCCCACTGATTGTGATCATTCTCCCTGCCAGTGACAAGCCCAACTAGGGGGTGACAATGTTGTGGAAGAGCTCTGTATACTCGGGTCATCGAGGCTTGAACTTTCCGATGATGGCTTGTCCCACTCCACTCTTGCCCTGAGAGTTTGGACACTGCTAGCTGGTTACACAAGAGTGATAAATGATTTGTTTTAAAGTTTGCTTGGAAAGTTTCGGTACAGGCTCAGAGCAGAAACGTAGATGTATCTTGTCTTTCCATTCAGTTCATCTGTCCCCAGTGGCTGGGACTTAGGATGTGAGAGGTCATGGCTCAAAACCTTCCTCTGCTTGATTTGTATAAATTGTCTTGAAAAGCAATACAGCTCTCATGAATGTGATTAAGTGAGACACTGTAGCACAGCATGTCCTCTTCTTTCCTAGGTCCTAAACAGGCAAACATGGCCCCAAACTGCATATTCCTATATTTTGCACTGACCGCCTTAACCACAGTTATCTTCCTAGTTATTGCATGTAAATGGGCTACCTCCTGTTTTCTGCCCGATTCTGCAAATATTACTGAAAACCCATTGTAAAGCCAGCTCCTCCCTTTCAAATTCCCTTTACTTTTACTAAAAAAGCATGAAACAAAGCATTTTCTTGGATGCAAAACAGTTTCTGATTAGTTGAGGAAGCAAATATTTTCCATTCTAGGTCTAACAAACAAATCCTCTCTTTCCACTTCAGCCACTGAATTAAAAAAAAATCAATGATTTGCAGAGCTCTTGTGAAAACCATGCTCTTTGCAGCAACTCATGACAATTTCCATGACAATACTGTACATTAATATGCTTTATGGGTACAGCCTCACAGTGCAATGTAGGACACTTTTACAATGATCCCCAACTACATCACATGTGTCTGTAGCAAACAATGAATCTAATGCTGCACTTGTAAAAGATTTATGATTCAGAGAGCAGAAGATAAATGATTCCAGTCCCTGGATGCTTTAAGAGCAAGTTCCTTTAGCTCATATGGTTAAAATTGATCTTTCCATTGTCTCTTGTATGGAATGACCAAAACTAATGATGTTAGGTAATCAATATGAAAAGCCGTGCATAAAGAATTAAACCAAGAAATAATAGATTGCTGTGTCAAAGGCCTCCAGACGGTAAGAAACTGGTGCTGACTGGACAACTCAAAGAGATATCCAGACCTTTGGGTATTTCACTTTAGCCTGTACCTACACCTAGAACAAAAGAGCCCCTTTTTACTCCAAAACAACAACATGAAGCAGAGCATGCCAAAAATAAAATATTATCAGATACATAGCCATTTCCACAACCTGCAAGTTGCCAGTGTTCAGATAACCTCCAAAAGAGGTTAGGCTTGAAGGCCAAGGAAGGGAATGGGAAAGGAGGTAGAATAGGAATCCTTTGTATGTTATCTGTAGCCCTGGAGTCTTCTCAATGCCTCAATCTCCCCAGGATTTATTCGTTTGCTTTGTAGAGTCCCACTAGATTATACATGTAAAAATAAAGTACTAACTTCAAATAACTCTGAGTAGTAAGACCCATGAAATCTGTTTTCCAGTGATGCTGTAGTCTGTGTTTGGAGTCTTTGCTGTCTAATGAAATACAAGGCTTTTCTTGTGGTTGCAGTATTCATAGCAGCTTTCTCCTTGTGGATTCGCTGATGTCTGCTCCCTCCGAGTTTGTGTGGTCGAGCTCACTCGGCAGCCTTTCTGCCAGCATGGGCACCACTGGGACCTGTCTCCTCTACATGGCTGACTATCTAATGAAATTTGTAGAATTTCATGTCTTCAAGGCTCCTACTGCTCTGTCAAGTTTAGTTAAAATCTGTGGCTAAGTTTGTGGAGGGAGAGAGGAGGGAAGGCACTGACAGGCAGGAGTTCTGGTATTGTGCATCATTACACAGATCTCATTTTCTTAGGAAATCAGAGGGCAGTTGCTAAGTGGCAAGCTCTTCTTGGGGGATTTAAAAATAGCTGTAGCAATGCTGGTGGACAAGGCTTGAAAAGCATGTTGGTAGGAGGCTGCCTTCTGCAGCGCAAGAGGTTAACATGCATAAGAGCCATAGCAGGTGGTCAGAGAGCTCTCAGACCTACAGCCCAGGGTCTGTTTGCTCTCTTTCCTATCTGAAATGATGCCCACCACAGAGAATTGCCTTATTCCTGCTCTGAAATGTGCAGAAACATGATATTCTTTTGCACATGCTATGTGCTGCTACATAGCTGTTGCTTTTGACTCTCTCTCTCTCTCTTTTATTTTTTCTTTCCCATACATCAAGTTAATTTCAGGACTTTCATTTTTTTTTCTCACCTCTTTTCTCCTTTTTATTTATTTATTTATTTATTTTCACAGGCCTTTCAACACTTTTGAGATGGACAGGGATTTTCTGCTGCATCTGTGCAAAGCCATCTAACGTGGGCTGGCCCTGAAGCAGAGCGGGACTGAAGGTACTGAGTGATTCCCCACCTCTCACTCTGTCTGGCTGGAGAAAGAAAGATGGGCAAAAAGAAGGGAAAGCTGGGATGTAAATTCATTTTGGAGTGTTTTTCTTTGCTCCTTCGGGTATTAGAGTGTAGAAAATGTTTTAGTTTCCACTTGAATCGTCCAGGCTGGATTTGTACTGACGTCTCCCATGGGTCTCATCACTCCCTAACATCCAGACATAACAGGTATACTGTTTGTGAGCAGAGGCTTGGAGATGAGCTGGCACGGGCTCTTTTCCACCAGAAGGAGTATGCATTTCTGTGTATGACAGTTTGGCTCCACTTGCACTAAAGAATATCCCATTTTTTCCCTGAACAGTTACCCCAAGGAGAGCCCAGCACCTGGCTGCTGGGGTCTGGATCCCTACATGCCCAAGGCAGTCCCACGTATCCCTCAAATTCAAAGATTCACAACTCGGGAGAGTTCAGCTTTGTGTCCACATTGCCACTTCCCACAACATGGATCACTCAAGGCTGCTCCAGAAGATGGAACAATTAGCTTTTACAGATTTGCTAACTTTTAAATGTTTCAGCTCTGAACAACTTCACCTGGAAACCCTGATGATGGCAAGCTCACCACCTCGTGCCTGCTATTAATTTTAGCCGCTGATATTCAGCAAACCTCCAGACATGGATTGAACCTGGGAGGCAGGGAGCAAACATATTGCAAAAGATGTACGTGTGTGAGGTCTACCTTGCTCCTGGGATGTGCATGAGGGTTATAAAGGAACCTACCTCTGGTGCCCCCAGGCTTCCTTGATGCCTGGTAGAGAGGAGAAGGGGGACCTCAGGGAGCTCCCCCGAGAAAGGACTTCAATTCTTTATCTTCCATCTCAATGCTCTTTTCTCTCTCCCTACATCCCATTATATTGATTCTAGACCCAGTCTTGCTCCATTTAACCCAGTGTTAGAGGTCCAGACCTGAAATATTTATTCACTTAATGTAGCCAAATGCTGCCAATAGCAATTAAAAGCCTGACCTCCAACACCCTGCTGAAACAACTGCCCAAAGTTAGAGGCTCATCACCACATGAGACATCTGAGGTAATCAGACCCCCTTCAGCCTCAGCTTCCCACCCTCCATCCCCCCACCCCAAATACCCTGTAAAATAATACCACGGCACTAAATTAGACCTCATTACCTATTGAGTCACTCGATCCAGACCTCCCTTACATAGTAATGAGTACTGATTTATTGTGATCATTATTTGGGCATTACAGGTCACTAAATAACACGCTCTGCCCACACATGTCTTCTGAGCTAATAAATATCCATATAGGAAATATTTTTGAGTGAACTAGCCTTCAGGTTGGTTCAGTAACTTAAGTCACATTAATTTTCTTAATGCATGTAGTGCTTTGATAGGAAAGCCACAGGGATGGAAGCAGAAAAAGAAGCACATTAAAATCCCTAAACACAGCTTTTCTCAAGCTGGAGTTTCTGGAAGGGAGCTGGGGAAGTGGTACAGAGCAAGGTCAGTGGGAAGGATCAAAAACAACCCTAGAAAATGAATATTTGAAATCAACCAGCACCCCTAGGGCTTGATCCAGCCCTCAATGAAGTAATGGAAAGATTCCCATTGAGTTAAATAGGCTTTGGACCACATCCAGGTGTACTTGCAAGTATAAGTGTATGTGCATCACTTGTGCACACACATCTACTATTAAATATTTCTTAAAAACTTCAGAGCAAATTAAAAGCTTTTAAGAATTTACTCCAGGAACCAAACAATACTGGGATTTTTGAAATTTTATACTGTATCCCTTAGTTGTATATCTATTGTACAAAACTGGACAAGATTCAAATTTGGCAGAGATTAAATTATATTGTTTGTTGTCTTTATTTCGGTAAAATCATCAGAGGACCCATCAATTTCAGTTAAGAGGTGAACAAAGAAGTCCATGGATATTTCTGAAAAACGTGGGTATATATTTCCCAAAGAGACAATGGAAGATTAAAAAGGGAGAAAAAGATGAAAAAGAAGATTCATGATTCAAGAAAGATAAAGAAGAAAAGGATTAAATTCCCACTCTGCTAGCCATCACACAAAATGTTTTATTGGCTTACTCCTAGCAAATCTTATAATACATTTTCATTATTTATAGAAATAATTCTGGATTAGTTTGCCATAAAGAAATTGGGCTGGACTGTTTTAAAAATTACAGAAATTAGATGAAATCAAGCTCTTTGAATTATCCATGAGCATTGGGTTAATATAATCAATACTTCAGCCATTACAGGTTGACGTTACATCTCAAGACAATTTTCTAACTTAATAAGATTAGAAATAATAAACTGGTATTATTTCTTTGCGAATTGGGGCCTCTGACCTAGTAATTTAATGGCTTCATTATTACAGCCATGGTATGTAGAAAGACCCAGCATGCTCCCTATTATCACAACCGTGCTTTGTCCAAATTATGTGACTTTAAAAAAAAGCTAAATAAAAACTCACCAACAATTTCAAAAGGCTGTGATGGACATTTTTTACTGGACACGGTATGATACAATTTAATTTGTGGTCCATTGCACTGTAATGGTATAGCACGCATGCTTTCACATTTAAAAATAATGGGGAAAAAAAAGAAAAAAAAAAAAAAAAAAAAAAAAGGTTCCTTTACTTATTTCTGGAAATGCAATACTGGGCAAAGCTTTCAGTGTTTTGTACTCCTGCTGTTTTTTGGTGACTGCTGCTGAGACATGTTTACTTTTCAATAGGGAAGGGAAAATAGCCTCTTGGTTACAGAAATACGGGTCCAAGTATGACTTTTCCACAGACCTTTTCACCTCCATGTCTGACTGTGAGCACTGTAAGGTCAGGATGGACAACTCTCCTGGTGCCTGGGCATCCAGGGTGTCACTCCTCCATCAATTTCTGGTCTGGGAAGTGGGAACTCGGTAGGGAATTTCCTTTCTCCTGCTATGTGACTGTTTTGTCTATTCATGTATCAGCTCCAGAATGGTGATTTCCATTTGACACATGCAGCCTTGAGTACTGGAGACTGCTGATCCCAGCTAATGCCCTGCTGGGATGGAAATAGTAGATGTGGTGAGCCCCATGCGGCGAGGCATGGGGCAAACACACCCAGAGGGTCCTTTGTGTCCTCCCATTGGGGAGCTTAGATGAGAACAGCAATAATTCTGCATCTGGTAGGAAATGTGCAGGACACCCGTGCATACTTAAGGTGTGCTCCCCAGGGAGCACAACATTCAAAGAATAACCCAAGCCAGAGCAATGGGCGTTCACACCAGGTTAATACTAAAGCTGTTACTCAGGATGCAGGCTATATGGCAGGGTATAGTTCTTCCCCAGCAGCAACATTCAGGAAACAAAATCCTTGTTTTTTTCTTCCCTTTTTTCCTGCCTGTGCAACACACACTTCAATCCTACCTGCTGGTAAACAGTTCTGCTATGTTGTACATCTGCAGTGCAGAGATGCAGAGAAACAGCATTTATTTTGCTCCTTATCTTCTCTCCACACAACTTCTAACTTGCAGTGTTTTAGAAAAATAGAAGGGCTTATTCAGAAAGATGCTAATTCAGTTATCTCTACCTGTAAGAGACCCCCGTGTGGTCATTTCCAAATCTCTGGGCTAAGCTCATTCACATACACACATCTGTTATAGCAAATGCTTTCTGTAAACCTTAAAGGAAACATAACCCAGGATGATAAAACATCAAGGAAAATAGGAGACTCAGCCAAACAATCACCCCTCTGAACTTCTGCTTGAGAGATGTCTGCTGTCAGATGCACTTGCATTTCTGTGCCTCTGCATCCATCTTTAATTGGCAGGTCTGCAGGAGTGAGGGAGTGAGAATGAGGACAGGCTGAACACTGTGCTTTCATCACCACTTAAGAATGAGAGAGACATCTCTACATCCCTCTTCAGAAGTGAATGGAAGGCGAGTTATGACAAAGTTACCTGTTTCTCAGAATTAAGCCTGTAGCTTTTTCGTATGGCATATTGGAGTCGCCTAATTTGGGTTTAATTTTAAGCCTAGCCGTGCAAGTCACAGGCTGGCATACATGTGCCGATGGAGATGCCATGCTCCTAAAACAAACAGGCAGAACGAGTCTCTGTGGGGTTTTCAGAGGGGCAATGGGGGACAATGGGGGAGAAGAGAAACACCGCATCCCTGCATCCGGGGAGGCAGTCATGTGTGAGCTTCCCAGTTTGTCCACTTAGCTCTTCCTGCACCACTGCAGCCCAGCTGGACTTTGATGTCCCTCCCCAGGGAAAGGCTGCGTGGACCAGGAGGGGGCAGTGGTCCCAGCGAGATGCTCTCGGCTGACAGTGCTCTTGCTCAGCCAGGTAATTGCTTAGTTGGTTTTCCTCTGAGCTTTTAACAGAGTAAAAGGTATTTTGCTGTTGCAGTAAAAGAGCGCTTTGATGGTGGAAACACTTTTTTCAGTAGCCAGAAAATAAAACTCTATATGTATGTATAAATACATTTATATATATATATGTATATATATAAAATACTTGCTTTCAGCATGGAATTAACCCTAAGATAGGAGGCATTTATACGACCTGTGGTTCCACAGCTAGCTCTGTGGAAATACTATTCTCTGTCTCCCACAGACGTGTTGGCATTTTTTACGATGTAGTATATTTCCAGCCACCCTGGGTACATAACCAGTGCCCATTTAGAGCCATGGTGCTCAAATGAAAAGCCACAGAAAGTCAAGCAGCGATGGGGTATTTTGCCCACGACGCGTGCTGTAGGCAGCATGTAGTGCCCCCTCCTTGAGTAACCGCCACCAGTCTCTGGTTAATGTCTCCAAAACAGCCTGTTAAGACTGTTACTACAAATTAGAGTCTGGATCATTCTGCAACAAAAATAGACTTCTTTCATCTTCCAGATGGCTGTCTGATTGGGAACTGGGCAGGATCACATTTCAGGTTGTGACTTAATGATTCAGGACAATATTTATGGTTATTACCTGACAGAGGGCAGTGAGGAAAATTAAACCGCAGCCCCATGCTTCATTTATGACAAAAAACAAATTTGTGACAGTTCCCTATATTAGAGGTGGCATCTTTTGCTCGGGGCAAAGTCCGAGCACAGCTCCACATCAGGAGCCCGGGCAGGGCAGCTTCGCCACCCGCGCTTTGATGTATGTGTCATCGTCGGCAGCAAGCTGGTGTTCCCCTTGGAGGAGGGCTTATGCGGGCACGATGTGGAGATGAGTGAGAGCTTTCAGAGGGGAAAAATAACATAATTATACAGTGGGTTTGTTGGATGGCGGCGCTTGTCTGAAATATTATTCTTTGGGGCATATTTTTGGCATAATTATTGCCACGGGATAATCCCTTCTGGAGAAAACGTGGAGTAATTATGCATGCTGGTTGCAGATAGGATTCTGCACGTGATTTTCCCTGCAAACGATGCTCCTTGTGATACCAGCCTGTGGGGGTGCAGGGCATTTTGAAGTGATGAGCAACGGTGTTAGGTTAAATCAAATTGAAGCCCCAGCTCTGCTGGCTCTTTCCTGAAGGAAAGAAATTTATTAGTGTTCCTCTTCTGGTTAATCCTTTGCTTTGCATATGGAACAGACTGGCACTTTTTTTTTTTTTATTGTGAGCTGCTAAAAAAATAAATAGCCCTTATGAAAGCAACTGCAACACACAGCTTTGGGCTTGCTATAAATCGGCTTCAGACTGCAGGGTTTCTTAATAAAACAAACAATTCTGAGATATGAGAGGTATCTGTTGGAAAAAAAAAATAAGTGGGGAAATGGCTATGCTTCCCATTGCTTAAGCTTATTTTATCCCTAAGCTAAAGTAAGCTTTTTGAGTTTGCAGATAGTGGTACAAGGAATATTGTTTCAATTATAAGAGTATCTTATTTTAATGGAGGATATTCTGTCCACATCTGTTAAATATTATTCCAAATCAATCAATCAAGATATCTATTATTTCAGAAACATTTTCCCCAGAGGAGAGATGCTTCTCAGTTATCCTTCATGCTGAATCTCTCTCCTCCTCCTTTTGCCCTCCTCTGCCAGCAAACACCACATCCTGGAGCACCCGGCCACCCCACGAAGGTCCCTGGCCACCTCTCTCCACAGCCCAGACCTCGTCCTTCCTCTGGCAGCCTACCAGTGGGCCACCAGGCAGATCTGGGCATCCGTGCTTGCTGCAAGCTCTTTGAATGATGTTGGGATTTCCAAAGCTCCCCCGGGGAGAGAAAACCACGAGGTGTGAGGTATTCAAACCCCCTTGTGAAATATCACAAACTATATTGCACAGAATGGGCAGTAAGGCTGGGTGTTTGCTTTGTTGTTGCACTGAGGAGGGACAGAGTTACATACCGAAGTTTCTTATTTGTTTGTTTGGTGGAAGGAGATGTCCTGTTTGTCCTATTCAAAAGCAAAATAGTTTGAGCACTGAGACAATGAAGGCAATTTATCTCTTTCCCTCTGAATTTCCAGCCACATCTGTGGCAATGAGGTGTATGCTTGGCTCTTAGCTTTTATCTCATTTCAGCTAGCTCAGACTTAGCATGAGGAGCTGCAGAGCAAGGTCCCTGCTGAAATCCCCTATCTCAGTCCAAATCTGCAAGATGTAAGGCCCATCCCTCCAGGATGCAAACATCTCATGTAGGCACGGTGCATGGTGGCTTTGTTATGGTGACTGACCTTCACCACCCCTTCAAACCTCTTTTTGACTCTTTAGCCTCCTCTGAGAACTGCACAATCACCCCTTACTCTTCCAGCAAGGAGCAGGCTGGCCCAAAAACAGCCTTGCCAGCATCAGACTCACACACAATCCTTTCTCAATCCAGCATCTAATGGCACTCAGATGCTTTAAACACTTCCTTAATTATGTAGTGGTGAGCACCTCTCTGAAAATGGGGCTGCAGTATACAGTTAAAGAGAAATGTATAAACTGTCTGATGTTGTCAGTATCTGTAGCTCAACATGAAATTACACCAGGAACAGGAGACTGTTGTCTGAAAAATCCATTTTCTTGTCATTTTTATGGCTCTGTTAGATAATAAAATCAAGAGAAAGATGACTAGAATAACAATAGTATCTCTTCCTGGGTGAAAAGAGAGGGGGAGGAGGAGGAATGCAGAGATGGATGTATGAAATCTCTTGTCCAAGTAAACAATCTACATACATTTGCATTTGCTTGTAATCATTGATATAAAATGTTGTCTTCATTAACATTAGGAGCTAGAGATATATGTTACTCTCCCATCTCTGGCTTAGCTGCCTCTTCGAATGTAAGGACTGGTGGCTCTTAAACACATCAAGCAGCCTTAATTCTCCTCCTTTGACTGTATTATTTCAAGTGCCCGAAGATTTACTAAGGAGTGGTTGACACTAATGAGAGTTGAACATCCAGAAAACAAACCCAAATTAGGTTTCATCAGAATAAATAGGGGATGGGGCACTATATGCTAAGACAGATAACAGAATGATGTTAAGAACAAGTTTTTGGGGAAACAACTATGGGTCACATTCTTAGCAGCCCTGCTGTGGCACATTTACCCAGCGTGACTCGTAATCAATAAGCCACACTGTGTGAGCAGGTTGAGTTTTGCACTGCTATGCCATTGGAAAGGGGCCCACAGGCACATGCTGGACCTTGATTTCATCTCCATCTCTCTCACAGAGCTGGGGATCTGTTGGTTTTGGAGGTAGTTGGTATTGTCAGATTTGCACCCAGCTTCTGCTTCCAGCATAGGCCCTCCTCAGCATGTTGTTATGATAGCACCACCTTTTATTCCTTGTAACCTACAAAATTACAAAAAAAAAAAAAAAAAAAGGATAAATAGACATATGTACATTTATGTGGAGATTTTGTACTATTTCACTAGGTAGAATTTCCTATAAAATACACTATTAAAGGTGATGTTCCATTTATCTTTGTGAAAAGAAAAAGTATCTCATCATCATCTAGTGCTTTCTTTCAAAACATGCAGCTTTAATAAATGAGCAGTGCAGACAATCCTGTAAAATCTGCTGGCTTTTTTCCCCACAAGGCTTTTTGTATTGCAAAGCTGAGTGGTCTGATGGTCTAATGAGCCAGATAGTCCATATTTTTTTGGAACAACATTTTTTTTATTAATTAAAAAGAAAAAAATATTATTTGAATGCAAGGTACCAAACAGCTATACAACTTTGCAAAACGACTGCAGTAATGAGGTGTCTGCAGGAGTCAATCAGAGCAGATGACTCTCGGAGAAAGGCTAGATGCCTTTCAGATTTTCAAAGAAAAATAAGCCAACGACAAAAGAATAGCAGCTGTGAGTGCATGAAGGAAATTAGTTATAGCAGACTTGTAATTAAGCATTGGAAACTGATCAAAAACATTATCCTGTTAGTTTATACCATGGTTTCTATCTACTACAAAATCAATTACACAAAAAATAAACTACACACGCTCTGAAGTTTGCACATACAAATGCATCCTATCCAGTCTTTGGACTGCAAAGGCTATGCAAGTGTGTTTGTTTTCTCAATAAAATACACAGAACATAGAGCAGGCAAAAAGTGAGATGAAAAGGGAAACAGCAAATTTGGGAGAGAAGTTTGGCAGAACAATTGACTCTATCAGAAACACAGTTTTCTAAAAAAAAAAACAACAACAACAAAAAAATATATTTGTACAATGAGATAAGCAACTGGGGTTTACTTTTGGTGCATGCATTTTCCTTTGCTGAGCACTTTGAGTAAACAGGACAAATTGCCATTAAATGATAGAAATCATTTAGCAATAATAAAGGAAAAGAATGCCATAAAAATGTAGAAATTTGAGGGAAATATATACACAGAAAAGTTGGGCAAAAGTTTGTCTTTTGAAAATCACGTGTTATTCCCATTAACTGTAACATGAGATGGATGGCTGAATAAAATAGGGGCTATGCGAGCTGGGATTTTCTTAGAAGATTCGGGCCTGTTTTAGCACATGTTTAATACCAACAGAGCTGTTTCTGTTAGGAAAACAAAAATAAACCCCAGCAGGTTGCAGACAAGTATCCCTTTCTGGCATGTGTGTGCCCCCCATTTCCTGCACAACTCTTGTACCCACTCTGTGGGGCATCCCCTACTTGGGGCACAACAGCAGGGCAGCCAAAAACACTGCTGGGGAGATGCTTTGCTCACCCTCAGCTTTATTGCTGGGAAGTTAATAAGAGGTGTAGGCTTTATATAATCAAAAAAAAGCAGGGATGAGGGCAACTCATTTCAAGCAGGTCAGCAGAAGACCTCCATAAGCTGCTCTGCAGAAAAAATTTTGCTGGGAAAGCTGTGCCTGAGCAGGAGACAGGTATTTTGGAAGACCCCAGAAATCGCAGCTCTGATGTGTGACATTTCCAAAGTAGCAGATTACCTACGCATATTGTCATGGATCTGCTTTGATTTGTGGAGCTCCTTGTTTTTTCCAGAATCACAAATGCCACATCTCACATGGGTGCACCCTTGCAAACCGCCTTTGTTGGATCCTACAGAAGCAGCCACAGCCATGAGGTCTTCATAGACCATGGTGAGACATGAGTGTGTGAAACCTTTCCCCTGGTGCTAAGTGACCCGAGCAGTGGTACTGCAAACTGCCAATTCCATTTAAAGTCAGCACCTCTGAAATTCAGGACATAATTTAAGGGCCACAGTATGAGTATGAAAACCTAACTTTAGGCTTTTTGCTTTATAACTCTTGGCGTGAGATCCTGAGACAAAAAGCAGAGCAGAAGCAAAGAGCATTATTGCTGTTACTGTGCCATGTGCACCAGCAAAATATATCAATATGTGAAAACACAGAAACAAGAGGAGGGAGACAGAGATGATGTGCTTTTAATATCTTCGAAGCACCAGAAAATCTTTCATGAACAGGAACAAGACAGAGTTCATGAAAAGGTAAACCCCAGAATAAATTATGAAGCTCATTCCATTAGAGGTATGTATTAAATACCATATGTAGGTATACGGTTGGTTTTCTTTTTCCCTTTGTGTGTTATTTATTTATTTTTTATAAATCATTTAGGTAGTGGCAGATATCTCTTCCTTCTGTTATAAGCTCTCATGCTACATTTGTTGAGGTAAAAGACATCTGCCTTGAAAACAACAAAGTGGTTTTTTTTGTTGTTGTTGTTGTTGTTTTGTTTTGTTTTGTTTTGTTTTTATGTATGAAATAGAGATGTTGGGACAGTCAGTGCTGTGGTAACCTGAGTGAAGCCAACACAGTTACACCACCAAATAACTTGTCTCACTATTTTTAACACATATGTCTGTACTGTACTTAGCCATTACTATACCACAAAGGCAAATGTGCATATTCATTGGGTGGACAGTGGATGCATACTAACCCAAACACTTGGGACAACATAACCATTTGTGTAAGCAAAAATGGTATTATTGCAATGTGGCAGTTTCTAGTGTATTTTCATATTCTTATGATTTTCTTTTCCATGAAAATGACTATTTAGGGCAGAATACAGGACAAAAAAATTACATGTATTGTTGAACTTCTTCATATTAAATGGAAAAAAATCTCGTGCAGGCAAGAGAGGAAGCAAGAAGCAGCAGTAGGACAACATTTAGGTAATCACTGTCAGAAAATCCTGTCTCCTAGGCTAGGGTTGCATCCTTGGATACCACAGGCCCACCCCTGCAGAAAAAAGAACCACAACCTTATATTTAACACTGAAAACCTGCCTGGTCTTTCTCAGTCTCAAACTCCGGCACATGGCATATTGAGGTGTGCAGAGAAGAGCTGCAGGAGAGGTTGGTGCCTGAAGGTGGGACCTGGAAGGAGGTAATTAACACTGAGCCTTTCCTGGATGTGCAGAGGAAAAGCTGAGCTACTACAAGAATGAAAACCTGGAGGGATTTTTTAGTTAGGTGTTCCTAACCCCTTGCTACCACAGGCAAACTTGTCATATGGGTCTTCATAGGAGAGGAGAGGGATCGGGATGTTGAGTAGTGGCCTGATTTGGGGTGGTGGCTCAGCCTTCAGGTGATGGACTTAGTGAAGAGAATGGGAGATAAAGATGCAGCAGAAATATGGAAGATTCTTAAATAGAGTGGAAACACCAGGAAATTGGAGTAATAATTTTGTCTTTTTTTCATGAAATATCTCACCCCTCTACATCAAGGGTTAATTTCAATGTGACACATGTGTATGTTACTGCAGAGCTGACCAACGTGTCAGATAATATTTTCCACAGCTCCTCCATGCTTCTTGATAATCATGGAAAGGTCAAATTGGCTTTGGGAGTGCACAAAGCAGTGTCCAGGCCCTGAGTCTTCTCCTGCTACCCCTATCTGTTCTGCAGTGGATCCATGCTGGGCCTACCCCACGGACTGCCACCCTAGGCAAGCTCTCCCAAAGGCAGAAAAAGCAGCAGATAGCTATTCTTAGGGGAGATCTTCAGAATGATGCTTTGCTGAAGTCTTCACCCAGTTGCAGGCATATTTTATACCTGCCAGATTTCCCTCGTACACTTCTTCCAACCCCATGCTCTGTGCAATATCACAGAAGTCATGAAAGGTCAGAAAAACTTTCCCAAATCATGTGGAAGCAAGGAATTTGGAGTAATCCAGATAGAAGAAGAGTTCCTCTGATTTATTATGGACTGCTGGGCGGATAAGAGCATGTGAGAGATAAGGTGGTGGAGATCTCTTAACCCCTAATCTGCCTTTTGTCATGGAGCATATTTCAAGGTAGATAGGTGGCCTCTAAAAAGTTAAGTTTTTGTCAATGGCTGCCATGTCCTACACAACCTTCCCACATGCCTCTGTGCTCTCTTCATCCAGGAATAGGAAAAAAACAGTTGCTATGGGGAGGTAAATTGTGGCGTTAATCACTCGGAGATCATCCCATAGAGCAAAGGCATGTTATGATTTATTTTCACCAGTCAAAAATTTGCCCTTTGATAATAGTGATCACAATCCAAATTCCCAGGTAAGTGCAAAAGCTCTCTTGGTGCAGGCAAATATGGGCTTTTGTGAGCACAAATACCTTGCATCTCTAAGCCCTTGGAAATTGTATCTAGTCATTTACTTTATTTTCTGTGTTTATAAACACACATCTGTTATTTGAGTTTCCACTTTGGGGTGAATTTATGATGATAGCCCATCTGCAGGAGCTCTGTTTTTTTTTTTTGTTGTTGTTGATTTTTTTTTTTTTTTTGAGAAGGTATTGGCTTTAAGGCTCTACGGTCACTGCTGGTGATTGCAGCATAAATATTAACCAGGTTGAATCTGCCAGAGGCATCATGCAGCGTGCAAGGATGTGACTTGCAGAATTTTGCTGTCTGATAAGCTCATGGAAAATTCCCTCAATGGATTTATTTATGGCAACAGATTAAAACAGACTCCAAGCAGACTGCACTCCATAGGTTCAAGAAAGAATCTCTAACTTATTAGAGATTGCTTTGTTTTTCACTATCACATTTCAGCCACATTTTCACTCATGATAAGCAATTGGTTCTTTCCTTGGGGAGCATGGGGAGATAGCTCCTGCCTTGAGATTCTTGGAAGGACAGATAGATTGCTAGAGTTTAAGCCTTTTAAAGGAGCCCTCCTTTTCCCTTCTTCAGGCACAATGTAGGTATGATTTTTACCCTTTCCCACTCTATTCCTTAGATGTTGGAAATATAGAGTATTTTTTTCAGTTTCTTCCTTTTTTTTTTTTTTTTTTTTTTTTTTTTTTCTTTTCTGTATCATGTTTGTGATATATGTAAGATCTCTCCTGCTTCCCACTCTGTTCCATCACTGTTACCCTGGAGAAGGGTCCAGTCTTCTGGGGAAGCTGTGAACAAGGCACTCCTGGAGATGTGATGGAGGAAGAAAGCAGCAAAACCTTGCAGCAATGCCTGTGTGCATTTCTGCTGTCAGACAGAGCAAAGTCAGTGCTGTGTTTTGTTGCGAGCCAGCTTTGGAGAAAGGCACCAACAAAGTGTGAAAGACTCACTGCCAATGAGCAAGGTCAAGTTTTTTTTTTCCTTACTTCTTTTTTTCTGATTCAACTTTGAGGGAGGAAATATGACTGTTTAAAGAGTTATTTTGCAAAGGCAGAATGAGCAGAAATGCAATGCAAGGAACCCCTCTGAGAAGAGATATCGGTCTTATATCGAGTTGCCAGTTGAGATTATCTGGAATGGATGTCCTGAGAGACCAGCAGGAATTCTTTTCCACCAAAGACTGATGGAAGCTTCCCATTCAAATGTTTTAAAAGCTGTAGAGAATTAAAAATAGAAGCCCCGCTTTAGGGGGAGAGAATCCTTTGGGGGGTACTTTGTTTGCTTTGGTTTATATCTCCCTGGGTTGGAATGCAGTAAAAAACTGAAGAAATTAGAGTCTTGCAAAGAAATGTAACCTCATACAAAACTGAAGGGCAAGGAGCTCAGTTTGCATTCTGGTTTTATAATCAGTTCTGTTTATAGTAGGAAAGAAATATCCCCTTCTTGAATTCAGTGTGTGCAGCTTTTCCTAGCTGTTCCCTCTTTAGGTAAACATTAAAGGAAATATGTCTTCAATAATTTATTATTAAGGCAGCGACTAATGGTAAATGCAGGTGTAAACCACGGGCATAGTGTTGTTCTATACGCCAACATACATAAGAAAGTGGAAGTTTTCTCATGGAGTTTTTTTTTCCTGATAGAATGCATTCGTGCAAGCAAAACTGCACAGAAATGGCACTTAATGAAGGGGGGAAACACAGGGGGTGTTTCAAACCCCTGAGCTGCCTCAATGCATTAGACTGTTTCAGCACCTTATGTGGCCTTTGGAGATATGGCCTATCTCCTTGGAAGTGAGGTTACATGGTAGCAGGGCTTTTAATTGCACTGGACTGAAATAACTTTCGTATTTATTCTCTGCTTATTTTGGCCATAATTTTTCAAGGCCACAGTCTGCAGGTAATGTGCAGGTGGTAAGCTAGAGACATGTAAAACACCTGTCTTCAGTGCTGGCATATAAACTCTGTGCTTATGACAACATTTCCTATATTTTAAATTCAGAAGCAACTTGCTTGACTTTTCTTTCCCTCCTAGGTTTAATTCTCTTGTGCTGTGATAGTTTTTGGAGGTAGGATGGGTTTTTTAATGTGCATCTGTGGCTGGGTCTTCCAGTCTCTGGGGACAAATTTTGCTACTACGAAGACAAAATTGGTAGTTATACCTCAGAAACCATCTCTTTCATCTTGCAACCCAGTGAGCAGAAGTGTGGGCAGCCAGATGCAAAGTAAAATCTACATCGGCATTTCAGACTCTTTTTTTTCTGAACATCAACTTCTTCATGAAGGTATTATTGTTCTGTGTCTTTTATAAAAATGGTCATCTCCTCCTTGGGACTCTTTTCAGCTGTTGTTGATGATCCCCCAAAGCATTCTCCTTTGACAAGGCAGAGGCACAAGGCTCCTTCTGCACCTTTTGTGGTTGGGTCTGCCTGAGGCTCCATTAGGACACCTCTGTCCATCAACACGATGCTGCTGGGCTTCAGGTGCTGTGGCAAAGAGAGCTCTTCTCTTTCGGACATTGTGGGGGCACACAGGCTACTGGGGAAGGGAAGGAGGGGGCAGAGCAAAACCCTGCTAGTTTTGTCGTGTTGAGTTTTGCTCTCTGCAGTTTCTCCAAACAGGAGGTGCAAGAAGCCTGGCATGTGTGCTGTGGTGCTTGCCAGGGGTACTTTGGGTAGGAAGAGGCAGAGCTCAAGGGCACCAGGTGAAGAGCAGGGGCACTGGCATTTACAGGGAACCTATGGGGACTCCTCTGGCTATACAAAATATGGAGGACATCTGTGACCACCAACCCATGATCCACAATGCCTGGCTTTCACACTCTGAATCTCAAATATACAGATGGTTCTCACAGATCATCAACCAAACCTGAGTTAAAAAGGGAGATGGGATTAACACTGCACTGCTTAATGTATTCAGGCAACCGATTTCAGCTCAAACAGTAAAGAAGAATGGCTCTAGCTACAGACACCCATTACAATGGCAAATTGCTCACACCTGCTTATCGTATGTGTAAAGCTCTGAAGAGGCAACATAGTATATAATTGCTAGGCATCATCACAATTAATCATTTCCTGCATGCAAACTGAAATATGGTAAATATATTGGTTGCAACTGAATATTATCACCTGATGCAGACACCACTCACCTCTCTTTGCTTGTTATGCCAACAAAGAAACGTGCATGATGCCGCCACCTCCTTTTCCTCTTCTGGTATATGAGGTGCCTGCATCTTTTTTTCTGTGCTTTTGTGATGTTCTCTTCTTCCTCAGTATTGCTCTGGGCTGGATTCTGTCCTGGCTTGACTCACCAGCCCAACCTAGCTGAGCTCAATGGGAGTAAGAATATTTTTATTTATTTATTTTTTTAACATTCAAGAAAAAAATACTTGCTTTAGCTTTAGCTGGTATTTTTTTCTATCAGGCTGCTAAGTCTTTGCTCATGCACGTTGCCATCTGGTGACAACCCACCCACACTCCACCTCCTGCCAGTAAGCAGAATGTGCTATCCTGACTCCTATTCAGCCCAGAGGTGAAGGAACCAACTCTTCAAACATTAAGTGCTCAACTTTCTCAAGACTCAACATTCACAAGAGTTGTTTGCAATGACACCATATGAAATTACTGGAATATGTTGGTCTCGACCTGGGCTCAAGTCTGCATTTTGTCCTCTCCTCCTTATATTCTTTTTGCACAATCTAAGCAAGATTCTCTCGAAAACTTAGAGGATCAAGGCAACTTTTTTTTTTTTTTTTTTTTTTTTTTTTTTTTTTTAAGCTTTCTAAGGTAGTGTAGGCTATACAGAGGTGAGAGCATTCTGCTTTATAGAAATAGACCTCACCCATACTGTTTTAGATGTCTGTGTTAGACCTCTGCAGGGCAGTGGTGCTGGAATCAGAACAGCCCTCAACATCTTTAGCTAGGTATAGCTAAGAATATAACCACATAGGATAGCTAGGTATATGGCTATACAAGGGAAAAGCAGAGTTAGACTTCTGAACCCAGTATTTTGGTAAACAGAAAGTAATAGCTTTATGGTTGATCAAACAAAGTTCTTCTGTCAATTTTCCCAAGTGAATCAAAGAAAATTTTCCCCTCATCTGAAAATATTTTCAGTGTTTTCAAAGGGGAGTAACCACATCACCCATGGGCCTGCATTACTTTAGCTACACTGATGCACCAATATTTTTATGAATTGACTTGATGACACAAATCCTGTTGAACAGCACCTGGCTGACTGGTTAGCATTTTGAAGAAATGACCATTGGTTTCCCATTTTATTTTCATTTTCAGATTTTCCTGCTCTTTACTATGCTCTGCCCCAAAGTCCCTCTGTGCTCCAGATCCTGACCCATGTATATGTGGTTTGCCAGCCTCCAACTGAGTGCCACAAATGACCAGTGCAGGCAGGCAAAAGGAATGATAATTACACGTTATTTTTTATCAGTTGTGCTTACAAGGCAGTATCAGCAACCCTGCTTTATGCTATAAATGCTTTGCCAGCAAAAGCAGCAAAGCCCCCCTGTGGAAATACAGCTTATACTGGCAAAAGGAGTTTTTCTGCTTGCATATTTAGACCACCTCTTGGGACGCCTTAATTTACACTGGCAAAAGACAGACATTTGTTGGTTTCATTGTTTACCCCATGTTTGTTTAGAGTAGCTTCTTTCTTTCTTTCTTTCTTTCTTTCTTTCTTTCTTTCTTTCTTTCTTTCTTTCTTTCTTTCTTTCTTTCTTTCTTTCTTTCTTTCTTTCTTTCTTTCTTTCTCTCTCTCTCTCTCTCTCTCTCTCTCTCTCTCTCTCTCTCTCTCTCTCTCTCTCTCTCTTTCTCTCTTTCTCTCTTTCTCTCTCTCTCTCTCTCTCTTGTTTTGTTTTGTTTTGTTTTGTAAGGGTAGGAAGTTTCCCCCTTGTATCTGCAAAGACAAAAAGTTCTATTATAAGCCTGACCTTACTAATTAGAACTTCTGCTTCTGAGGTATGAGGAAAAATGGACAATGTATTCTCAGGTTTCCTACAGACTTTTAAAGGGTTCCAGCATGCATAAAGCCAGATTCTGCCAGGACTTCTGGAGGATTCCCCAAAGCTAATTAAATGAATTTAGTCTTTGGACAAAACACACACATTCATTCTCCAGAACTAGCTTTTATTAGTGCAGGCAACATATAAAACTTCCAAAATGTGACTAGAAATATTTATTAAACTTAAGGCAGGAGACCCACAGGCAGAAATGCTACATGCAGTCATCTGCCAGGGCACAGGCCACTGGAATTAAAGCATTTTATTCTCACTATCCTTCTTCTGTAGAAATCTGAGAACCACAGCCAGATGACGAGAAGGATTTCTGCAGCACAGAATAACCTTTGGATGTGACTTCTCACACTGCTCTGCTACCTAGTGTGTAAGAGCTGGTGATGCGTTGCTGGTAGGGAAGAATATTTTTGACAGAGAAAGCCTGTGCTGTATATGACAGATAAAAATAGGACAAGCCAAGCATTTTAAAAAATTTGCTCTGCTTGTTTCACCTATCCTCCTTTCATCCTATCTCACTTGTGAAGTTGCAGAAACTTGACCTTATTTCCCACGGAAAGAACAGTAACACAAACAGATAAATCTATAAAACAGGAGAAATTTACACAGATAATGAGGTTTTGGAAATTCAGTAGATTTTACTGAGATAATTAGCAAACTCGTCTTTCTGAACAGCACACACACATATATATATATATAATATATGTACATAAAGGAATCCTGGAAAACCTTTCTTCCTGAAAGCAGAGCTTATTCCTACTTTCCAGCAAGGGAGTTACCACAACAAGGCAGTATCTAAGGCACAGTTGTACATTTTCAACTCAAGCTATACAGGGATAACTGAAATGTCCCAAATGTTCCAAAATATTGGAACTGTACTTAATAAGATCACTAAGTTGACAATGTCTCTTGTAATTGTTTTTCCACATTTTCTAACTGGTGATGAGGGGATACACTGAGGCCCAGAGGAAAAGAAGACCAATGCACTGCAGTGGTAGTGCATCCTGGTAGCTTTAATGTGCTTAGCAGCGCTCTGCACTGAGAAAAAGGATGAAGAATGGACATCTTTTCCCTTCAGAAAAGGGTGATTGCATTTAGGTTTCCTTTTAGGAATGGCCCACACCTGCACCCAGAAGTCTGTTGTGAAAATGCTACCTGAGTTGAGACTGCGCTAAAAATTTAATAGTAATTGCAGTAGTGTCTCACAATCAGCACTGTCTACCAGGCATCATCTGCATGCCCTCAGTGAACTTAGGTGTCCTGAGGGACCAGAACAACCCCAGCCTCTCATTGTTAGAGTGAGAACAAAAGTCTGTCTTCAAAAGTCTTCTTCTGCCTGCCCATCTGATAAGCAGGATCAAGGACAGGCTGGCTTGCCCAAGAATAAGAAACATCATAAACAAAAGCATGGGGTTTGCAGCAGGGAAAAGTTTTCTGAAGTTCTGTATTTTTCTGGTGTTCTTTGTACCCAGGGAATGGCTGGGAAACCAGGAGAGTGGGTTGGGATCTTGACTAAGGAATTTTTGAAGGCAAGTAAAGCAAGAAAGAAGAAACTGCATTGTAGGCAGTGATTCCAGGCAGATTGAATGCAGCCAGCACCATCCACCTCCTGATTCTTTTAATGAGACCTGGCTTTTAGATGAGAAAAAATATGTGTTTGTAGTTGTATAAAATTGTATCACTTTTTAGCAAGACAGGAGTTAGCTGAAGTTAACAATTGTAAGAACAAAAAAGAAAACGCTCACTGAAAATGTATAGAAAGCATAAATACAAGTTAGAAAACTCTTAGATGGTGAAGGGATGTGCTTGGTGTTGAGAGGATTTTCTACCGCCTTTGCTGAGATATATGGATGCAAGTATGGTGTTAAAAATCAGATGAATCAACAGGCCCCATCCCATCATTAAGGCTTGTGGGTTTTGATTTATTTACTTTTTTAAGGAAAAACATCAAAACAATTTTCTATAACATTGCATGCCACAAAACATGGTGAAGGGCAAATTTGCTTCAGAGGCAATATTCAAGGTTTTTATGCTGTAGATAGAATTTCACTGTAAACATATCAGTGCAGATGAATCTGTGGGGATGGTTTTCCAAATAAAGCCGCTACAGAGTGTAGTTCAGTTAGATCACATGGCTGTTCTGTGTATTTGTATGTTTGTATATATAGTCACACTGTATATTTGTATACGTGTATATATATATACATATGCATACACACATACACTTAAGTAAGCATACACACAAATGCATCTGTATATATTGTATATATGATACTCCTTCTCTTGTCCACCCCGGCACAAGAAGCACGGTGACAAGTTGTGTTTGGGCAGGAAGGGTGCCATGCTGTTGGGATCCAGACAGCCTCCATCCCCCAAAAAACACAGCTCCTCATTCTCAGCCAACACAAAGAGACTTTCTGCATGGTTGTGTTGATGAAACTTGGATGCATGACCTGCTGATTTATGTTCCTCTTCACTTGTTTGTCACATGTTTAAATTCTGGACAGTGAAAATGTCAGATTTGGGTCCTCTAAACTAATCAGTTTTCAGTCAATCAGTACATTTGAGCCCTACGAAAAAACTTGCCTACAACAATCAATATGAAAAATTGTTAATGTGGGAGCCTACTGTGATAAACCATAGTTTGTTTCCTTCATGTTTACCTATTAAATTAAGTAATTTTGTTTAAGTAATATTTTATACTCTTTTGAGAACTTGCTTCTTGGTTTGATTGGGATATTTTATAGCATGGCTCTGTGACTTCAAGGATTAAGGTCATTAGTGGTGTCCAAGACATATCACATCTTTGGGCCTCAATTTCTTGGCTTGCAGAGGTAAGATGATATTTACTTGCTTTTAGGTATGCACTACTAAAAAGTCTATTCCTGGAACCTTGTCCTAAGCAATACACAGCTGAGTGCCACACTCTTTCCAGCGCAAGGTTAGCTGCCAGAATGAGCTCCTTGAAAGAAATTTAATTAAATCTGTCATCTCCAGCCATATTGTAAATTACCCGTTTATATGTAGCAACGGGAAGTACTTTCACAAGTGCTGCTGTGTATTTCTTAGCAAGGCATCAGCAAAGTCTGGCAACTATCTACTTAAATGTAATTTTAATATAACTATCTACTGTGATGAAAATCCCTAAAATAATATCATGATAATGGCTCAAAACAGTTAAACACTATTGTAAGCTGTAGGATTTAGAATCATTACTGCACTATCATTTTTTTAAAGATATTATGTCTCCTCTGTGGGATTTTCAGGTTCATATTAGGCTTATAACACATATTAGCCATGACTACTTCATTACACCCATTTATCGAATAATCTCAGACATGTCAGCTGCCAACTCCACCTTTGCTCAGCTCAGAACAATAGGTTGTGTGTTATTTAAGAGAGTGAGAGATTTTTGGAAAATGATGTTGTGCCTTGCAATAATATTTAAGGCTCATACCTTTGCAGGAGGCTTGGATGTGTTTCCCAGCTGTTTTCCTCCTTTCAGAATTCCTCCTGGCTGGGGAAGATTTAAAGCCCAGAAGATTCACCCTACCTAAGGAAGGAGAGAGGGAGGGAAGGAGGGAGGCTGTGCATGGAGATGCCATCATGAGGGAATCACAAAGCCCATCTGAACAATGAACTCTGTCATTTCCCAGGCTGAAAACTGAGGAGCACATTTTGCAAAGACTATAGGTATTCACATTTTTTTTGTGGTCACTTCCCCTTAGCAGGCTTTTGGGATGTCTTTCAATTTTCATGAAATGTTATATTAGAATCACTGTTGACTCTGTCATCAAGTCTTCCACATACTGACAAGAGTGTTTTCCCTTGTGAAGAAGTTGGGTGGTGTGATTTCTCAAATAGTTTTGATTAAAGAATGGATAAGATTCCCATTACAGTTGTTACAAACATGTGAAAAGTGAAATACGTGAATGGCGGTGACAGTTTTCTTTTTGTCAATTTTGTTTTGATTTTTTTTAAGAGACATTTTAATTTAAAAAAAAAAAATCTGGTGGACAGAAGACTTTGAGAAGTTCTCCCTCCAAGATTTCTGTGTAGGGAAAATATGTGGGCAGAGCATCCCGAGGTGACCGATGTGCATGGCTGCAAGGCACCCGAAGAGCATCAAGCCCAGTTATTTAATAGCTAACTGGGAGCTACATGAGCCTTTGGACAGCCCAGATGGGAAAAATACAAAGTCTTTGTTCATTGTCTCCCTGCCACACCTCAGAACTTTGATCTTCTAGCAATCCAGGAGGTCTCGCTGCCTGTAACATATGCTGCAAGGACGCCTCTTTCACCCACCATATGGATAGGTGAGCTAGTCAGCATTGGGTTTACACTGTTTTCCCCATGGAGCTAATGAGACAATACTCTCTTGCCACTGGGAGTATCCATGAAAATATGTTTCAATTTATGTAATGGTCCATCTGCCAATAAAAGAACCAATGTAAAAACACAGAGGTCAGGGGCAGATCTATTATAGAAGGACAGCATATGGCAATACAACCATTAGATGAGCAACTCATACTCTTGAGAATGCTTTAGGAATGACAAGGGGTTAAGGCAAATGTTGGTTCATTGCTAAACTCAAGACTCAAAATGAAAGAATGCAAATGCCTTGTACAACTGTGTTTTAAAATAACACTTTTAAACAGCCTTAGGGACTCTATGCAGGAGAGACTGAAAAGTTTTGAATAATGCATGCAAGATAATTTTCAAAATCACCCTTTAACTAGTACCACATTCTTTTCACTGTCTCCATATTCATGATTCACCATTTGCTAATCCTGATGCATAAGGAATGAAGATAGCCCCTGTGGATAAGACCTAATGGACACCATCCTGGAATAATATACAGAACTCAACATCCAGACATGTGTCTTCAATTTAAAATAATTCAGCAATCATGTTCAACCAGAACCTGATTACACAAAATGGGACTTTTTAACTCCCAGACTTGGATCAAATTTTAAGGCCAGATGAAAAAAAAGAAAAAAAAAGTGCTATGTTTATACATTCCAGATACTGTGGTTATCTGCACACAAATTTAACTGTTTCTTTGAGCCTCTTATCAGCTCATCTGCAACTATTTTAAATGCTTTTGCTTTACCTGCCCTTTGTAGTTCCTCAGTGAGTTTTCCAGCATTCCAGAATTGTGATGAATGGATTTCCTGGATCTGGAAATTAATTAAAAATGAAGTTTAGATACCATGCTCCGTTACAGCAAGTTGTAACTGTTTTTAAACAACAATTGTTACATTTTTGTTCTTTTCCTTTTCTCACCATAAAAACTGGAGAGACAAAAGACGCTAACTCAAAACCAATAATAACAAGCTTCAGTAAATTGCCAAACAGTGTCTCTCTTTGCAAAATCTGTGGCTTCACTTTTTTTCTGGTTCCACACTTTTTATGTCAGTTGCCTTCCATCCTGGTACACAAGAGGCTGTTAGCATCTCTTCTCCTGGTCTGTAATGGCAACGGAAGAAAGATCTCATCCTTTACACAACCTCACTCTGAGACTGTCTTACAAAAAGTGACAGGCTAGTGTCATGTCCTGTGAACAGAAATAAGATTTGGGTGCTGGTTAAATACCTGTGAGATTTATTTGTTACTGCTATAAGTCAGTTTTAATGCAGGAGAGAACTATGCTCTGACCTAGTGTTTATACAGGGAACTCCACTAAAATCACCAGGGATCCCATTAGTGTCCTTGCAGCTCTGGGCTCTTACAGCTGAAGATGAAATGGCTGAGACAAGACAGAGGTGCAAAGGTCCCAGGCTTGCCTCTTGCTCTCTCTCTCTTTTTTTTTTTTTTTTTTTTTCTTCATGGTGTGATTAGAGCTGAGTGAATCTTTCTTCTACCATTGTATGATAAAATACAGCACAACTAATTGGCTTGAGATTCACTGTAGTGACCCATTTTTTACTGACATCTCAAAGAATTGTTCGTCATACTTTTCAAAACAAGCAGGATTGGATGCAGGAAAGAGCTAGAACCACTGCCTCACATGGCCTCTCATCTCTGCTGCAAGTTTTGCCATTTTTCTCTTTAATTTTGGTATTTCTGTGAGATATCCTAACATTCCAACTTTAAAAAGTTTTCCTGCTTATGGAGGATAGACTTCACAAAGAGTTGTTCAACTCCGAAACAATGTCTACTGCTAAACAGAAATTCACGCAGAGACCCAATCTCCTCTAGTTTCCCCTGCAAGCATGCCTTTGTGATGCTACCTGCTCTGACAATTTAAATTCTTGTAATTATCTTCCATGAGATGCTCAGCTTTCACGCACAAATAAATCAACGGGTCTGCTGAAATGCTTGAAAACGGGTTCACCATTCATGCAGTTTTAAAACCAGTTTCATGATATCTGAAGACATAAGTCACAGGGGTTGAAACCCAGAGGTTAGCAAAGACACTTTTATTCTTTATTTTGGAGTCATTCACTTAAGGCATTTCTTGGGAACGTGTTTTCTCAGTGTGTGGAAAAACATCATTAACAGCATGATGAGAGGTGCCTTTTGCTCTGTCCCCAAGTGCTCTGCAACATGATGATCCCAAGCCAAGGGCAGGAAAGCCTAATCAGTAAACTGTTGGCATCTGTAGGGTTTGATCATAGAGTGGCGTGGGAAAGTGTTCTCCCCAGTCCTTGTGAAAATATTCACAGGCATTTTGACATTTTTTCCTGTCCTTCCTAAGTCAGGACTAAAAATCAAAACCAGAAAAAATATCTGCATTGTGATTATAGAGAGAAAAGATACTTATTTTGTTAACATGGGTTAACAAAACCCATGTCTAGTTACTTCCAAATCATTAACTCTAATATTGATATTTTTAAAAAGACACCTCTTTTTCACTAGCATACATTTTCCAAACAAGAAATGGTACCAGAAAATTAATTTATTGTTCAGAAATCACAGACATAGGATACTTTGACCATTTCAAAACATTTTCTTTTCCTTTCCCTTTCCAAAAAAGCACTTTTCAACTGGGAGACCCATCCAAATGCAGCCTCCTCTGAAATTTGTTCCAGGTTTAACAGAGATTTTTTTTATTTATTTTTTTTTTCCAGATCAATCCTTTTAGTAAAAAATCACAGTGTGGATGAAGCTCATGGTGTGAATGGAATGGCAGTCTGTTTTGGTGGGTGTTTGAATAAAAACCTCCCTAAAAATGTTACACGTCCAGTCTCCTCTGTCCTGCAGGAACACACAGCCCTAAGGATGGGACTTGATGCCCAAATGGCACACATGTGTCCTGGTGAGAGTGCTGTTCCACATCTTCCCACACTGTAATGCTACCCTGAGATTTGTCCCCTCCACAAGCTCTGAAGCCTAAGAGTATATGTATTTTAATACAAATGTGCCAGATCTAGAATATGCAGCTTTCTTACTGCTGTCCTCTTCCTCTCCCAAGAGAAAGACCCCAGCCAGAGTAAATATCTCACTTATTTCATAGATGTATGCAAAGGGACAAATAAAACCCCCACGTTCTTCACCCTTCTCCTCCTCCCAGCTGCCTAATCATGACCCAGTGAGCCCGTTTTTGCATCAGTTCACACAAATCGCTGATATAAACATTTCTGACACTAACCTCTCCCAGGTCTTCTTCCAGGCTGACTGCTGCTCTCTCAAGCCAACTTCAACTTAGCGCTTCATCATGAGAGCACAGGCCAGTGTTCAGCAATGCATGTCACCGTGGTCTTTCTAGGCTGGACAGGAGCCTAATGGGTACACAGCGGTGAGATCATGAGCAAGGAAGGGGGTTGTTTTGACAGTTGAAAATCTCTGGCAAATACATCACAGCCGGGAAACAAATTACGTGCTTCTAGGAAGATATATACATCACCAAACCATCTGCGAAGGTACAGGTAGTGTTGTTAGTTATTGCCAGGGAACAGAAACTGTGTGTGGTGAGTGCTGCCATGAAATTAGTACCAGAACAAAGTGTCACAGATCCAATATGTTATTTGGGCAGGAACTATCTCAAATTCCAACTTTTTTTTTTTTTTTTTTCCTCTCCTTTGCAAGTTGCTTCTTTAGATCACTAGGTATTGCTTACTGCTATATTCCCTTGTGGATAACTTGACTTTTGGTACATGTTTTGCTTGATCACTGAAGTCACTTGTCTTGTTTTGTTACAGCTAAAGTGATGATGATGATACTAACCTCCACTGTAGGGAATGCTGCCATTTATAGAGGACGAACTCATGCAAGAGCTCTTGAACCAACTTCTTCAGGCATCAGGTGCAGACAGAATAACAGCCCTCAAGAAGGAATCGAAGTCATCCTCTTTTAAATGAAGTTGCATTTGAGAAGAGAAGAGAAATGGTGCCTAGAAATGAACGTTACTCCATAGCAGCTAATAGGAGTTACTGGTCCCACTGTTTTATTCCATCTTGAGTGGGATTGAAATTGTTGCTATGAGTGGTTATCATTATCTCATTGATGATAACCAGGCCATTTAACAGTGCAATCTGTAGAAAGGACCCAGTTATGGGCCAGGCCTTTATAGGTATAGGGGTTATGTAAACACCAGACAAAACGATGGTCCATGTTTCAAAGAGCTTACAGCACTGGCACTGACATCTTCATTTACCCCATTTTTGACATTAATTCATTAATCCCTTTACAACCTCATAATATCAATGAGTGTGGGCTTCCCAGGATCCATGAACAAGAGCCCCCTTCCTCTCTCCCTCTCCCTGACATCAACATGCTTCCATGCCATGCTTTTCTGAAGAGGGCCCTGGAAACTTTCTGCTTCTCTGCTTGAGTCCCTTCATGGCACTGGCCTTGCTTCTGTCCTCCAAAACATCACAACAAAGTTTTGCTATCCCTGATCTGTTCCTGCTTCTCCTTTGCTTGCTTGACCAAAACCCAGCCATGCTGCTCTCTCTTGCTGAGCTTCACTGACCTTTCAGGCACACATACAGGCTTTCCTAGACAGATCTGAGGTAGCTGTTTGCCAGATTGCCCCCAGACACACTTGTATTTATGTTGGTGGAAGATGTGCTTCTCCCGGCTCATCTTTCACATGATGGCTGTGATAGTTCACTCATGCAGATGGGCTGAGGAGTTGCTACATTCCTTCAGGTAAGGATTTGAAGCAGTGGCTGGACAGCACCAGAAAGCTCCCATGTTTCACAGAAGAACTTAATTGCATTTTTTTCCCTCCTCCGTGATGGTTACCGGCTTTATCTGATTGTTCCCATCTGCTCGCCATTCCTCAAAATTCAACACAGTGATCTCACTCCTCTGTACTCTGCATAATCAGAGCCACTGCGGGGGGCCTGGCACAAGGCTCTGTGCCAGAGGGGATGGAGTCAATGGGCTTTGTATTTGTGCTGATGTTGTATGGCATTCATGAGAGCTTGTCTGGGAGAGACGGGGTGTGCCACAGGCAAAGAGCCCAGTCCCCCTGTGGGAATGGTACTCTGTCTTTTCAGCTGTTGCACTGAACATCAGAGGATCTTGGTGGCGGCAGCCCTCTTGACTGTCTTTTGACTTGGGCTTATAGGGCTTGATGCAAATCAAATCACTTTTGTACTCCTCCACTCCTGTGGGAGCTGGGATGTCCCAGTAGAAAGTAAAACTCATGTAAACTGGAACAGTCTTGTTCAGCAGCCGACTTTGGTCAAAAAGCAGCCAAAGCACAGTACATTGCTAACTTTGACCTCTTTGTTAGACTCCACCATGTCTCTTCACTCGCAACAAGCTTTGTTCTCTCTTGTAAGGCACCACCCTTCTCAAACCTAACATGGCAACAGATCTGTCTCCAACTATCTGAACCCACACGCTCATCTAAATTGAAATGCTGGGTCACCCACAGTGCTCCTTTCATGCAGCCTGTATGGCATTCATATTCTCTTTTAAATACCCTAAGCAAGTTGAGAAAGGCCACAAAGGACTATCAACTCCCAAAGAAAACCCTGATGTAGGGTTTCATCAGAAAAGATCATTTGTGATCTTTTTTTTGAGATTTTAAAGCCCTCTTACCACCATGAAGCAGTGATTTTAGGACATAGGAGCAGATTACCTAAAAGAGCAATATTTCTTCAGAGTGTAGTAAGATTCATATTAGTAAACCATAGAAAAAATCCATGACGTTTCAGGCATCTGATATCCTTCCACTATTTCTGGTAAAGAAGGAGCAAAGTTTTAAGGGCAGAGAATCTTCGCAGATCAACATCCAGGTTTGAACCAGCCTGTGTTAAGGAGAATAGTGAAGAGGTTAATAAAAAACAGCCTTCTGCATCCCCAGGTTTTCTGCTGATACCCTTTGTCCTCCTCAGTTGTGTTTCAAGCCAGGATCTGGTGCTAAAATAGCACGTTGTTGTGTTCCCACACAAGAGGAGCACAACTGTAGTTATGGTGCTGGTTGTCTTTGACTGACCTGGCTCTTAGGCACTGTTCTCCCTCCTAGAGAATATGAACATACATAAAAAAATTTCCTATCTTCCTTTTCTGAGGGAAGGCCAGAGGTCTGTGTGATCAAATGCGTTTTCACCTTCAAAGCCTTCAGTGGACTTCTGTCTTCTTCTGTCTCAACATCTATATGAAACCCTGTTTGGCTGGGTCCTGCTCTTCACATGCTGTGCAGCAGATGGATATACTGCTTTTTCCCAGCTCCCAGCTGGAGGAAATCAACACCTGGAAGAAGCCATGGCTGACAAATGGTATCCAGGTGAGGATGCTAGGAAGAAAGATGCTTCTAGGAACATATTCTATTCTCAGAAGCTGCTGTCCTCACACTCTAAATGCCTCTGTGCAATCTCCTGGTGGCCAAAGGGGAGGGGGAAAAAAAAAAAAAAAAGCTCTAAAATGTTTTACATTGAAATGCTCTACATTGTCTGTTTTACTGCATGTCAAATATGAAGAGCTCTGGGCAAATGTTAAAGGATTTTCTCAGTGTATTGTGTGTAAAAAAACAACTTTTCTGTACTGGTAGATTACAGAGCAATGTTTTGTATCAGTGCACATCTGACATTGAAAAGGAGGGGGCCTGTCTTCATACAACTCCGGCTAGGCAGTGCTTGGAGCCATAGTTAATGACACTTGTAATGTCCCTCTGGAAAAGGCCTGAGAAGGGAAAGACTAGATGAGGCATAGCCCTAAATAGATCCTGAATGTGTGTCCCACCCCAGAGGGGTCTAGTTGGGATGTGTAAAGGGGGTCCCAGTTGCTTGTAGGGCATCTGGCAAAGAAAAGGACCTGAGGAGATGAAGCTGCATGAGGGTACAGAGACGTGTCCTGGGAACTCACAGGATAAAATAGGGGGCAAGAGGTATGCATATGGGGTCCCATGGAAGCTGCAGCACTGAGGAAGCTGGGGAGGTCACAAGGGATGGTTCGTTGTTGCTGCCAGGGACAGAGGAGTGATGAGTTTTCTGGTATTTGTGGAGGGAGAAGGAAGTGCATTTCAGTGTCAGGAGGAATCCTGGCAAGTCATCCTCGTTCCTCTGAAACAACCTTTTCTTCATAACATCTGAGACAGCAAATATTTTATGAAGAGTTAAGGTCACCTCTGAAGTTTTGACCTCATTCCCTTTGAAATTGGTTAAGATTAAGCGATTTGGCTGAACCTAGCAGATGGCGCAGTAAACTGGACAGGCCTCTCCACCCCCTCAATCTTGTAGAAAGGGAACATGCTGTACTGGAAGCAGAGCAGGAGCCCCAGTCCTTCGCTGTTTGTGACTCTTGGTGCAGAGACAAACCCAACAGCCCCCAGGCTGCTTTACATAGATGTAGACGTGAGCACTCTTGGACACCCGTTGCACTGGGACAAACCTGATTCTGGAAAACTAAATGCAGTTAGAGCATGCTTCTTACTTTTGTCTACTGCTTTTTAGTTGAAAGTGGATTTTGCAGGAAACTTAGAATTTTGAGAAGAACTGGAATTTGAAATTTTTGGCTCTCCAATTTGAAGGTAACGTTAGCAAATAGCAACCTTTTGCCAGCTTAAAGAGTGAACAAAGAATGACAATAAAGTGGCTGTAAAACATCGCAGAAGGAAGCAGCATTAAAATTACGGCACTGCCTGGCCCAAGGTGATTGCAGAGCGCAGGCTGCAAGAGCAGTGGGAACTTGTTAATTCAAGTGTGTTGGCAGTGGGGCAAATAATGGTACTCAAGCTTGAGGTTGTTCCATGGGTAATTTATAGTACTCAAATGTTCATACATGGGGGACTACTAGAACCAGGTTAGAGGGATGGCATCTTGCCAAAGACATTAACAACAACAGCAGAAAGAAAGGGCAATGAGTAGAAGAAGGGCAGGATCCTGCCCAGTGCAAGAGTAATAAATCTCAAACAGGTTTGGGACAGACTGCAGACATTTCCTTCAGGACTACTTTTCTTCAGTTCAGAAGGGCAGCTATGGGAGGTATAGGCTGGGAGAGCTACCCATGCTCTTCCTTCACATAAAAGTAGAGATGTCTGAAATCTGTCCTAGATTCAGAATGGTTCTGTAGTGACTCTGAAATTCAGAGTAAACCCTTAAGCTTTCAAATGCAGGTAGAGCAGTTTTGCTCTGGAGATCTATGGCATACAGTCAAAATTCCAGGAGGTAGGCTGCAATATCTTGCAGAGAACTGTCTTCAGATCCCTGGAAATCCTGAAATAAACAAGAGCTTGGCATTTCTGCAGAGTAAAGAACAAAAGGCTAAGAGTTGATGCAGAGAATAAGAAATCAATACAGAAATGTCTCAAGACAGGCAGTGTAAGCTTCATGACAGCAGTTGTGAGCCCTCCTTCTTTGGACCAAATTTGAAGCCCCTTGAAGTCCAAGAATTGTTTTCAGTGACAGGTACAAGTTTTGGACCAGATGTGTTTGCCGCATGAGTTGAGGTTTATCTTTTTGGGGTTAATACAGTTCATTCAACTAACTTGCCAGCAAAATAGACTGTTTTGTGAATGCAAACTTGAAACTACATGAATAAAATCAGTCTTAGCGTATTAACTGATTAATTTGAACAGACAGACACGTTTTCAGTGGGCTGATGACACAGTTGCTTGCAATCAGATTTACTGGGTGTGCATTCTTCATAACACACAAAGTAAAATATTCAACGTACATGAAAGAGTGGTCTTCTATTTGGAAATTTCTGCTACAATGCTGCAACAGTAGAATTTTCCAGGTGTTGTACTATGGACTCTGTCCATTAAATTCTTGCATGTCATTTCTTGGTGTGCACAACTGTATAAAGATTCCTCAGTGCACAAGAACTTTTCAGGGAAATCTTCATAAAAAATAAAAATATACATGAATTTACAAAAGAAAAAGAAAAAAGAAAAAAGAAAAAGAAAAAAGAAAAAGAAAAAAGAAAAAAGAAAAAAGAAAAAAGAGAAAAGATAAAAGAAAAAAGAGAAAAGAGAAAAGAAAAAAGAAAAAAAAAAGAGAAAGAGAAAAAAGAGAAAGGGAAAGAGAAGGGAAAGGGAAAGGGAAAGGGAAAGGGAAAGGGAAAGGGAAAGGGAAAGGGAAAGGGAAAGAGAAAATAGAAAAAGAAAAAGAAAAAGGAAAAGGAAAAGAAAAAGAAAAAGAAAAAGAAAAAGAAAAAGAAAAAGAAAAAGAAAAAGAAAAAGAAAAAGAAAAAGAAAAAGAAAGAAAAAGAAAAAGAAAAGGGGGAAAAGAAAAAGAAAAAGAAAAAGAAAAAGAAAAAGAAAAAGAAAAAGAAAAAGAAAAAGAAAAAGAAAAAGAAAAAGAAAAAGAAAAAGAAAAGGGGGAAAAGAAAAAGAAAAAGAAAAAGAAAAAGAAAAAGAAAAAGAAAAAGAAAAAGAAAAAGAAAAAGAAAAAGAAAAAGAAAAAGAAAAAGAAAAAGAAAAAGAAAAAGAAAAAGAAAAGGGGGAAAAGAAAAAGAAAAGGCGGAAAAGAAAAAGAAAAGGCGGAAAAGAAAAGGAGGAAAAGAAAAGGAGGAAAAGAAAAGGAGGGAACAGCTTAGATACTCAGATCTTGCAAAAGTTTCACATTTCAAAAGTGATATTGATCTAAAAAACTTTATGTTATTATTTAAGTAGTTTCCAATTGTTCCTGGAACTATTATAGCACAAAGACCATTGCCAGTTCCTTAGAGAAGGAAACTCATTAGGGTTGCAAGAATTAGCTGAAATTGAAATTCTCTGACATCTTCATGAAGAAAAAAGGTCTGCTTCATTGCAAACAATTCAGATTTTAAGAGATTATGTCAGGTTGTAAATGACTGCGCAGTTGAGAGAATGGCTTTTCTGGTAATAATGTATTTCTAATTTTCACATAATAAGCCCCAAGAATTGATGACTGGAAAGACATTATAGTAATGGGGAAGGCTCTGTTACAAAATTAGTACAGATTTTGAAGTTGTTGGAGAAATTACTTTGCAAGAAATTTGCATGCAAAAACCTGGAGCAATAAGAAAATAATGCAAGAACCACTAGGTGTGGTACTCCCCTGTTGGCTGTCATGAATCATCTACATTTGTTTTTCATAGGAGCAAGACACCTGGCTGAAGCTTTCTGCTGAGGCTTCTCTGGAGGTGCCTGCTGCAATTGTAAAACATCTGCGGCCACACACATGCTGGCACCCCAGCCAAAAGCAAATCTGGAAGTGTCAGCGTGACCATGAAGACTGTTAGCCCCAAAACATCCCTAGCACAATTGAAGCACAAGGTGTGAGACCAAGTGGGACAAACCCCTGAAAGTCATAACATGTTTTGAGGCAAGATGTGAAGGTTTTATTCTTCTCTAATGCCAAGAGGCAAATCACTGACTTTGTACCTCACCATAAAAAGCACTGCCCTACCTGGGGTGAATTTTGTGATTTCCGACTGTCGTGTGTGCTACACCCCAGGGAAGGTCAATCAGCAGGCAGAAACTGCAAGGCAACCACAGCTGGTCCTTAGAATACCACTGGCTGATGTGAGCTGTTAGACAGTATCCATATGGTGTTTGAAAGAGACATCCCTCCATCCACATGGAGGGAGAGATTGCTTCTGAAGACCCTCTCAGGACCATGCAGTGGAATTCAAACCTTAAATAATTCAATGCCATGAATATTTTTTCTCACTTCTGTTCAATCCCCAAAATTTTATTACTTATGACATAATATGTATGACCTCTCTGAAATCCCAATTAAGGATTGTAATAAGAAATGACTATGTGCTAGTGCTGGCGATTTGTCTTTCCTTGTAAAAGTAGCCATATTTTAATAACCTGGACATTATGCATGTGTAACATGGTCTACTTCTAAGTGAAATCAAGCACAGATCCAAATGCAGGCCAGTGCTGCCAGCATGTTAGAGAGATTCCCTTGGCTTTAAAGAAGGTCTGGAATGAGGAGCTTTGTTTGACCATTTGCTGGATCCATGCTATCCTTGGGGGCATGATATATGGCTAAGCATTGTGTTATGATATAACGCAAATATAATTTAATAACTTGGGTGTCAAATGGCTAAGATTTATGGTCAGCGAGGCTAAACATTCACAAAGGATTGCTCCAGAGATGAGGTCCTATTAGATTAAGAGAGAAAAACTGGCTAGCACAACATTTTAGACAACACAGCTCTACGGGACTGGAGATTTTGGATCACTTTTTGCACTGTATTAATATTTCCTCATTGCACTTCCAGAAACTCTCTTTCTAATTATAGCTTTCTGGGTTCATTCCATGTAAATTAAAAGCACATTATTATTTGTAGCTAAAGTGTATGAATTGTGTGCTGCTGTTTAAACAGCAGGCTGGCCAGATGCAGCTCCTTTCATCTTCGTGTCCCTGCAAATGTTTGTGCGAGCAGCTTGCCGGGTCTCTGACTTACAAGAAGATCCTATCTGTGATGAGTGGGCAGATGCTTTTTATTTCACAGAAAGAAAATAATAATAATAATAATACGAAGCAAGCTTGCTAAAACCTTTTCCAAATCAGTGAGCTGGAGGCAGGGGGAGCAGAATGGGGATTTATGAGGCACCACCACCATGACCAGCGAATTGCATGAGGCAATTCTGACTGAGGGCAAGGCCCCTCCTAGCTGCAGCAGCTGGAGTAGCCCAAACTTTTTAAAAATACACTGTGATTTATAAGAAAGAGACTCTCTGCTGCCTTTTATGATGTCCCCAGTGACTCATTGTCTCATCTGGCGGCTGTCCTGCCTTCCTCTGGAGTGGCTGATGCTTGTCCCAACAAGCGACAGCTCTCCAGCTCTGCTGTGCCTGCAAATGTCTCTCTGACAATGTCTCTTGAGATGAAGCAGCTCTGTTGAAAGACATACTAACAGCACCAAAACAATTTAGACACATAAAAGCCTGGGAGGATGAGAAAACAGGAAAGGGACCCTTCTGCTGCTGTGACAGCTGCTTACCTCGTGCTGCAGTGCTGTTTGCAGCAGGCCTCTCCCTTTGCCAACAGGTAATTTACCCTTCATGTCAACCTGTTTAGCTTCATACCCTAAGTCATTCTGTTCCTCCAAGGCTGCCTCCCCGGGCAGGAACTGCTGCAGCCTCAAGGCTCACTGAGGGAGCCTTGTGCTGGACCCACATATGGCCCACCATCAATGGCCTTTGGGTGAGACTGATGTGATGTGAGACATCTGCAGAAGGGCCACTTGTCTGCTAGAGCGGTCTTAGAAAGGTCTTTTCTGCCTTCAGTGGCACATACAGAAGATTCTTCAAATGTGGGGTCTCAGTACTGGAGAGGCAAGGGCTGGACCTGGTGTTGCTCCCTGTTGCCCTACAGCTGCTTTTCCCCCTATGCCCATGTTATTCAGGGACTTCCAGTCAAGCTACCCACATGGAGGCAGCCACATGTTTAGGGTAAGGTCATCTGCACTCCTGCTGAATGGGTCCAAACTCTTCGGAGAACTACAAAACATCCCATGTGCCATGTGGTTGAGAATTGGGTCCATGCTTCTCTTGCCAAGCAAACTTGGGGTATTTTTGTTTTCCCTGCATGTTTTTTTTTGCTATAGTGTAGAGATCAAGTCCTGTCTGCAAGTCTCTTTGCAGTGAAAAACTAATGCCAGCATTTTCAACTGTTATCTTTGGCAAGAGACAGAATCCCATTCTGTTTGAAGAAGGCCCCAAGGGTCCCAGTGCTTTTCCACTACTAAAAGCCAAAGCTTCTTCGGTTTCCTTTCCCTTGCCTTTCCCCTTTTCCTTATCTACCTTGCTCTGGTGGCTGAAGATCAAGTTCCAGCCCAACTACGGGAGGCAGCTGTGATCCTTAAGTCACTCACCAGCCTCCATTTCCCAGTCTGCACAATGGAGACACCACTTTCCCTCAGGAAAACAAATTCCATACCCCCGACCTCCAAAGAGACTCCCCACTAGACCTGTAGCTTCGTCTGCAGGCAAGGGAGGCGATAATTCACTTGCCCACCTTTGCAAAGCATTTTGAGGCCCTGACTTGATAAATACTATCTCAAAAGGCCAAGGGATTTGGGGGGTGAGAAGGAAAGAAGAAGGAAGGGTTTATGATGTATTTATTAATTCCAGCCCAAGCAAGAAGCCCTCTGGTGGGGAGGGGAACTAAATGAAGCTTCCTTCACATGCTGATGTAATTATTGTGTTTACATTTGCAAAAATAATAAAAGGTTTGGAGCACCAATTGGCCTTAGGCTTGAGCTAGCTATTATTTTATTTTATTTTATTTTATTTTATTTTATTTTATTTTATTTTATTTTATTTTATTTTATTTTATTTTATTTTATTTTATTTTATTTTATTTTATTTTATTTTATTTTATTTTATTTTATTTTATTTTATTTTATTTTTTCAGCCTAACTCCTAACCGGTTACTCTGTACCTCAGTGGTCCAGCCTTCCCCATGATTTACTGGTCACTTTTTGGCCACTGATTTACTGGCCAGTTTTACCACTGGTGTTGTAATACATATGTAATAGGGGTTGTCACTGCTTGTCAGCTTTTGAGGTAAGCTGTTTCCTAACAGAATTTAGGCTACAGATAAAACCTGGGTTTTAAAGCAGATGCTTTATCAGAATGTAACTAAATAAAAGGTACTGGACCGGATCCAAGGCTCCATGAGGTCATTGCACCACTGGTGCAAAGTCAGGGTGGGACAGGTCAGCGGGCTGCAGCAGCACTGGGAAGGGGCAGCCTGGCTGGTCACCAGGCATCCCTTATGCTCCTGGGGACGGTGCTCACCTCTCATCAGGAACACCTTATCCCTGACCCTTACTGGGCCCATGTCACCTGCACTAAACGATTTGAGGTTTGCGGGTGTTGAGGCACAGTCCTTGTGCCCCCTGCCAGCCGATGTGCTGCAGCTTTATAGGAGAAAAATGCAAAGATAGACCTAAAATAGAGGAGTAAAAAAAAAATAAATATATATATATATATAAAAATATATAAATATAATATATATATGTAACATATATAATATATATATATAATATATATATAAAATATAATATATATATATAAATATAAAATATATATTTATATATTATATATATATACACACAATATATATAACATATGTATATATGTATAGTATATATACATATATGTTAATCGCAAGCACTTGGCTGAATGCGGGAGGATGCTTGTTGTGCGGGAAGCTTCTCGCCGTGCCAAGCCGTGCCGTGCCGAGCCGTGCCGCCACCGGGGGGCGCTGTCCCCGCGCCGCCGCTCCGCAGCCACCGCCACCAGGTGGCAGCCCCGGGCCGCCGGCTCGAGGTGTGCTGCCCCAAGTGTGCCCGCGGCTTTTTGTTTTTTATTAATTGATATTATTAATTAGCCCGGGTGTAGCTTGATCTTCTTAGCTGTCGTGGCTGCTGGTTTCTGAAGGAGACGGCGAGAGGCTTCGTGTTTGATCTGAGAGTAACGTGGAAAACGCTGACATTCGGACTAAAGACTGTGGACGTGGATGACAGGAATTTAGCAGGATTGCTGTCACTTTAATTATAGGAAATAAGAAAAGTAAATACATTTATAAATGGAGAAGAAAATTCAGAGTAGCTTAAGCTAGGACAGCCTTGATAGATCAGGGATACAATCCAGATACCAGGAGATGCAGGAGTAACGCTCATACAGACCCCAAAATGAGCCCTGGAGGAAGAAACATTTGGGGAGATCCATGGGTGTGGGGGCTCCTGGCTAGAATGCTAGCCAAGGTCTAAACGATGCTCTGAGTAAGGGGTAAAGTTGTTTTTTTTTTTGTCCCACTGCATAGAGAAAATGCCAAATTTCCAGTTTAAGAAACATTTCAAATGCGTGGAGAGAGACTGCCTTCACCTGCAGGCAGTGAATGTGAGGGAACAGGTATGTGCAGGGCCAAAACTCCCCCTCACAGCTTTGAAACCAGAAAAGCCCCATTCAAAGACACTGCTGCTAAGGGAACCTGCCATTCTGCGTAGTATTTTTGAGGTAAATTTGTCTGTTCTCTAAGAAATGTTTGTGACAATAAGGGCAGCTGACAAGGAACAAACCAGTGGTGAGACGGCTCCTGAAGCACCATCCCTGGCAGCCAGGAGTACAAGCTGTGTTGAGGCAGAAAGGGAGATGATGCTGGGCCCTTGGGAGTGCAACCAGCCCTCGGTTTGCTGTTGGGACACTGGGTGGTTGGCTGGCCTCACGACATGCATGATGGAGATGGACCAGCCTTGTCTGAAGGCTGTATATGTGAGAGGAGAGATGCAGAACCATTTCGTACCCCAGCACAGCTCTTCCTGAAAGCAAAAACACAGCCACTCAGGCAGTGGCTGTGAGAAGGGTGCTGTTGGGGGAGCTCTTCCTAGTTTACAGAGCACAGCACCAAAAATAAATCCTCTGACTGGTCTTTTCTGGGCCTGCTCTACCCATGGATGGTCCTGGGCAAAAGCAGGACTCATCAGATGGCTTTCATGGGTGAAACTCACACCTCAGGAGAACGGAAAACTAAGAAAAAGGCAAGGTGGGCTCGTGATACCATTCCATGGCTGCTGCTGAGGGGTGTGAGGCTGAGCACAGGCTACACGCAGTAGAGGAGGCCAAGACCAGCTCCTCAGGGCATCTGGTAAGGCTCTGCTGAGCCCCATTCCCCTTCTGAGATACAGAGGCTGCCTCAGGAAATGCCTCAATCTGTGGAAATGTCCAGATGCTCTGCATATGCAGAAGAGCACCACAAAGCCATAAGGCAGCTGCCACACAGCAGGGTTAGTCAGAGGCCCCAGGTGGGCATCTGAAAGCATAAAGATAGCCTAAGCCAGGCATAAATCATAGAACGTTGTTGCCCTGTGGAGCAATGTGAGGCAGAGGGTGACACCAGGAAAAGAAATCTAGCAGCATCACTGCTCAAAAGTCATCAGCCTATAGCATATGTAAGCAGAGTTGATGTGGATACAGAAAGGCAAAATATCTGGGCTGAGAATGACCCATTCCCTGTGCTTCTTTGATGGGAACATTTTTGCCAGTTCACCTTTGGCCATCAGTGAAGTGTGCCTTCTGACAACAAGCAGCTTGGTGAATAAGCCATCGCGGACTGCACTCGTGTCACCACCTGACATTAGACTGCAGTGAGAGGAAATGACATTGCCCATTGTCTCTACTGAGATTTCACAAATCTTTCAGGCATTGAAAGATGCCATCTATCAACCTGCCTAAAAGCCTGTCTCAAAGGTAGTGCTAGACAGTCAAATTAGACATTAGACACAACAGGGTGCTGGAAGTAGTAAAATATCAAGTACTTATGGACTGGAACTATCATCACCTGCAAATGCAGCAGCAGGTGAGTCCTATCTGCTGAGGGAGAAGAATAGAAATCAAATTGCTTTTAAAAGTGCTAGGCAATTTCAGACTGGTGTCATGGTGTCATCTCACTGAACTCCACATCCAAACTCTGGGCTCATTTTTCAGTATAGTCAGTGAACTGCAGGTTATTATTTGCTCTATCTTAAAGTGCTTTTCCAAACAAACTAGATGAGCTTTAAAATGACTTCTTTCCACCAGCTGTGGAAGCATCTGCAAGGGCCATGTTCATCTGTACACAACTATACTGCAGTTCTTTAAACTTCAGAGAGAAGATCTCCTCCTGTGTGGTGTGTCCATACTTCCCACACCAGCTAAAGACCTGATGGTGACAGACCAAAAGAAGATCCAGTGGTACGGTATGATCACCCAAAGAAAGGCAGATTTAAGGTGATGCAGGGTGTGCAGAGTGCGCAGAACAACACAGAAAGAGCAGTTCAATGGCATCATAAGATATGAACATTAACCTGAATAAAGGTGGTTTTTTTAATCATCATTCTGTTAGCCACATTGTTTTTATACTTCATTTATGAGCAGAAATTGTGTAGTCTGAAGGACGCTCAGGTGAGGACAGAGAAAAAGACATTGCAGTGCCCTTGGCAAAGTCTGGCTGTCATGACTCTGCTCAGACACTGGACCACAGGGCTCCTCAGCAGAACTCAGACCACATTCAGCTTTGACTGGGAAGTGAGGATAGAGTACCCACAAAGTGATAGGAAGCTGGCACTCTGGAGAAGGAAGAGATTTTTATCGGTGCAGAACAGGCAGCTCTGCTTGGCAGTGTGGGAACAGTGAAGACTCCAGAGATCAAATAGGAACTCATGGGTCAGAGCAACCTCAGGTATTTCCCTGAAGAGAAAGCCCATGCAGTGCAGCTGGGTAACGCAAGGCAGTGCACAGAAACACTTAGGAAATGCTTGCTTCCAGGAGACATGGATTTAGGTTCGCTTGTATAAGTGAATAGGGCAAGACCCAACCATCACATAAATACTCAAAAAATGACCACAGCCCAAGTTGCAATATCACTGATGATGTTTACAGGCTTAGAGTAATGCTGATTTCAAACCAAGGAAACTAAATAATAGGACTAGATGTCCAATAAAAATGGGCTTGTAGACCAAATCCAGAGCTGAGTGCAATGAACAGCCCTTTACTACTATCAGTGGAGACTTAGAAAGTCTCCACTTAGAAATATGACACATAACAAGGGCCAACAGGACACAACTCAGTAGACCTGCAGCAGAGATGTTGTTACAATCTAGAGCCACAAGTTAGGGCAGTAACAGTTCACGTTTTTAAGTCCCAGTGATCCTTTATGTGTCAGCCAACAAGCAAGCAACATGTCCACTTCTTTGAGCCAGATGAAATTCCTGGCCAAAGTACGGGGAAGTAGGCTGTGCTGCCCAAAAGGATTTATGCCCCTGCAAACATGGGATAACTCTATACATCTCTTCTCCCTTGTGTATTTATATTTCTTGGCTGAAATACAAGAGTTTCTTCTATTAAAATGTGAGTCTTTTCTCAGATTTCACACACTTAGTTGAAAAAAATTTGGAAGTACCAATGTTGATGTTCAGTTCTCTCCATGTCTCATTGGTGACAGTCACATGTAGGCATCAGCTCAAAGGACAACCAAGTCCAGCGAGAGACTCACACCTGTGGACAAGAAGAAGCCTTTCTGCATTTCTAACCATTTTGTACCTGCTTGTTCTTCTTTCCCTGACTTTGTCATACCACTTGTCTCTTGTGCAGGTTTTGGTCTGCTGAGTGTCGGTAAGAGTGATGGGAGCACATGGACAAGAACGGGGACAGTGAGAGAAGAAAAATACAATTTTGTTTTGGCCAAAATTAGTTATTTCAGCTCACTGCATCATCTGAAGCCATACATACCCCTAGTGCAGGCTGTCTGGCCAAATCTCCTAGCAGCAAAGCACATAAAATTAAGCACATGAATCGTCCTTCTTCCCTTCAAAGCTCATATGCTTTAAGTGCAGCATGTATATTTCACTCTGCTGGATGAAAAATTAAATTAGCAAAGCATGAGGTTTGGTTACTCCTTAGTAACACAGGACTCAGTGCTGCAAGGGTTCATACAGTTCTATTCTTCTGAGATGCTCCCATTGAGGCTTCAATGTGAAAAGTTCCTTTGTAGAGATGTTCCTCTGTGGGTGTGAGATATATTGTGGTCTGTAAAGAGCTTTGAATTCCCTTTAAAACACTGAGAGACAATCTGTGAATTCCTTTACTTATATTTGTGTGCAGTTACTCACACACATAGACCCACTATAGCTGAAGGCTTGCCAACACAAGTGTGGGATTTACAGTCCCAGTCCTTTATGAGGTTGCAAAATGTTAAGCATTCTCAGAAGTCCTGGAGAAAAATGACATTTTGTGGGATTACCAAAACCAGGTGTTGCCGCAAAAGGTCTGTTTCCTTCCTCCAGTGCAGAACACTCAAAGCAGCAAGACTGTCCCACACCACTTCTGAGGTGAATGCTCCTAAGGTGAAAATCAGCAACATGCACAGTGTTAATTCTAGCAGACTAGGAAGTCTGCTGGGTTAAGTGATGGAAGTGGACAAAGAGCCACTTAGAAATGCTGTGGGTGACAATTGTCCGTGGTGGGTTCATTTATCTTTGGGTAGTACTGTATGTGGGAAGCGAATGCTGGCTAACAATGCCACAGCTGCTTTCCCAACCCACACACTGGTCATGTGTGGGTCCTCTTCAGCACAACAAAGAAGAGGGCTGCAGGAATAGTTGTCTTTCACACCATTGAAAATGGCTACAAAGCATTAAAGCCTGGCTGAGTGAGAAGGTCTCACCAAAGTCAGTGTGAGAGTGTTAAGAGGCACAACTGTTTAAAATAACTTGCTGGACAGAGGAAGGTTGTTTACAGATTGTTCTCCATCCAAAAGGGCAATATTAACAGTGTTATGCAGTCAAAAAGCATGTATATTTGCAATGCTTGTTGAGAATGAGTGAATGAGAGGTGCGTTTAATACATAATTCAGTGGTTATGCTATTATTACTACTTTTTCTTTTTACTCATTGGCCTTTGCAATTTTACATATGCATTTTATTTAAAATTCCAGGAATTTTTTATGTAATTTCTCTTGGAGGAACTCTTGAAGGCTTTCTATACTAGTGAACAAATACCAGGTAACTTAGTCTTCTGTTCCTGGTTAAGCTGGTCAAGTGTGACTTGAATCTTTCCCCATGCCACCTAGAGCAGCGTTTGATCCTACATATACATACACACAAACATGTATGTTCATTTATATGCACACAGACCCAATTTCTGCAGCTGCACGTGAAAACTCTCACTAAATGCATGTTCCTCACAGAAGAAAATGATCTTTCTTCTGTGTTTGGCAATGATAATGTATACTTAGGTATATTTCATGGTAAATTATTATTCTGAACAGTGCCAACTTTCAATGATATAATGAAATAATAATAATAATAAAAAGGCGGTAATAGCATGAAGATAGCATATGACCACATTCATACTTTTGTTTGTTGTCTGTGATCTGTAGTATTGGTTTTAAGGCTGTAGACCATTCTCATATAAGATTCATGTACTAGTTTCAGGGCATGTTTTGTACACACTCTGCTGCAATCTCAGGCTCACTATCTTGGGACGATTTGATGAGCTTATCAGCTCCAATCACCTGCACAATGATGCTGCCACACAAAGAGGCTCTCTCCCAAATTTACTTCATGATTATTTTTCCTCCTTCTACACTGTGAGCTCTAAAAATAAGAATAAATGGAATTCCCAGTTTCCAAAGTCAAAGACAGCATGAATTGATATTGCCCACCGAAATGCAGTGAGACTAAATCAATAACATCTGCAATAAGGCATAATGAAGACAAAATTATATCTCAGTTTTCCCGAACAGCTGCGAATCTATTTTTAATGATCCTCATTTTTGGCAGTCAGCTAAACAACTTTTAAAATGTCCTCGAAAATGGATTGTTAAGTAGATCAGCAATGCAGAACACAGAAATGCCATTAATTGCAGCTTCTTCTGTGTGGTCTGCAGTACTTGGCACAAAAACCCCCTCACTCTACAGCTAGACTTGAAAACATATGCGGCACCCTAGGGTAGTTAGAAAAAAATAAGTGATTTTAAATAGGTGACTTGAGGAATAATGCAGTGTGATTGCTACCACTGATTTGTATTTTTGTTAGGTAGAGTTTTTAGGGAAACTCTATCTGTTTTCACAGGCTTGCCCTATCATTCAGTGATACCACTCTGTGTGATGACAGCTCAGTACACTGATAACCAGGCTCCTGGGCTTGGCATCTCAGGTTCTCAGCACAGCTTCTCAGTCTGAAAAGGCTGAAGGAATCAGCTTTCTCCCAGCAGTGATGGAGTTCATCACAGGGACGTTCAACATGGCACTTTAAACTTCAGCACAATGTGTATATTTTTAAAAATGCAGAGTATACAGTGACAGTGGAAGTGGTGAAAGAGAATGGTGGACTGAGAGGTGTATTTGGTTATTCTTTGTATTAAGTTGCCCAGGTCATGCTCATCTAGGGTGAACAAAGTCTCTGGCAAGGCAGATAACAGAAGAAAAAAGCTTGCTGTGGCATCTGGTTACCTGCTCATGGTTACGCAATGTGAATTGATGAGGTTACAATGAATACTGTGATTGTTACTTATCTTGCATGCTGATTTGAACAATGATGAGCTCCCCAGTCTGGTGGGCATTGCTGCTCTTTAAACGTAGCAATGAAATAGAGTTCATGTGTACCAGATTTGTCTGATACAAACTTAATCAAGATTATACATTTCACCTCATCCCACTGCTCCACAAGCTGCCTGGTCATTCCCCAGCAACTTTATGGCCCAGATATGAGTCTCCATGCTGCTTTGGAAGCCTCTAGGTGACTTCTGAGGACATACGTGCTTTCTTCAGCCAACTTCTTTCCCTAGGAAAGGCTGGTGAGGATGGACATGAACCCATACTCACAGCAGCAGGGTTGGTAGTATGGAGCGTGCTCCTCTCAAAATGGGCACACAAATGGTCACTCATCTATGTCTATTAGTAATCCATTTTAAAATATTTGGTAATTGGTTAGACAATGGAAGTATGCACTCAAACTCAAACTTATTTCACATACATTTAGGAGCTGTCCTTAAGGCACTCTCATTTACCCTTCTTCTCTGCTCAGATGACCTAATATCTCCCTTGGTAGATTTTAGAGCATCTTTGCACTGGTGTGCTATCAAGGACCTTTGTGTCAACAAAGGTTAGTTCCACATGGAGTTGACCATAGTGAGCCCCTGGTCTCCTTATTTTGCTTGGATGAATTCAGCTTGGTTTCAGATTGTTAAAGTGAAAAAACTTTAGGTCATCTACTTGGACTTCCAGTATGCTGCCTTTTAACTGAAGAATGGCTTTTATCCTGGTTTTTATCTGTTTGTGATTCTTGTTTCACACTGTTCCACTGTCATTTGGCTCACATTTTGAGAAGTGCATTTCATGGATAAGGGAATGCAGTGCTCCCAAAATGGCTCCTCGTTGGAAAAAAAAATACTCCATGTGTGTCTACCTCTTTTTTTTTTTTTTTTTTTAATGTTGTTATTATTATTATTTGAAATGAAAAATAATAAAAACACTCTTTACAGGGTAGGAGAGAATATTAATCTCTGTAGCTTGTTTTTCTGAATCCTTGATGCCTTTGTCTCTATTGCTAGTTAAGTAAGGGCTTTATTTTTATGTTTGGAAAGCAGTTGCTATGGCCTAAACTGATTAAGCAGCTTAAGGAGAGACAACACAGTGCTATGTTATGAGGATTTTATTTTTACTCATTTTAAATGTAAATTTTCCACTCTTTGTCTAAGCAAAAACAGCACAAACATCTATAGCTGTTGTTTGTGAATGGCAAAAAAAAACCAAACCAAACCAAACCAAAACAAACAAACAAACAAACAAACAACAACAACAACAACAAACACATAACTTTCCAGTCCCTCTGTCTGTCCTTTTCAGGCATTTCTTCAGGGCAACTACTGGCAGGTTCCTCTGCAAACCTTGCACTGTGTCTCTCCATTCCAACTTTGAATAAACATGGTGCGGCAATCTTTGATAACTTCAGTCTTTTTATAGGGAATGTAAAAGAAGCCCCGAAATTCCTAAATAAACATGTAACCATCTAACTGGAAGGAGAACATGTTCTGTGTCAAGAGAACAATAACTGGTATATTTGGAAGGAGAGGACAGCAAAATTGCTTAAAGGCTTCAGACTGCATATATGATATCTCACAGAGGAGCATTACAAGGTATAGACCATGAATCAGAGGAACATCCCATTGGCACAGGGGAATTTTAATGAAGAGAATGAAATTCTCATCATGTCTAAACCAGAAATTAACATGCATCACTTTTTTCTTCCCATGGCTCTTACTGCCAGATACAGCTGTTTTGAAATATTTGGGGCCAAAGCAGGAGCAAATCTCTAGAGGGAAGAAAGCTATTAACATCACCAATAGTTCACAACACAGCTTTGTTTCTTGAAAGGCACAGACACAGCAGGAGGTGCTCCGTGTGGCTGCGTGATGGCTGCAGTACTTTGAAATAATGGCCTCTGGGGTCCTGAGCTTACAGACCATTTCTCATGTGGCTGAGAGACCAAGGCTTGTGTCAGAGCTCCTTTGCGAGAAGCAGGGCTCACTGGACACCATCATCCTTTCCCACTCTGAGGGCCACCTGTTTTGGTGGGAGACCTCAGAGGCTGGAACAGAGTTTGGACCAGAGTGATAAAAGGCATTTTACCAGGCTTTTTGGCTGGCCTATGCAGTTCATATGATTTTTTATTCAAGTTTAGGCCTGCGATCATGCTATCTGCTGAAGAAAAGTCGTCTTTTGGTCTTTTTTGACAAAATATTCTTGAACAGACCCTTCCCTGCTGCACCCATATCTGGTGCAGCTGAGAGAAAACAGACTCTAGTGAAATGTGAGAGCATAAAATTATAAAGAAAGGGTGGATAAAATGGGATCTCAGCTGTGAGTCCTCATGCTTTCTTTTATTTAACACTCATTCAAAACCTGCTACCAACCTTATGAATAGTCTAAGGCAATGCAGAGCACTGGTACCAATATAGCTAGCTATTTCATATCAGAATTTGTTATTCAGGATCTGAGACTGGGAAACTGTCTCCAGTAATGTATTTACTATATTTTGACATACTAGTGAAATTGATTTATTTAGTACAGATAGCTGTAAGGGGCACCATCTATGTGTGTATCATATTTGCATGTTAATGACTGTGAGTTTTTTCCCATATTTGCTCTTATCAGTCAAATGTATAGATGAACTGTTCATCAGGTCAAAATTAACAATAATTTACTGCTCACTGCAAGCTAGTTAAATAAAGAGGAACCAGATGTGTGACATGGGTATTACATGTGGAAATTGGCATGCAAATACTTGACAAAAATATCTGAGTAGGTTTTGTGCAAGAGTAGACATGGAATTACAGGATCATAGAGCTTGTTACTCTTCTGTGGGGAAAATGGTTTCCTTTGAGTACTTCTGACACACCTCTATAAAGAGAGGCTCAAAACACTTAGCTCCTATTCTCTATCAAATGCTATAATGTCATAAATTACTTTCCCTCACCCAAATAATAAAAAGGTCTATTTTAAATTAAATCTTTATTTTAACTTGAAAGTCAATTGGGGCTTTACACCTGCTTTTCAGTACAGCTTACAATTTTAGTTATTTAATATAATTATTTCCTTCAATTTTTAAATATTTCCTTTTTCTGCATGAGAGACCTACATAATCAGTAAGGGAAACTGACTGAATATATGGGCAAGAGAAAATGATTAGAGGCAAAGTGGTCTAACACATGGTGCAAGTGAAATAACAGAAAGCCATTGTTCAGCTGTAGTAGGAATATGATGGTGTGTGGTAGGCTACAAATTTCTAATCTGCTCAGGAAAAAATGTGATTTTTAAATCCACGTGTTGCTTTTAATTTAGTGTGCTCAAAATTCATCTTTCAGGAGAGCAAGCCAGCCTTTGATTTAACTGTGTTTACCTATAATCCAAATATAAGAATCAGGTACTCAGGTTTTACTTTGATTGTGGAGTCTGTGTTGGCAAACAAGAGCTGTTTGTTCTTTTAAAGCGGTTTAATTTAGGACAACCACTGAGAATTCACCTCCAAATAACGTGCTAGTAACATGTCATCACAACACCTGGCATGGATGGAATGGCCATATAATCAAACACTTTGTGATGTAAAACAAAATTAAAATAAATTAATTGCTGCTTAATACTGCCAAGAGGAAGGTTAAGTATAATCTACCTAAAAGCTTGAGTGTTGTTAAATAAGAATAATAATTAAAAAACAGTCCAGGATATCTGTGTTCCTTCATGTTTCTACTGGTAACCCTGTGGTTAAGTCAAGTAATGATTGATTTTGAGAGAATTATAGCTATTATAAACTGTAATCAGCAGAGGATGAGAATAATTACACAGAGAAAGGGGAAAAAGCTGAAACATGGCTGAGCAATATTCTGATTGATGGCAAAGTCATTTCCTGGCTGTTAATGACTGATTTTTCAACAGTCAGCACAAGCGCTAAACCTGTGGGGGAAAAGGGAAAGGAATGGCCCTGTTATAAAGAAAGCTACTGTCCTCAACTTATCGTTTTAATTAGGAATGGGTGAGCAGCCTTGGGAAAAAAAAAAAAAATCCAACTGTCATTCAGGATGATCTCTGCATGACAAGACTGCAGCTTGGGCTGAACGTTTTTGGAATGGCTTTGAGCTGGGCTCTTGGCTTGCCCTGGAAATGCCTAGTTAACCTTCAAGCTCAAGCACCCCAAACCCTGCCAAAACACCCTGGGGAGGGCTGACTCTGCACGAGCAGAGCAGAATGGCAAAATGACAGAAATCCTGTCCCTGTGAGACCTTGAAATAGTCTAGCTGATCTGAAAAGCTTTCTGCCCATGAAAGCTCAGTTGACCCATCTTTGGTGTTTGGGTGCTGTGCTCCTCAGATGCCCCGAGGAATCTCAGATACAATGGGTACCAGCCTCTCCGGCTCTAGGCAGACCAGCTGCTGCCCCTTACGTCCTGTCTGTGAGTTTCCCTCCTTGATAGCTCACATCTGCTCTCCTCCAGTCCTCCGGCCGCTCTCATTCTGCTCTCAGGAGAAAGGCATGTCCCCTCCAGAAAGGCTAATTACCTGCCCCTTCCCGCATTTCCACATGCATGCACATGTGCTGGCGATATGCACACCGGCCACAGCAAGTGAGCACAGCGGGGGGCGGGATGCTGAGCAGAAAATAATCGCTCTGATCTCACGAGAGTCCCTGAAGGAATGTCTGACGGGGATGCATGTGTGTTTTCAAGCCCTAAAATAATTTTAATTTCTGTTTTATGCAGCATGAGGTCATGGAGTGGACGAGCTTACAGAGCGCTGTGCTCCGGTTGACAGCCGTGTGCTCTCTAAACTCTGACACTTCCAAAAAAGAGCTTAATTTATCTTATCAGTTACAACCATAAAACAGGGTAAGTGATGGAAATGGATTAGAAACCATAAAATTGAGGGAAGCAAGACAGCCACGATCCAGGAAGTGACAGACACTGCTTTGTGGGGTCCTGCTGACTTTGAGGAAACTTGTGGATAGTTTACTGCAGGCTCCACAAAGTGTATCCCATCACAGGAACTCTCCCATCAGGTCCAAGCATCCAGAGAAGCTCCAGAAACATGCTGCTTCTGACACCTTTTTCTCTCTCAGTGCAAAGATGATGTAGGTACTGTTTTTTGAGAGCCAGAAAGCTTGGCCATATACTGAAGGGTACCACTTGCCTGCAGACTTGTGCCAAATGCTTCTGCATGCAGTTTTCCATCTGCCTGAGAAATTATGCCCACATAACGTGTAACATTTTTGGCTGATTTCAAAAGCAGCATACATGGAAAAACTTAGGTGGTGGATATTCAATTAATTGCAAAACTCTGAAATGTCCAGAGTTTATAGTCCCTATTCTAAAGCGTGTAATGCCAGCTTGATATGACCGCTATTTCACTGATTTTAATGGAGTTATACCAATCAGTGAAAACAGATGGAGTGAAGAATGCAGTTAGCAGCTGTATCTCCTCCCAACAGCAGGTCAAATGCATCTCAGCAGTCAAAAGTACCAGAAAAGAAGGGAGATCAGCAGAACTAATGTTAGAAACATAAAGTGTCTGTAGTTCTGACTTGATAGCATTGGGATTCTTCATTAGGGACAGTAAAAGAGACAAATAAACAGACAGAGGGAGAAAGATGAACTACTTAAAAGCAGCTTATACAATGGAGTAATAAATCCTTCTTCTGACTCACGTGGGGGCTTACTGAATAGATTGCAGCTTTCCTCTTCTTTAGCTTCTCAGGAAGTTCTCCTGACATCTCCACTCTAGCCCAGAAGCCTACAGAACATTGTCCAAAGAGGGGACGGAAGATCCTCTGTTTCCCTCCAAGCCTGTTTGCTAGCAGATTAAATCTCTGTTTAACCAACTCTCCACTTTGGAGATGATGGCAAAGATTTGGATGAATGCAGGAGGATGTAGAATTCCTCTCCTTTTTATTTCTTTTGTTTGTTTGTTTGTTTGTTTTTGTTTTCCCTCCATGTTCATTTTGTGGATATGATCTCACATAAAAATACTGAGCAATGTGTGGGTCAAAGACAACTGATTGAACCCTGTGCTTTCAATACCTCTTTTTTTCAGTAGGCAAGAGGAAGCGTGCAAGCTAGGATTGGTGTGCAGCAGTTTGCCTCCTGGGTTTATATTGGTCCAGACATTTTCTTCCCTATTGTGGAGTATGTTTGTTCCAAGTGTTTTGTGAGATACTTTGAGGAAATCATGCCTAACTGGAAGCACATGGACAGTCCAATAGGTTTCAGTTACTGTGTTGAGTAATAAGCATGTGTTTAAGTGTCTCACTGTATGTGAGCAGTCAGCAGGGGTGAAAGGTCAGGCTGATACTGCTGCAGACTGCAGTGCTCTGGGTGCAGGGAGCTAAGCAAATAGAGTGCACATTTCCCACACCATCCTTGTTGGTTGCAGGTGGGAAGCCGGGTTCACCTGGGCTCCCTCCTGGTCTCTTCACTCCGCATGACTTGGGCATAGCCTATTCTCTTTCGCATTTCTGTGTGCCACCAGTGAAATGGGTATATTGGTATGGTCTGTGCCTCACTCAGCTGGTGGAGGGGGCAGAGGAATGAGCTTGAAGTGAAAATGCAGTGGGATGTTGCTTGTAAACAACTGCTTTTCAGTGAAGGCCTTGGGACAGCAGACCCTGTCACAACAGCAAACGGTGACAGGCAGTGATTTCCATCTTGTCCTCCGCCACCTGACTCAGCAGGAGTTGTCCTAGTTATAATCCATGCCTTTGTTTTGACCTGAACTAGTCACCTTCCCCTAGATACATCCTTCACCTCATTTTCAGGAGGTGGCCAGCAATGCGTCTCCTCCTCTTACAGAATCCTTGGAGTAAAAGATGGGTTTCTTGGGACTGAGCAGGTCTCGGTGGATCTGGAAAGACCTCTTCTTTCCCTCTCTCTGCTTAGAAAACAGTTGCTTCATGCTGGGAAACTGTTAGGTAAGCCTCAGGTGGAAAATGTTTAGCAAACCAGCCTCATCAGCTGGTTTCAGCCAAGGGTGTCTCTTGAGGCCAGAAGATACCTGAGGTCACCAGCAAAGCTGCCAGGCTTTGCCAGCTACCGTGATGTTATGTGGCCATTTGTTGACTGAAAACTGGCTCAAGATCTATGAAAGAAAGATATATCTCTTTCCTGGGAAAGGGTAGCTTGATACTTGCAAATCAAGTACAAGAGCAGCGAGCTTGTTGAGTTTTGTTTTCCGTTTTTTCACCATCATGGAAGGAAATTGTGAGTCATGGTCCCAGCCATCTGAAACATAACAGCATCGATGGCCAGATCAACAAACAGACCAGCAGAAGGCCATGGAAAGGGGGTGTGTGGAATGACAGCCAGATGTCCTTGCCTGAGCAAATGCAGCTAGCGAAACTTTGTCATCCAAGCTCTTCAGATGCCAAATGTGTTCGCTGAGTAAATGAGGCAGCTGGGTTGTTCCTTTTCAGGAAAAGGCACAGGAAAAAAAGATTCCTGCAGTAGGTGACAGGCAAAGAAGCTGTCACAGGGGAATGGACTGCAGCTCTGCACTGAAGCCTGGCTTGACAGAAATTTAGCTTCACTCCTTGCATTCCACTGCTGCTCAGATGTTTCTCCAGCTTGACCTGCTCTTCTCTTGTTCTTTGAGCAAGTTCCTTGCCAAGGTTTTCTCAAGAGTGTTCTCAGACACCAAACAGCAGTTTGTTCTCTTACACAGGGGCTTTTTCACCCCTAAAAAGCCTTTTATGTCATGAGCGCAGCTTCCCACTGGTACTGCACTTCAAGAACAGACATGGAAAAATGAAGTCAGGAGATAATGTACAGTGCTGTGCAATGAGGGCACCAGCATAGAGATATTTCTGCATTTTTTTAAAGTGCCAAATAAATTCTGTTCCATAAAAATGACAAGAAACCAATTTAAAGAGAAGGGAAGAGAGTTTCACCATGAGTCACTGCTCTGTATGTTCTGAAAACTTCAGGAAAAATAAGCTGTTCCCCCAAAGCTGTATCTTCTTGACAGCACACAGCTTAGTGAGTAGTCTGGGGCTCTGCACATGATTGGGAGAGAAAATACCTGTGTTTCATTAGAGAGGCTACCAATGCATCAGACAGGCTAATAATGCTAGCTGCAGAAACCTACACACAGAATGTGCCCAATGCCATTGTAACCACCCCAACCTTCTGCCATGCCTGAAATTCATTGTCTCATCGCAGGTCAAGATTTTAGCCCACAGCTTTGACATGATCCAGAATGTTTCTTGTGAGCCAGCCCAGCTTTGTCTTGTCTGATCGACCTAAAGAAATATGCACAAGCTCAGCAACAGCTCACGAGTCCAAAGAAAGCCCTAGTGAGTGCCCTGCTCACAGGATTCCATTTCATTTTTAAACCTTCACCCCCCAGCAAACATGGATGTTTTAAAACAATACTGTAGTGTAAAGAAAATTTCTTCTGCTGTATTAAATTGGAGGACTTGCTTTTGCTCAGTTACTTTAGTTACAGAGAAGGGGAGTCATGGTGCCATGTTTGCAGTTTCAATTTTGGATGACCAGTGGCAGGGTTGTTACAAAAACGTTTCTTACAGGTATGGTTGCACAATGAAAGCATCTAATGTGGCCAAAAGAAGCAGGGAAACTGGTTCACCATACAGCTTTCTACTTGTTGCTTTTTTTGTGTGTGTTGAAGTGATGAAACACATAATAAGTTACATCTGACTTGGTGAAATTTTACATGTATAAGAGTTGGCTGGGAAATGCACTTTATCTGAACTTTGTGGCCAATGGCCAAGCTAAATAAACCCAATTAATATTAATTTCACTTACCCCTTCCATGCCTTCCCTGGTAAATAGAACCACCTCTGGGATTTCTAATGGTAAGTTACCCTCATGGTGTCTGGTTTAACTTGGCTACTATATTGACAAGATGTTTTTCCACTTTGAGCCATTTCTCTCTCTCTCTTTTTTTTTTCTTTTTTTTTTTTTTTTTCTTTTTCTTTTAATCATTATTTTATTGTTATTATTTTTTAATCTTATCACATGAACTTAGAATCCTCAATGCATCCTTTAAACTTTTCTCTGGTCAGAGCATTTTGGTCTCTTTTACTTCATGTCTAGGCATAAAAACAATATAATCTAGCTTGTGGGATGTGACTTAAATTGAAAATATTTGTTATGTTTAAGAGCTTTGGGGTGGTGTGTACTTGAATGGATATGAAGATATTTAGCAAATAGATCTTTGTTCCAAAATTAGAAAGAATAATTTACTGACTATACAACGCAAAAAATGAAACCTTGCTACAGCCTCATCTCGACATTACCTCTCGTGTCTTTCAAAAGTGTTCTTTTCAAAGATAACTCTTTTATTTTATTATTTTATTTTATTTTATTTTATTTTATTTTATTTTATTTTATTTTATTTTATTTTATTTTATTTTATTTTAACAAAAAGTTGTTTTGTAGGATGGGTGCTATGCATATGTGCTGAAGTTTGTATTGATTATGATACGTGAGGTTCATTCCAAAATAGTAGAGCAAACAGTCACAGATCTGAACAGAAGACTCCCTGTGCTATTCCCCTTGTTTTACTCATAGAAGCGTAGCCTGAGACATTAATGTATGAGAAAAAAAAAATTAAAAAAAAAATGAAGGGACAAAACTAGAGAGAGAGAGAAGAGAGAAACCCTTTCAGAAAACTCTCAACCTTTTTGGTTTGTGTGACCTCTGGAGCTGAAATGTACAGGCACACTGTGACCAACATGTGCCAGTCCTTATTGGTGTGCTTTGAATAAATTTAATCCCCATCAGGACATATGAATGGTTGCAAGGATGCACCAAAGTCCACCTCATCTGGTGGCCAAGAACCACATGTGAGGACAGGGCAGGCAAACCATGGTCCTCCAGAGTGCTGCACTCCACAGTCTGCTGTGGTCACTGGTTGTGAGCAAGCTAAAATTTTGGTTTTCAACTATAGCTGCATCTTCTGGATTGTTAGTTCATGAAAATCGCATATGGCAGTGTGGGCTTGATCAGAATTTTCTTCTTAAGGGGAGACACTGGTGACTGTTCAGCCTTGCCGTAAGTGGCTAGAATAACAAACCCTGAGAAGCCACAGACCCACACAATGTGCCAGAGTCCTGTGGTATATTGTCTGCAGAGCTTGAAAAATGCAACACAGAAGCTGGGAAACTTCTGCCACGTACAGAGCACTCCCTCAAGACATTGAATGTTTCGGATCAATTTAGCAATACATTTCATCCATAAAAAGAGGGGCTACATTGCTGTAGAGGACAACTGTTTCCCACTGGGGGAATTTGTACTTTACCTAATAGCTGTGATATGAAACCATTCTGCAAACCACCCTGTCCAAACACTGAAGGGCATTTTTGCAAAAGGACAGAGCATCTGCAGAAGCTGTCAAGAATTGATGTGTCTTTGCCTCAAGTCAAACAGTAATGTATTGACTCTCAATGTGATTAGGATGGACTTTTGCCCAGAACATTAAAATTGGTTCTGAATGAAAATTGCTCTTCAGAAGCGGCTCTTTGTTAATGATATTATTATTATTTTATTTTAATGTAATTAGGGTTATGTTCTTAAATCATAATTATAATTGTTACAGTTTTCTTAAGTCAGCATAATATTACATTTAGTGATCTCAGTAATGATACAAGAGTTGTGAATCTCACCTGCCACAAATAGTGCCTTCTGTTTCTACATAATTTCATTGTGGTTTGAACAGAAATTGTCCTTGAGGTGCCTCAGAAATGTACTGTCTTGATCATCATAATTACCTGAGACTGAAAGGCCATCTGGTTAAAATCAGGCCTTCTTATGTGCAGTGCTACAGTCTTTAAAAGGTATCCCCACTTCCCCCTCACCCCCCCCACCCCCGAAAAATTAGGACAACTGACATGTTTAAGCATTTTTCTGGTCACACAGTTTAACAAATTGGTTTTTAATAGCTGCACTGGGCAATGAACTATTTGAGTCGAGCCTGTGGTGACCATTTCTATGGAATTCTGGCATGCAGGCTAATGAACCTTTGTTCCAAGGGCCTCCGGAGCCAGGTAAGATCTCACCAGGCATGCCCAGGGGGTGCCCTGCTGGATGCATTTCAATGCCTTGAAAGAAAGCAGCACAGCAAGGTGCTGTGGAAAAGTTATCCTCCCTGTCTTGAGAACTAAGGATGCCACAAGCGATAAGAAAAAACTCCCTACATCCCCTCTCACTCTATAGTAATGTAGTAATGCTACAAGGAACAGCCTAGCTTTCAATTTAATTTCAGTCACTCATGTATTTTTTACCCATGACATCACCCTGAAGTGATTAGAAAATTATAAACGGGATGTGAACTTAAGCAGAAGCTTATGTACTTTTCACTGTGTCATAACAAACAAGAGATGAGGTGACTCATGTCATCTTTCAGCCTGTCTCCCAGTGGGTATTTGTGTCCTGTGCTGCACTCTGGTTAGCCGTCTTTCAAGCAGCTCCACAACAGGTTATGCAGAAAGAGGATTACAGCCAGAATGTGAGAGTGAGTCTGGCTGGGGAGGTGATTAACAGGATGACACATTTGTATGACCAGTCTTGTGAGATGCCATAGCAGCTCAAGCAAACACATATCAGGGATGAATTAACCTGCGGATCTTTAGTGAAACTATGTTCAGTATAACTCCACCAATGCCTTCCATTTCAAAAATATGCCCATTAGCCTCATCCCAAAGGAAAAGAACAACAACAAAGCCATTTTAATTTCCCAAAGGAAAACAAGATTAGGAAAAACAAACAAACAAACAAACAAAAAGACAACAACCCAAACCCACAGAATTCTCACACTTTTGTGCTGTGATAACATCTTTGCCCCCCACAATGTGGCATGGGCTTCAAGATCAGCTTTCAGAGCATAGCACTACTGGTAGAATACGATGCCAACTGCTTTGAGAAATGCCTGGTCAGGTTTCTATCATAACTCCCTGTCTTGTAAATATGTTTAATTTCTGTGTTAGCAGAGTGTCTCTTCGAGCAGAAATACAGAAATTTGTGCATTTATCCTCCACAGAAGTCATAACACTTCTGGAGTTTACAGACAGGCACTCCAAATACCTCCCTCCAAGCCTCACTAGCTGCGAAGTTCAGTGTCATCTGGCAGCAGAAGACATTAATCATGACCGAGAAGGGCAGGCTAATGTTTCTAAGCCAGGAAAGGCTTGTATCTGCTTCCCAAATAGCTTACCCTAACAGTTCTTTTTATTGAGATTGATTCCCCATATTTTGCTAGTTTGGGGATATAGTCCATTTATATTTATCTTGTACTGTAAACCTAATAATTGACACTGTTATTGTAGTTATTTTATGAGCCAATTTCTTAGTACCCGAGGGTGTTTTTATTACTCCCCTTTTGGCCTTTCCTTCAGAGTACTGAAAGCATATGTGGCGGTGAGGAAGTGTTGTACACACTTTGTAACAAAATTCATTGGCTGATTAGTATTACTTCTCTGTTTATATCACTCTTGTGTTTTCTGTTATTCTGATTCTGTCTAGAAGGCTAACAGTCCACACGAGTTGGAGGGCAGCCTGTAGGTTGCTATGATTTAACTTCATGCTCTCCATATCCCCTGTGTGAAGCAAAAAGTAGCCAAAAATCCCTGTCCTGATGATGTTTGGTGACAAGGGACATGAAGGTTTATGAGGGGGCAAGGTTGGCCATTGCTTGCACTCTCTACCTGTTAATCAGATTGCCTATGTGGCATATATTTCCCTGAGAAAAGTTACTCATGGTGGAGTGGAGTAAATATGGCAATGAAGAACTCTGGGTGAGCAAGGACAAGCTGATATTCTGTTTCTTAGCCTGTGTTTTCTATTTAGCATCAACTAATGCCTGCAAAACTTGATATCCATAATTTTGGGTTGATGATAAGCTATCAGAGTACATCATGGCTTTCATTGGGCTGAACCATGGATAGGCACATATAAACATCTGTACCTTCAACTTGTTATGGAAGAAGGAAATTTTCACCCAGAGAATTGGTAGCCATTACTGACAATGAGGCAGAGCGGCATGAAGTCAGTCTCTCCTTCCAGTTTTGACAGAGACAGTGGTCTGGTAGCATCCATACATCTAGGATTACTCTAAAGTTGTCCTAAAACACATGATCCAGCAGAGACTGACACATACCTTCACTACTGCCAATTAGTGCAAGATAGTGTGAAAGACGAGCCAATTGCCTGGGCCTCGAGGCTTCTCCAGCAAGTGCATTGATGGTGCCAGTCAGAAAAGACTCCAGATTGCAGGCCAGGAGGGGCCACTAGATCACTGAGTCTGACTTCTTGAATAATACAGGACATACCTTTCATCCTATTACTTGTATCTTCACAATATCTCCCCTCTCACAGCCGGATGATTAAGCAGGAAGATGGAAAAACAAAGGGAAGTGGATCGAGGCTTCAAAGATACAAAATAGCTGCAGTCTTTTGTGTACCTTAACACAGGAGCAGGTGTACACTTACTGATCCCCTTATATATCAGCCCCAAAGTCCAGTGTAGCAGCACACCTGGTAAGTCTAGGCAGAGCTCTAATTCACATATAGACACTCTTGGTTTGGGTTGAAAATGGTCTGTCCAGGGAGTATCAAAACCTCACAATGTTGAAATGTCAACACAGCTGTCCATGTTAGCATTTTGGAGACAGCCTACCCTGGGTGTGAATTCTTCTCTAGCCTGAGAAAAGGACATGAGATAAGGTTCCTTCAATAGCAGGTGATAATTTAGAGGACCAATACACATCCCATGAATGGATTTGCACTGCTGTTTATATCAAACAATTTAATTTCTTGAGTGTAATATTTGCACGGTTCCTTATATTTGGTGTCATTTGGGTCAAATATTGATTGCTATGGATGTCCTTTGGATGACTGTGCCTCAGTCTCTTCAGTGGCCATAGGTATCTGAAGAGTGGAACTGTGAACAAATGGCTCAAGTGCCAAGGAGCAAGCATCCTAGCTCTCTAGGGAAACCTATGCAGACCAAAGAGGAACTGGATGACTTGTGGATCCAGTCTGATGTGCAATAAGAGGAGTTGGATCCTATTGAATATTGTCTTTTTCATCTCATGATGTAGCTCCATCCTTATCAGGAAACTTTAATGCTGCTGTTCTTTCCAAGAAATAATTGTCTTTGATAAGACTTCATCTGGAGTCCTTCACCCCTTAGATAAAGTCATAAAATCCAGATTACTTAATTTTTAAACATAGCCATTTCTTTCCTTAAGGCATTTGTATTTATCAGTTTATACATATCCTCCAACTGACTCCAACATCTACAAGAAGGGCCGGAGGGCAGACCTGGGAAACTACAGGCCTGTCAGTTTGACCTCAGTACCAGGGAAGCTCATGGAGCAGATCCTCCTGAGAGTCATCACGCAGCACTTGCAGGGCAAGCAGGCTATCAGGCCCAGTCAACATGGGTTTATGAAAGGCAGGTCATGCCTGACGAACCTGATCTCCTTCTATGACAAAGTGACGCGCTGGGTGGACGAGGGAAAGGCTGTGGATGTGGTCTACCTTGACTTCAGCAAGGCTTTTGACACCGTCTTCCACAGCATTCTCCTCAAGAAACTGGCTGCTCTTGGCTTGGACTAGCGCACGCTTCGTTGGGTTAGAAACTGGCTGGATAGCCGGGCCCAAAGAGTCGTGGTGAATGGAGCCAAGTCCAGTTGGAGGCCAGTCACTAGTGGCGTCCCTCAGGGCTCGGTGCTGGGGCCGGTCCTCTTTAATATCTTCATCGATGATCTGGATGAGGGCATTGAGTGCACCCTCAGTAAGTTCGCAGATGACACCAAGTTAGGTGCGTGTGTCGATCTGCTCGAGGGTAGGAAAGCTCTGCAGGAGGATCTGGATAGGCTGCACCGATGGGCTGAGGTCAACTGTATGAAGTTCAACAAGGCCAAGTGCCGGGTCCTGCACCTGGGGCGCAGTAACCCCAAGCAGAGCTACAGGCTGGGAGATGAGTGGTTGGAGAGCTGCCAGGCAGAGAAGGACCTGGGAGTGATGGTGGATAGTCAGCTGAATATGAGCCAGCAGTGTGCTCAGGTGGTCAAGAAGGCCAATGGCATCCTGGCTTGTATCAGAAACAGTGTGGCCAGCAGGGCTAGGGAGGTGATCGTCCCCCTGTACTCGGCTCTGGAGAGGCCGCACCTCGAGTACTGTGTTCAGTTTTGGGCCCCTCGCTACAAGAAGGACATCGAGGTGCTTGAGCGGGTCCAGAGAAGGGCGATGAAGCTGGTGAGGGGCCTGGAGAACAAGTCCTACGAGGAGCGGCTGAGGGAGCTGGGCTTGTTCAGCCTGGGGAAAAGGAGGCTCAGGGGCGACCTTATTGCTCTCTACAGATACCTTAAAGGAGGCTGTAGTGAGGTGGGGGTTGGCCTGTTCTCCCACGTGCCTGGTGACAGGACGAGGGGGAATGGGCTAAAGTTGCGCCAGGGGAGTTTTAGGTTAGATGTTAGGAAGAACTTCTTTACTGAAAGGGTTGTTAGACATTGGAACAGGCTGCCCAGGGAAGTGGTGGAGTCACCACCCCTGGAAGTCTTTAAAAGACGTTTAGATGTAGAGATTAGGGATATGGTTTAGTGGGGATTGTTAGCGTTAGGTCAGAGGTTGGACTCGATGATCTTGAGGTCTCTTCCAACCTAGAAATTCTGTGACTTCTCTTAAAGAAATAAAATTGGCTTTCATCGGAGATACAGGACACTTCTTGAAGGGTCAAAAATAAGGATTTTATTTTAGGTCTAATCTGGATTCTGAGTTTTAATGATTTCCTTTGCTGTGGTTTAAAATTGCTCTGCAATAAACAGTTCGTACTCTCTATTCTTGTCTAAAAGGAGGCCTTCTGTTCTTATTCTTATAATCTGGATTCTAAGCCAGAACACCCTGAGGGAGATGCCCATCTATCAATGTGTTGATAGTGGACAGCTTTTCTCACCTGTAGTGGACAATGTTTCTCACAGTTCATTTGCAAGCTGTAACCCAAGGTGATATAATGACAGACTTCCCAGGGGAATCACACCCTTCCCATTTGTAATTTTCGTTAAATCACTAAGTTTTTCCCTGTTAGTTATCATGTGCCCATGCAACAACTTCACTGCTGTGTGACAAGAGGAGGACATGGTGAGCTTGGCTAATTTGCTGAAGCACAGACGCTAGATGCTATTTGAAATGTTCGGTGGTAACTAAGATATCCAGCCCACATAGGGCTGGCAGATACAACACAAGACACGTAGGAGACGTGTGATCTTCTCCAAGATAGTCTGGATGCCCTGGCATTTCTCAAATGAAACAAGTTGCCTGTATTTATGCAATGAACTGAACCCATTCTATATAAAACCTAAAGCTGTCCCCGTCGTTCTCTAGACACTCAGGCACAGCCCCATGAGCCCAGAAAGCACACTGAAAACGAAGACCCTAACACCAGAGTTCACCAGCTCCTCCTCATGATGGCATTTTTAACATCCGGACCTATAACTGTGAGTGACAAGGAGACAACAGCTAAGCATAATATCAACATTTTGTTAACTGTGTTTGCAAAAGCAACCGGCCCCCTTCACCCTTTGCCCTCACCGCTGGAGCAGGAACTCCCTGGTGGCTGGAGCAGCCTGCACGGATGGGGGAAATCATCTCACTGCAGGGGAAGCATGGCATCAGCCTCCCTGAGCTCCCCGAGGGCAACCTGGGGGCAGGCACGGCCTCTTGGGCTCCCACTGCTCTTGTGGCTGCTGCTGCTCTGCCCCAGCCAGGTGCAGCCAGCTCTTGGGAAGTGCTGAGACCTGCAAATCTCTTCCTTCCACCCTGATGGTCTCTGCTCGTGTTTGCACTGGCTGGAGGTCACAAAATGTCCATGCTGTTGGTGACCTGAAGGATTCCTCCTGATGGTGTAATTGCACATGGGAAATGTGATGCTTGGATGAAGTGAGCCATGCAGTGCTGTCCTGAAGCCACTGAGGTTGGGTGAGGTTCAGAGGCTGCCTTGGCACCACCTCATCCCAACAGGCAAAATGGCCTCCCAGCAGTGTAACAAATCACTTCCCCTTGTGCTGGGGAATTTAAAGACCTTCAGTCGCGGCTATCTGTGGCTGTAATGAGAACAGCCATATGAAAAGATGTTGCTGTGGGATGGGATCAATCAGTCGATTGGCTTGGTTCAGGTTGGTAGGTGTACTGGTGCAGTCTTGCTAGATAGTGGTAGGGAATAATGAAGATTAGATGAACTAGTGTAGAACAGAAATAATGGGGAAGTAGGAAAACTTACTAGTATTGTGCTTGTTTTTCTTTAGTTTAAGTTTATACTTTCACCTTTTCCAGTTAACCAAACTGCTGTGGTAATTAATATGTTGAAAAAACATGTGGGTTGATGCAGTGTTGTGATTTTAGCCTTAATGTATAAGTCTTGGCTTATCTAACTATTTGTCTGGGGTCTTGCGAATCTCTGTAGCAGATTGATGCCTCTTCAAAGCCATCTGGAAGAAGATCTACCCACTCTTTTTTTCCCTGCTCTTTTAATTGGAGCTGCTGGCTTGCCCTGTGTATCAGAGCAGTACAAAGGCTGAGAAAACAGAGAGGTCTTACACTAAACCATTCGAAAGGGCAGCAGGAGACGTCATCCATTTTGTGTATAGATATGTTTAGATAGATGTGGTAAGCCATGAGAAGTGGATGCCTTGACAGGTTACTTTTCAAAGAGTGCTGATTTGCAGTGACCTCTGACTGCTCTCAAAACAGCTGAATTCTGCAGACTCTGGTAATCTGAGATAGAAACTGTTTTGAAGTCGGCTGGGTGTAAAGAGTCTATTGCTGCCCTGGGTGTCTCAATATCACAAGGAGAAAAAAGAGCAGGGGAAAAGGGACGCCATGGCTGGAAACTCCCTTGTAAGATTCTGTGTGGGACATCTCCTTTTGCAGGACAATGCCTGTGTGAAAACCACAAACCTATATATATGCTCAGGTGTTGTTAGTGCTCCCAAGCCTTCTGATGCTTCCTAAACATGTGTAAAAACTTCCCTAAAAAAAAATGTGTGCCTCCTAAATGTGTGTAAAAAACTTCCTTGTGTCCTGGGGGAACCTCATATAAATGTATTTTAAGTGCATAGTTTGTTATATGTCACATGGTAGTCATGGTTCTGTAAAAAAGAGAGTCAGGATCTTTTCTCTCATACTATCTTATTGATAGTTTGATTATTAAAATAACCAAGTTAGCAAAACACCTTCCAATATGTACTGAAAGTCTGTTGCCATTCTGTCAGACATGCAAAACCACTTGTAAGCCTGATGGTTTTCTTGGTTTGTTTTCATTTGGTAGTTTTCTTTTTTTGGTGCTGACATAGATATTCCCCTTTCTAAGAAATCTTGCCTCTGTTATGGGCTGCCATGTAGTGTGTTTTTTTCCAGGCAGCCTGATGCTGAGGACACCCTGGAAGGAGCTGCTTCCCCCTCTCTAACCAGTCTCCTCCATGGCCATCCCAGCTCAGCCACCAGTGTGGACAGGGAAACACAGACACAAGCCTCTGGCTGTCCCTGGACATGCAGGATCCCAGATACCCTCTTCCCTCTGTCATGCACGTCTATTTTTAAGGGATCTTAAAACTCACCTCCAGATGCTTATGTGGAGATTACGTAGAAACCCCCTGGATTTACTTTATTTCCCTTTAAAACACCACAAGGATTCATTTATCTCCCCTTGCAGCAGGGAATGGAATAGAGGGTGGAAACTGGCAGCCTTAGGGTGCAAGGGGAAGTCTTGGGGGCAGCAAGCCAGGGAGCTGTGGAGCACAGCTGCCGAGCAAGCATGTGGCAGGTTGAGGAGAACCCCGAGACCCTTTCAATCCTTATCAGGTGACTCAAATTCAAGGATCCCTATCCTAGCATATTTTTGGGGAGGAGGAAGCCTGTGACAACCGCAGCAAGCTGGGATGCAGCTGGAGTAGGCAGCAATGTGCAGCATCCTGGCTGCTGGCCTCAGCTGGGCACAGATGGAGACAAACCTCACAAGTCTGCACCCAATATGTGCCCAGTAAGGTTTTTCAAAGGCTTGATAAATGTGGCAGATTCGGGGCAGGTTAGTACAAAATGTCTGTCTGCGAGGTGGGGACAGATTTCAGCCACATGTGCCAGGCTGTCATCCTGCTGAAACTCCTTGGCTGAGTGGCTGAAAGGTTTGCTTTTTTAATGTAGGCAAAAGTTATATTTTCTATTAGCCTCTCTCTTGTAGACATCTGGACCATTTAGATGAGACTTCCGGAAAAAAAAAAAAAAAAAAAAAAAAAATCACCACAAAACACTGAGATATAAGTCCAGAGTAGAAAATTTCAGCTGCTCCAAACTGATACGATTTAGTTCAAAGCCTCATGTTTTAGGAAGTTAAAGTAGCAAGTAGCAGGGTAATTTTCTAATAGCATTCCTAACTCATCTGTTTTAATGAAAGTCTCACATGTGGCTTAAGGCTTGAGATACATAATTCCTAGAGCTGCTAAAGTAATTCTTGATTTTGAGTCATTAAAGACAGGGGACTTTGCTGTGGTTTCTAACAAGCACAGGATGCAACTTCACTTGCCACTTAGGATTCTGTCCGTGAGCATAGCTGATTTCCTTCTCCATAAGAAATATAATTTGCTGGCTATCATTTCATATTCAACAAGCTTGTTGTAGAAGTTGATCAAACTGATTCCGGGTATCTACAAGCAATTATTGTCAACACTTGCTACTTTTCCTCTTAATTTTATAATGCTCTTCAAAGCATGTGACCATTTAAGAATGGTAGATTTCATTATGGGGAAAAAAAAAACAAAACAATGAACTCCCACACATCGTCATTTCCAAGCCTTATCGTTACAAAAAGAAAGACAGAGAAGTTGAATATCATGTTAAATCCCGGAAACTAGAAGAAAATTAAAAGAATTCAAGAACCATGTGTGGATCCAATCTCATTTTTAAAGCCGTCCCATACATTTGGAAGTCTTAATATTGATTTCTGGTTGATTTGGATTGGCATTACCACAGTATATTATTTTCATATGTTAATAGTTATGTAGAAAAACACTTGTGTGTCTAAATACACCAAACACGAGGAATGGTTATTAACAAAGCATCATAAGCAGGGCTCAGTTGACTAAAAGCCCTCTTGCAAATGGACAAATGTTATCTCTGCAATTGTCACTGGTGTCTGCTTTGAGTAAACCATCTTCTGACACTCGGTTCAGATGTAGCTCCCTACCTAGTGTGATCTGAAACAACCCCAGCGACTTCCCCAGCTACTCTGAGCTCTGAGCACATCTAGCCCTCATTTTTAAATACAGATCCATGTTTTCTTTCTGCCATAATTGTAATTTATAGTTATGTTTCAGTGATACTTCAGTCATGACATTAGGGCAATTGAATTGAATGTAAAATGCTGGTTAAGCATATTAATATTGTTAGTCTAGAAATTATATCAATATTAGAATTTAAAGTTAGGGTAAAGATATTTTTGGAAAAAGAAATAACTGCACTGGGAATTTTCTTTGTCTTAAATTTATTCACCATTAGTTTAGCGGGGAAATATATGTTTTTTCAATGTTGTTTTGTACACACATAATACAGATCAGATTGTAATATTACCTATATTTATTGAGAACTTAGTTCAAAGATTTTAGTGGATTTACAGCTGAACTGCCTAAATCTTTTACGTACATAGATAAACAGGCTATAGCGAAGCAAAAAGAAAAAAAAGAAAAAAAAAGCAAAACACTTTCATTCTGTTTGTGGCACTAAAAAATAACTTTACAATTGTTAAAAAATAATGTAAATTCATTACTGACCTTTGAAGGGTGATTTTATTAAGCATATGGGGTTCATCTACATTTTGAAAGCATCTGTTTTTATGACCTGAAGAGTATACATAAAAAGCTGAGATTTGGGCTGCTTTCTGTAGACAAAAAAAAAAATAAATCCTTATGGCTTTGATTTTTTTTTCTTGCAGTGATTTATCATCTTATAAATGTATCATCAACATTTAATCCTCACATTCTCTAATGTATAACAAACATACGTGTTTGTTTTTATGGATGAAGCAAACTTGTACCTTCACAGCCATGATGCTCCACAGAGAGAAACGTATGGAGATATGCAAGACTTGTTAATTTGTTCTCAAAAGGAGGCAGATAAAAGCAGATGCTAGGGGGCAATAAATTATACTTTTTGTACATTTTCTTCTTCTTTTTTTTTTTAACCCTCCTAGTTGACACAGAATTTCCTTTGCAGCATTATTTATTGCCAGTGATGTTGCTAGGCTGCCTGGGAGGGCAAAATGGAAAAGTTTGTGAAGTACACTTGGAGAGTGCTCTTTTAAACCAGATGATTTGTGAGTAAGTCTTGGAGAGTTGGGAGTATATTTTAGATATGTTAGCTGTCTTGTAGTGGGCTTTTATACAGTGAGTGAAAGACTCTGGAAAATATTGCTTATATTGGGAATGTTTACCAAGATATATTTGAGTTTCTCACCAGTATGGAGGCCCATAATCTTTTCAGCATAAAGTAAAATCTTACATGTCTCTGTTCAAAGGCTACATAAATGCTGAAAATGTTGGAAAATGACGGTTAATTTTGGGTTTGACTCTTCTAGAAGCTCATTTATTAGAGAGCACCCACTCTTCTCTTCAGAAAATCAGTTTCTTACAGTGTGTCCCAACCCACATGCCAAAACACTGGAGACATCAGAAACCATTAGTCACTTCTGAAAAATTTAGGGCTTGAATGACCAGCGTGTCCTTTACAGAAAGGCTTTAATGGGAACCTTCTCTGAGCTGGGTTTGGCACAAACACACACCTCTGCTGCCGTGCTGGTGTCAGACTGCAGCATCACCACAGGCCCCATGGGATGAGGGTTGTGTGGCATGGCACCATCAACCCTCCTGTGCTCAGGGAGCCCTGCTGGCCACCACCAGCCTACATAGTTTAGCACCCTGGATTCTAGGGGGTTGAATGTAAATCACATTTTCTTTCTGTGTTTTTGGAGACACATAGTAAATACTGCTTTAATACCATGGTAGCAAGTAGGTATGTTTCAAATTTATTTATTCATTTATCTATTTATTTTCTTTTCAATCATTATTCTTTCTTAAAATAAGATCACTTTTAAATACATGCATCCTTCCACACATGTGCACACCTGAATTCTTGCACACACTTTAATTTTTAATATAAGGTAATCAATTGCATTTGAGTGTCTGCAGCCAGCGATCATCTAATGAAAAATGGCAAAACATTTTTTATGCACCAGCGACCACAGCACTGAGATCAAACACGCTCCAGCAAATCCGAATGAAAGTGCTGTACACATCTGTGTGAGTGTAAAGGACAGGTTTTGCAGCAGTAATACATCTGCAGAGGCTTGGTGCTTAGAGAAACAAACAGTAGTATAATATGGAAAATGCACAAGGAGAAGGCAGCCTTCTGGGCAGACCTGGCTGGCAGGAGGCAGAGATTTGCTCACATAAGAGCAAGTTGCTCAAAAAGCCCTGTTTTTGTCTTGTCAGCCCTGCAAAGAGCAGCCTTCCAGCTGTTGAAGGGGAAGAAATGGGAAATGCACATGTGGATCTGAGAGCACAATGGGGAGGAAGCATGCAAATAAATATTAAAAAATTAATATAAATCCACCTCATTGGGCATAGGATGAACATGTTGAATAACTGGTGGGTAATATGTTGGTTATGTGAAAATCATAGCTATGGTCATAGGGAAGTTTAGGGTGGAAGGGACCTCTAGAGATTATCTAGTCCACTCCCTCCCTGCTCAAAGCATCCAAATAAACTGCAAACAAATATTAACCTGAAAGGTCAACCAGAGATAACGTGAAAAACCTACCTGTGGTTCTAGATTTACAGCAGAATTTCAGATTTGTCCCAACAGTCATAACAAGCATTCAGAAGTTATTCTCTAATGGGGATATTTCCACATTTTTAAAGTAAGGGCAGAGTACATGAGCAAGCACTGGAGCCAGGTGGTGACCCTGGAAGACAATGATAGCAGAGGGGATGCTGCCAACATGGTCTGTGACAGAGTCAGGAAGCACACCAGGGCAGGACAGGGATGGCACAGACCAAGCAAGCTGCTTTGACTGACTTTATTTTTAGTGGAGAAAGAAAGCCATGTCCAAAAGGCATGTCATTTATGTCAAAGATTGGCACCTTAGAGTCGCTTCTCTTCCTCTTTGGTGGCTGCAGAGGGCATTAAATGACTGGTTCTCAGTAGATGCCTACCCTTTCTGTGGCTTTAAAGTTCAAGGGATGAATCGTGCCCTCTGGGCTAAAAGAGATATTGAAGAAATTTGTGTCTTTCTCAGGGCTGCCCAGATGGAGAAAGAGATGGTGGACTTTCGAGCAATTCTCCCAGAAATGTGCAAAGCTGCAAAAATTCAGAACCTATTTGGGAACCCTCAGCCATCAATAACATAGGCAATAGTGAAATAACAGCAGGACGTTTTACTTTTAAATGCTTCTCATAAAAATGAGAGGAGCAGATTGTTTATATTAACCTTTCTGGGAAATGCAATCAAATTGTCCTTGAAAAATGTTAAAGAAGAAAAACATAAGCGTGACTTTCAATAGCCCTTAACAATCTGTGAACCGGCCCGTTGCTAACTGTCACACACAATGTACATTTTGTTTAGTGATTTCTGTTACACTGCCACTCTCTATGAAAATGTTTAAAAGAATAATTCAAGCTGCATGATCCCAGGTGCATAAACATGTGCTCCTCAAGCCAGCAGAGAAACTGCCGAGTCTAGCAGGATCGTCAGACCCACGGGTCAATTCAGGGACTAAGAAAATCATTTCCTATTTCCCTTCATGGATTTGGAGCATGCTGGGATCAGCCAGTCTAGGAAAATAGAAAGAAGCTGTGTCTTCTGCAGCAAAAACAGAGCTGGGAAATGAAAGATGCCTCAAACCCTGGCCAATTCTGCCAAAGCAGGATGGGAAAAACGTTCAGTCCCTCCCGACCAAGGCTCACAGCAGTCGTTTCTACCACACTGTCTGTTCTGCAGAGCTATGCCCTGCCTTGCTGACATGGGCAGGAGTTGCAGCCTGGCCCTGCTCCAGGTGGAGGTGGTTAAAGCCTCACACTGAGCCAGGCTGGAAAGCTCCAGCTGAAGTCCCTATGCTCCTGGCTCCCCACTCATCACTTTTTTCAGGTTCTTGAATTGCTCTTCAGAAGCCTTCAAAGGCACCCTGCCTTTCCACTGACTAAGCAAGTAGGCTTAAGTGGAGTTTCAAGTGTTAAGAGTACAGCTCTGTGCTTTCATGGGGATGCGTGTTTTTCCATTAACTGAAGCCCCTTCATCGTGGCTTCCTTCCTCTGGTGGGAGAAGTTAGAGATTGAACAGGTCCCTCCTGACCATTTCTATACCACTTATACCATTCAGGTGAGGTTAAGGGCCAAAAGCAGACAAAATAATAGACAAAAGACAATCTTCAGTCTTCAATGAGATCCATCCTGCAGCACCTAAAGCAGGCTAAAATGCAATTGCTAATCTCTGCCATGCTACATTGTATGATCCCTAAAAATCTTGATCTTTTCCTCTTTCTTTCTTTGTTTTATTCATGGCCAAGCTTCTTGCTCCCAGCCTTGCTGGGACTTGGATAACCAGAGAAGTGAACAGTAGAATAGCATGGAAAACGCACAACGTGGAGACATCCCACAGCGAGGGACAGAAGGGAAGTGCATCAGCTCCAGCAGTGCTACAACTTCAGCAAGCCTTAACTGCCTCCAGCTGGTGACAACCCTTTGGCCAACCCATGGGATAGATGGGATCACTCTGGGCAGTTGTATTCTTTACAAATGAAGAAACTCAGATTAGTCTGTGGGAATTTGCTTGTCTTTGCCCACGTATTGCACTCAAAGCAAGCACAGAAGTCCCTGTTTCTCCCCTTTTGCTGTCCTCTGAATTATGAAAGCTACATAGAGAGCATGAAGAAAGAAGTGTAGTGTCATTGGCCTGAGAAGGGCTGCTGCATGATGAAAACATGGATTACCTCCTTGTCCACGTGATTTTAAAAATGCTAGTAACAGCTCCTTTTTTACTCACCCACTATGGGTTATCTCTGAGTAGTCAGGATGTATGACCCATCAGCTAAGGTTCAGCTTGTTGAAACACTCTATATATGATTGATCCTAAGTGGACAGATTTCTGAGGAGTTAGTTATTCTTCATTATTCAGAGACTATGACTATTATTGAGGAGATACACGAGGAACATGAGTGTCTGTCAGAGCTGCTGCTGCAGTACTGAGACACAGAGCAAGTCCCAGTGCTTCTCCTCTGAATCTCTTTGGCTTCAATTTCCAGCTACGGTTTGCCATTGCGCATTCTTTCCTTGTATCATAAGGCCTTTTTTCTTTTATCTTTCTCTCTCTCTCTCTTTTTTTTTTTTTTTTTTTTTTTTTATTAGTCATTTACTCTCCACTGGATATAATCAAATCATTTTTCAGTCCTGTTTCAGAGAGACACTGCAGACTGAGCTTCTCAAGCTTTTCACTGAAATATTTTCTTTATTCTTTGCATAAGCTCTTTTAGGCTATTTCTCCTTAATGTTCCAGTCTTCCGCATCCTTTCTCTAAATCTATCTTTGAAGTATTAATCCAATTCCGGTTACACCAGCCTAACTAAATACAAGCACTTTTTATCTCATTCAGAGACAGAACATTTAAGTTCACTATCTTCTTGTTCCTGGTTTAAATACAGTTCCTATCTGCCACAGCATCTGGGAGGGGAGGTGGGAGAGCAAACAGTGCTTTGTGAATGACAATTCTTTTTCCTTTTTCTATTTGTTATTTTCCTTCTTTCTTCTCCATCAATCTCTAGCATTTCCCCGTCTGTTCTTTGTGGAGGTGGTGGTTGGCTTGCCTGAGGATTCTTATTTCTTTATTTTGCTAAGCTTTTTTTTTTTTTTTTTTTTAATGTTATCAGGCATTTTCAAAAATAAAGGATATTTCAATATCTTTATCCATACCTATGGCAGACTACAGTTTCATTTTTCCTTTTCACACCCTGCAAAATGAGTTTTGAAAGGTAGAAAAAAAAATGTCAAAACTAAGTGAAATTCTATGCATATATTATGTTGGACACAGTAGCAAAGCCAGCACAGAGAGGAGAGAAAATGCAGTAGGAAAAGAGCGCCTCATGAACTTGTGTAAAATGGTTCAATTTCAGAAATTATGCAATGGAAAGGTTTTCAGTTTTCCCTTCTCTTGAGAGTTGTTTGCCCATCTCCCTGCAGTTCAGCATCTAACTCTGTTTCAAATAGTGCATAACCTCTTTGGAAACTAGACACTCTCCCAGGAAAAGGAAAGAAATGCTGTCTTTTATGAAAGCTAGCATCATTGAGAAGGCCACAGTATCAAAGTATTTCCTGCATGGATCATATAATCTATTCAAGGACAGACAAAACAGTTTCTTGTACGAATTTACAGGATATTTTTGGTTTCTATAGTATCCATGCTTTATGATCTTAATATAATCAAACACTGCTTTAGTAGGTTTACGCACTGAAGCATATTAGTGAGGATAAAATGAAACACGTTTGCAGAAATTTACCTGTTTCAGATCAGCAAATGGAAAGCAGAGGAAACAAGGTTTATCTGTTGCTTCCATTGTCCTCATCTGCTTTACACTGGCAAAACATTAACATTGAAAAAGCAGTTTGAAAAAAACATTAAACATTTCCCCACAGAACTATTTGACTGTTAAGGGAAAAATCCCAAACCAGAGATTTATGGCTTGAATCTTCCTATCTGGAAATACTCAGGGTGATGATATGTGAAATACAGGGGGGTTACATCTGTATTACCCTCTAAGAACACGCTTCCCTGCTAGACCATGTCCTCTGTGGTGCAATGGGGTTGCTCAGTGAGGTGGGGTGGGAAGATCATGGAACAAACAGATGAGCTGTTAAATGCTGCCCCCATACAAGGATCTCACCAAACCACAAATGGTGTGACAGTGCTGAGAAGTATTTCATGGCAGAAATGTTTCTTTCCTTGCTTGCTTTTTTTGTTTGTTTGTTTTAATAAATAGGCAAAATTCAAAGAGAGACAGTCCCTTCTGTGAAATGTTCTGTCTGCTTGTACATCAATTTTCAATTACAAAACTCCTAATCGTGTAGTTTTACAAGCCTTGCTTTTCTCCCCATATCATGTGTTTTTTAACATTTATTATTTTAACACTGGTAAAACTACACTGCTTGTGATCTGATCACTTCATGCTGTGGCAAAAACTGATAGGATCCAAGTAAAGTTGATCCTTTGTTTCTTGGTTTATTTGTCTGCTTTTCCAAAACTTCGTTCTTCCTGGGTTTCAGAAGAACTGGAACAGATTTGATCTGGAGTCCACTTGATCCAACCAAGAAGCTTTGGATTTGATCCATGCCCTTCATAAAACAACAAAGGAAAGAAAAAGAAGCCACCTTTGTGAACGAGTACCTCCCTGATTTATGGTGATCCAGTCCAATGTTCCCAGTCCCCTTTCAGCATGGGGGTGTACCAGAAATGCTCAAGCAGCAAAAGAATGGCAAAAAGTTTTCTTAAAAACAAAGAAAACACACAGATACTTGGGCATGGAGAAAATTTCCATTTGTCTTAGAAAGAAAGAGCTTTGTGACCCCGAAGAATACTTGAGGATTTGTTTTAAACCTTTAGCAACTTGTTCTGCATGATTTAACAGCAATGGAAGCTCGGCTTTGCTGCACACCCTATTACACCTACCTAAAGTGACCCAGCACTCTTAATATACTGCAGCAATCATATTTTTCACAGAGTTTTACAGCTATTGACGACCACTGAATTGCAGGCTGCTGCCCCGACCCCGTGTCACCCTCGTACTGCTGTCACATGCAGTGGTCACCTGTACCACAAAGCTGTTTGTGTGCATGATTGAAATCCACGAGTGGTGGAAGGTGAATTGGGGTAATACGAGTGCAATCTCTGTAGGATTAACAACAATATTCTTTGCTTCCACGGTTACAATTTACAATGATTTTGACATATCTCCCTTTATGCTCACTTTGGTGTTTCCAGTTATGTTTTCAGGACAAAAAAAAAAAAAAAAAAAAAAATCTGCAAAAGAAGCGTTAAGTTTTTCTCTCACTCATTTAGATCACAAAATGGAGCTGAGAGAAAAATCAGTAGCTTTCAAACGCTATTACCTTGCTAATGATAGCTCTCATCACATGACAGTTCTCAAACTGATAAGACGTTCCAAACATCCACAGAAAAGGCAGAGGGGTTTTTTAATGCCCCAGCTCTGTCTCTGCAGCTTGCACATGTTTTCAAACATAATTTCATGCCTGCTTTCTGACAGCTCATTAAACAAAGGCCTCTTGGTACATATAGTGCCCATCTTCCTGCTGAGATTGTAACATATTTATGGTGTTTGCAGATTGCTGGCTGTTTGCTCTTCTACTTCACAGTGTCCTGCCTGCCAAATGCTTATCAGTCTAGTGGAGGTGACAGTTTTCCCCATTTGTGTAGGTAGCAACGGTCTTGTGTTTGACCCTCGGAGGCAAGAAGCAATATGATTAGAAGAAGCTCCTGCAAGCAATAGATAAAAGCAATCACACGGGGAGAGACAGCGAGGAAGAGCTCAGGGGAGGAGGCTGATGTTGTGGAAGCTGATAGCTTGCATTCAGGGAAAGTGCTGGCAGTTAGTTAGCTAGACAGCTGGTAACATCCAGACCTTGTGGGATTTCAGCTTCAGACAAAGCAAACAAGGATTCAGAAGTGTTGAGAAGCTATCTGGAGCAGCGTACAAGGGCAATCAGAGCTGCTCACTTCTAATTATCTGCCTCTTCCCTGCCGTTAAACTATCATTATTATGCACTCGAACCAATAAAGTTTAGTGAATTTAGCACCTTCTATTTTCTTTAAACACTGGTGCCAAAACCCTGTTTTCCTTCCTAACAGAACAGATGAAGACATCTTTAAGCCAACCACTACCATTCATCCATCTGTCCTTGGAGTGTAGCAGGGAACGGGAAGCAGGTTTCTGCTTGTACCACCACCAGCAGCTGAAGTATCTGTTCCACTTCACTGGAGTAACAAAAGGGCTAATTGTTTTTTGTTTTAAGAGAATTTTACTTCTTTTTTTTTTTTTTTTTTTTTTTTTAACTTCTTGTCGAGCCTATCGCTTGGTCAGTATTAAAAGAAAGTGCAGTGGCAGCTCAGTTCAGCTGCCAAAACCTAATCAACACAAAGGAGCCTTCGAGTAGCTGTCAGACAGGATTATGATATTGATCCTAACTATGTGCACGTTCCAGGAAAAGGAGCATTGCTTTAACTAAAAGTCAGAGGGTGACAGATAATGAAAGACAAATATTTTACAGCTCGAAGGATGGCTCCGTCCCTGCATTAGGAGAGCTGCCTAATTACATCTGAGAGAAGCAGCAGCACCTGTACATGTTTGCTGCTATCTAACCTTGTACTCTAAGCTTCTTGTCTCGTACAAATAAGCAGGTACAGCAAGTCCCAGCACAAACATAAGGGTTTGAGAAACAACCAAGCCATGAGGGAGTGTTGTTTGTGATTTAATAGGCAGCTCTCCCTGCTTGGAGTCAGTAGCGAATCAAGAGTTTTAGGACTTTCCTCTGCCAGGGAGGGTCACTTTGGGATCAGAGACAAACTTAAGGCTCCGTGTATTTTTCGTCATTAGTGACAATGAGACATTATTTATAATACCAGTGAAGCTGAAACCTGGGTCTAACTCCCAAATGGCGAGATAGGTAACTTTCCTAGCTTGAATACAAATAAAGTAAGATAGGTAATGTTCCAGGCTTGACTACAGTAAAATGAGATGGGCTGGTATTCATCAGACTAAATGCATCCTATAGTGAACATGTAAAAAAGAACAGAGAAATAATAGCCCATGTCTCTAAATATTGCCCCAGTTCTTTCCATGCTTAAATTTAGATAAGATGAATCCTGTCTGCAGGGACTCCAAGTTCAGTACTCCAATGCAGGAAAATCAACATTTGGTTAGCAAGTCTCATGCACTGGTAGCCTTACTATTATGGTCATCGATGTTTTACTGTTGTTGTGTCCTGTCTATAAAGTGCTTTAACCAGTCACCATTTGCTTCTCCTAAATAAATTCTGGGACAATAATCTTTTTTTTTTTTTTTTTTTTTTTTTCCTCTTATTTTTCATGGATGCTCAAGGCAAAAGAATCATTTTCTATGGACTGGTACATCATTTGGAGAGGAATATTTCTCTTTCCAACAAGACTGTTTGCACAAGGAAATAACCTTCTTGTCTACGAGCCTCCCCCTCACATTTCAGGAAGGTAGATTTCCATGGATGGCAACACTAGCAAACCTGAAAAGCTGAGATCGAATGAGTGAGGAGTGCTTTTCACTTCTGAGGTGATTTAGGCTTCGGACAAGTCCACACATGTGCCAGGAAACTCCCAGATACCGTGTTTGTTTTTTATCCTATCGTCCATCATGGCTGGAAGAGAGCAATACCAGCAGTCTCACAACAGGTGTACATAATGGACACAACATGGCTGTTGAGGGCTAAATCTCAAAGGGCTGTGAAATGACCTAATGTATTTAGACTGCTTTTACCTTTAGCTCGCCTGGGGCAAGCAAGATATCACAATGAGTTTCTCAATTCCTTTCTTAGGCAAGATAATGTACCTGTAATGTAATGTAATATACATGTAATGTAAGATAAATGTACATTTTATGTACAGTGTAAATGGGACATAGATGCATCCCTGGGCACTTCTGCCATGGCCATAGTCAATGATTTCAGTGCTCTGAACATCTTCTGGACTCCCCAGTTGCCTCTCCTTCTCCTACACAGCTGCATCACCCTGTCTTCTTGGGTTCCACTTCTTGTTGCAGACTTTTTGGCCTAGATATTACTGTGTGAGTGATAATACACACTAAAACCAAGTCAATTTTGCCCTGAGTTACAACCCCTCCTAAAACCAGAGTGTAACCCGGGTTTTCCAGATACTTCTCTTGGTCTTGTGGGTCCCCGGGAAAGTCACTGAGCCTCTCTGGGACTCATGTTCCCCATCTGTGGTATAAAAATTATGTTTTTTACCTACTGTGCAAGAGATGGGAAGGATTTGTTGCTCAGGGAGCATCACAGAGAGACTGGAATAATGTCCTAAAGAAGTGCCATGATACTAGTACTGTGCAATGCTGTGCAAAAAGCAGTGAAATGTTTTGTCAGACAGGGCTCATAAAGAGATACACTTGTTCTAAAGAATAAAAGACATTGAATCTTACGGAGTTTTCTGTATCTACAGAGTGGTGCGCATCATGAATCCCAGTTTATTCTGCAGGACCAAGTAGGGAGGGTATATTTTAAATATTTGGCCCAAGATCCTTCCTAGAGGACTGTGAGCTGTCACTGAACTGATGCTAGAGAAAATATGTTATTTTAGTGTATGTTTTTTTCCCTGTGTAATGAGCTACCACATCGGTCAATTTTGTTCTGTGCAATACATCAAAGCAATGGGAATGCATTAAGAACCAAATGAGGGTCTTGGCCTCTCATCTTAGTTTTATCTCCCCCAATAATAATGAAGCTGGGTAACTTCCTAGAAAATAACAAATTGATATAAACAGCACTGGTTTGCCAGCTACTGTCATTGCTGATAGATAGTACTACAGCCTGAATGGGTTGTCCACACAGCTATTTGTCAGCACTGTCTGTGAGGAGCTCTGCGATAACATACTGTGCTAAATTCACTCTTGTGTCTACAAAGGAATAAAAAATTGCTCATTTGAGTCAATAGATGTCACACAGAGTAAACAACAACAAAACTAGGACACAGTTACATTGCAACCTCGCCAAAAAGATACGCTTTCTGCTGAAGGGGTTGCTGCTAATTTAGATACCTGGAAACCCAAATATATACTACTAAGGTTAATTCACTGTTGCTTTGCTATCTTTTTGTCAGAAGAGTTAAATATATTTACTGTTTGCATGCACACATAAAAGAGTGCTTTTGCATTAATTGATGCATTTCTATCATTTCTTGTAAACACTATTGCAAAACCAGCAACAATCATTCCTCTTCTAGCAATCTTATTCATATTACAGGGCAAATTTGTTAATGTGTAGATATTTCTTTAAAAATAAAGAAGCATAAAAATATGTTTAAATTCTCTGGGTCAGAGTTATTAACTAAAATCTATTATATAACCAATCAAAATGGCACACGTGCAACACTGGAGCTGGAAAAATGAAACATGTTGCTCTGCTTATGTGTATCACGGCACTCATCACACCACATCTCTTGACATACCTTGAGCTTCTTTTGGAAAAGAAAAAAAGAAAAAAAAAGAAAAAAAAAGTCCTTTATACTATAAAATATGTGCATCAGAAAACTGAATTACATAATGTTGGGAATTACATAATGTTGGGTATAGGACAGGAGCAACCATCATGATCCATCGGTACTGTAGCGCTTTCAACCCCTTAAAGGGAGGAAGACCTTCTGGGTGCCACAGATACAAGAAAAAAGAGAAAGGTCAAATGGGACATTTCTAGCATTTTCAGGAAGCAGAGGGTGTTATGCTTGTTTTGCAGGGAAGTTCATTGCACTGGTTTCCAAAGGCAGGATGAATGACAGTTCTGCACCAGTCTACTTAGACCACAATGTTGCCAGAGGCTTTTAGGTTGCTGTTCCTCACATCCAGAGTTCATATTTTTTAGTGGTAGTACCACAGCATTTCTTTTTTCCTGAACAGTTCTTATGGGTCATCACATCATATTCATATCTTCTTAAGACCGTAAAGCTTATTTAGGAAGTTCCCTGTGTATATTTAATGGACAAAGACTGATACAGCTTTCAACCAGGCTATGGGAGGGAGAACTCCTGCACAACTCCATAGTTTAGGGAGCCCACTGATTAACACAGCTTCTCAGAAAATCAGGCAACCCAGGACCAAGTACAGAGAAGTGGACAAACTGGCCAAGACTGAGGTAGTGTCTTTATTGCCCGCATCTCCAACCTCTACCTAGAAGCCCAAGTGTGACTGACATTACGCCCTCAGCCAGTTGTCATGTCAGTTTTAATGAATTATAAATGATCCAGGCCTTTTATTTTGCAGAGGCTGGGATGACAATAAATTGCTGCTTTGGAAATAAATTGCTCCAGGCTACTTGGATAACATATTTTCTCCCAGAATTAGTCTAATTCAGTTTTTGAGTACAAGACACACCACACATGGTTCATAGAGACTGAAAAAGCTGTCACACAGTGTATCGTGCTATCTTAATTGGGGGGTGGGAGACGTTTGAAGTGAAAGGCTGAAACTCGATCGGTTGTTGGATTAGGAGACTATGTGAGGAGAAACAAAGAAATGACCCAGAGTAAAATGAATACTTCAGTACTAGAAAGGTTATAGCTTGACCACACACATTCTTTAATAATGCATTTCCAACATAAACAGAGCCACAGGCACTTGGCATAGAAGACAGCTTCTCTTTTTTGCAGGTCATCAATATACCGTGTTTACATTGTCAGGCTGGTCTCAACAGTGTTAAATTATAAATTAGACCCAGTGCAAGGAGAGATGTAAACACTGATCTGTATACTATATCAGCCAGAACATAGGCTGAACTATTCATCCCTTTCAGGTAAAGATTTTAATAGGAAGCTTGGGAAAATCTGGAATCTGGAAAAGTTTCAAAGAAAGTCTTTAAAGGTGTTTGTGTTCTAGATAGGGCATCACTTGGGAACAATTTCAGCTAAACGCCATTTTGTAGGGATGTCCTTGGAGTGGCTTGCATGCAGCGTAGAGTAAAACTTCAACTGTCTCTTAAGGACACTCTTCTGCAGCACACAATATTGACACATCAAAATGCCTGTGACAGTGATGGTGACAGGGGCAGGCTATTCTAGCTTTTTAGATTAACAGACGATGACAGTCTTCAAAATATCCAGCTGGAAAGCAAAGCAATTGCTTGGGGAATGCAAAGAAGGGCAGGCAACAAAAACATCTGGAGAAAACACAAATATTTTCTATTTTTACTATGACCTGTAGATGACAGCACAAATCCCTTGGTCTCCCTCTCCAGCAAGCTGATTGAAAAAATTAATAAAAATATTTCCTGAAAACTTACTTTAATGTTGACATTCTGCTGGTGCTGTAGAAAAATAAATTAATAAAAATAGCAGTCAGTTGAAACCCCGGAGAATTAGCACTTTTGTAGATATTTGGGAACATCTCTGAAGTACCAAGTTTTCAAAAGACATTATCCCTAGGTTTCAAATAGCTCTGTGCACTAGTAGTACACATGCAGAAAGAGAAGAGCAGAAGCCAAAATGAAGCTTCCATGCTACACTGTGAGGAGCCAAAGGCAAGACAACTCACACGATACTAACATCATGAATGAGCCAACACAACTTCTTAGACACAGAACCAGTCTGTTTCACCTCTTTGATAGCTAATGTCATGTGGGAGTACAGATGCTGATGCTCTTAAAGACACCTTGAAGACTTCAAAGGTCAGTAAAGCTGTTTTATGGGTAAGAGCTGTAGCACTCAGGCAATGCCCTCACCGGGAACTTGCTTTCCAGTGATTCTCGATGGCCTCCATTTCTTCTTTTTGAAGTTTCCTTTATGAAAATCCACTCATCTCTACTTCTTCAGCCAAAGAACCTTGTTTTACTTATTGTATGTGAGGGCAAAAGCTATAGCATACTTGCTGGTATCAAAGCTGAAAACCATGTAAGCCCCAAGGCAGAGGCAAATAGAAACGAACAATGTCTTACATACTGTCAGGGTCCCTTCAGGGTCCCTTCACAGATCATTTGTGTAATCATACAGCATTTCTGGATGTTGAGCCATCAGTGTCTGAAGTGCAATATAGGTTTTCTTTTTAAGGCTGTGACTCTGCCTGCTTAGACCTGGCATCTGCCAGGACAGGAAGGCAAATCCTCAATTCACAAGAACTCTGGTGAATTTCATTTTGGCAAAGGGAGAGAGCATTTGGGAAGAGAAGAGCAATCATGGTAATGTTTGGGGTTCATTGTTCCCATGTTAAAAAGACAGCACTGCTGTGGTTATGTCTGAACTCCTGAATCAAAATGGGAAACAGACTTTCATCCAGTGTTTCTGTTGCCAGTGGGCTGGCAGGAAACCTCAGCCTGAACTGGATACGCAGCCCCACAGCAGGGGCTGTGCATCCACAGAAGTTTAGAAAACATAAAACCTTGTGCTTGAATGTCAGACTAAAAGCTGGAAAAAAATCTTGTCCAAGCCTAGAGAAGTGGCTCAGATATTTTCTGGATGCGACGCTGTCTGGCAGGAGGATGCTGAAATTACTATTGATTGTTAATACTTATTTGCATCTTAATAGGCTCCAGTCAGGATTGTGCTCCTTTCTGTTATCTGATAGACACAGACATGTTAAATCACACTCCTCGTGCCAAGCTGATTACAGATATTTTATAGGACTTTAAAGTCATTTCTTCATTTCATATCATGCCAGCTAAATCAAAGTAGACCTAGCTGATATGGGAGAGAAGTAAGTAGTATACATCTGACCAGTATTCTGTTTTTTTTTTTTTTTTTTTTTTTTTTGTTTTGTTTTGTTTTGTTTTGTTTTGTTTTGTTGTTTTGTTTTTTTTTCTTAATCTTTTTTACCTTGTGAATCACAAAATGTAAAATTCTTGAAATAACTTTTCTGATATTTTGATTTGGTGAATTTGTTGATTTATATCAGAATGTAGTCTGTTCTGTACATTTTTCTGAGATTCCTTCTCTCCCTCCCCGCTCCCCTGCTAAACCCCAGTTATTATTGCTTTTCTTTTATTTTATCGACCACTGATACTAACGCTAATTGGAAGGGTTTCTGGTGTGTACAGGAGGCTGGGAACACAGAGCTGTTAGTAAGCCTAATTTTGGACCCAGAGTTCATGTCCACATTTCTCTGGGAAGTTGTGCTCAAATTTGCAATCGAGGCAATTGTGGTCATTCTGCCTGTAAAGGCAAGGTTCAAAGGTGAACCCATTTTCCCCAGAGCTGGCCTTTTCCTGCCAGGAAGCTAATGCATTCAGTTGTGGTTAGAGGAAGGGTAATTGCCAGCCTTCAGGCAGTGTGGATAACCAGGGATTTGGGGCCCCAGCCTGAATTTGCATTGCAAGCTAATGTACTGGTACAGAGATACTCTTTCCTCACAGGTCAGTAGCAATTTCACTTGAAGTGGTTTGAATGGCTGTAACCATACAGATTTGCAGGGAATTGTATCTGCTTAGTTCTTGTGAAGATCTGGCTTAAATAATCCAGATAACTTTTCAGTGATACATTTTTGAGCATGTAGTTTTGCCACCTGCACACGTGAAGAAGCAGACTTTGGGCGCAAAAACCTGTACAGGCTTGAGGGAAGCTGGACTGTAATCCCCATGGAAATTTGGCTCACAGTAACAAGGTGGGTGAGATCTCCCAGCTGCTCAAATTGCTATTGATCCAGCTGAGAATCTGATCAAATGTATTTGTCTTTATTACCAATGTAGTGAACGGGTTGGATGGGGAGTTGATTTCATTTGCTGCTAGTCACGTTAGGGCAAATCTTACAATCCCTGAAATGCAAGTGAATTACACTTGTTCAGAGCCTGTGGCCCCTTTGGAGTTTAGCCTACTGACCAATTTGTTGTAATGCTTTATAAAAAGGAGTCTAAATGAGTCAGTAAGTCAGTAAGGACTAGTATCAGGCTACACTCCACAGCAACAATATTTCTTATCCTGTGATGAAAAACATTCAACATCTTCCATGCAAAATAATTAAGAACAATGCAATAATAGATGAGTCCTGTGTCGTCATCTTCCAAACATAACATTAAAGACATGGCTGTAAGATTAGAGTTAGCAAACAAATTTCAGCTGTAAGAGTTTTTGAGAAAACTGATGAATGAAACACACTTTTACCTGCAAAAATAGAAACTTCCAAGCTCCTGAGCCTGGCAAGACCTTAATAAAAATCTGTGGGAAAGCAGTGGCTGGGACCCAGAGGTCACAAGCACTTCCCCTTACTAGGCATTGTTACTCAGTTGTGTCCACACAGAGAGATGGCTGCATGGGGCTGGCTTCCCAGAACCAGTCACCATGCTGGAGTTGCATCAAAGCAAGGCAGGCTTGCAAATTGCCTTTCCACTATGCAGATGAGTCACTGGTGGAATTTACAGAAACTCCCGTGTAAGACAGGCCTCCAACTCTTCTGAAGGGAGATTGAGTTTAAAGTCAGTGGAAATTAGGCACTCATCCTGCTCAGGCAATTTGGTAAAATCTCACAGCACAGTGACTGTTCAGCCAGTAAATCCTGATGCACCTTCAAGAAGCTGAGCTATGGAAACCTTTTGCCAGCTGAGCTGTCTTGTAGTGACTGCTGCAGATCATTCAACTATCTGCTGCTTGCCTCATTTCAAATTTTGGCAACTCTTGTAAACAGGGTGTTGATTTCCATCCTGGTGCAGTGACTTTCACTTTATTGCACCTCTTCAAAGAGCTTTCAGGTAAGCCCCTATTGTCCAAACATTTCTTTACTTTCAATTTCTTGTTTTGCAGGTTTCTGCCAATGGCTATGTGATGAAGAGAGAGCTTTGTTATTTTTTTCTTAGATCCAGCTAAGTTTCATCCTCTGTGCAGCTCTAGTTTCCAGGTGAAATCTCATAACCAGAGGGCTTCCCAGGGAGTCCATTAGCACTGCTCCCTTCGCAGCTGGGAGGTCACAGTGCACCCTCCCACCCAGCTGAGCTACTGCTCTCCAAATCACTCCTCCTGCCAACTCAAGAAACCAGAGAGCGTCTCCATCTCCTTTAACTACATATTAGTTATAGCCTCCACTGTAGAAATACAATGAATTTGGCATGAAATGACAAAACAGAGTTGTTTATCACTCTATAAACCCTGGAGGGCCAAATGGTTTTGACACTCAGGCAGTGGAGTGATTACAAATCGAGCCTTTGGGCTGCAGCAGTCCCAGGGCTGCTGCTCTCTCTCAGCAATACATCCTCTGCTGGTTCTTTGCTTGCCAGCTCATTGTAAGTCTCTTTCTCCTGTCCATTTTAGCACAGCACATGGGTTTCAGCTTGGTGGTTGGCCTCTCTCCTTCATTTCTCCATAAACCCTACAAACAAGAGAAGAAAGCAGTAGCAGGCAATTACACTGTGGCATGTCCTAAGATCGCTATTGTGCCATGAAGAGGGGTCTTCAGCATGCAGATTTCTACAGTGAAGCTTAGCACTTGTAATTCTAACCTTTTCTTGGTTAATAAAAATTTTCTTCATAAGGCCAGAACATGAAGCTTTGATTCCTTCTGTGAAGTGTTGCTATGGCTTTTCTCCAAAACTTTGGTCAGTGGGTAAGATTTGGCCTTTTAACTATTATGGCCAAAATTAGCATTTTCTGTTCTTGAAATATAATATGTACAATAAATAATTTAGCTGCAGATACATTTCTTCTGTGTGCCAAACCAGTGTCTTTACATTCTACCAAATCATGTTTTGTATCAAAGCAAATAATCTGAACACCTTTCATGATAAAAAGGGGGAAAAAAACTTCCTTACAAAGTCCTATGCAGTCACTAATATCAGGAAAGCATTCCTTCTAGCAAATCTTGTTCTTTCAGTTGTTTTTCCTGTCACACTTATGGTATTTGTTTATGCATTAGGGGCTCTTGTTAAGAAAATGGCAAATGGGCTAATGGAGAGTTCTCAAATACTTCTCTTATGTGACTGAAGTCCCTCTGGGATCGATTTAATCGTTCCTACAATGAAAGCAGTACAGTCTTAAGGTTCTCCAGCTCAGATAAACATCTTTAATCACTTTCATGTTGAAATAAAAGGAGCTTGGGAATGTGAAACTTTAGTACACTTTGATTCCTGAAAAGAGAACTTAGGGACACATTGCAGATACATATATAAATCATCTTGCTAACATTAGAGGAAGGGTTTCCTATAAGGCTTTCAGGATGCTTTAATGTAAGTAGCTCCTATTATTGCAGCTAATATATTTTGCACATGTGAGCTGCTCTTTGGATGCCGGGAATGCAGCTGCACAACTTCAGCTTCACTCTGAAGCTGAAACTGGTCTTTATCGAACATGTTGTCGCGTATCAGCCTGAAGACAAATTCTGAAGTTTAACTTTACTGGAGGCTTGCCAAGCAGTAGACTCAAGCAAGGGTCTGTGCTTCTCTCCATGTGCAGATGGGACTCCCACCCATATTAATGAAGAAAATAATAAATACCCTAACAAACTCATAATGAGGTAGGCTGGTATTAGGCTTAATTATCCATATTCAAGCCAATGAATGCCCATGCCAGCGGGAGCTCCTGGTAATAGGTTACATGGAATGAACCATCACAGAAAGTAACAAGATCCTTTTTCCTTTTTAATCATAAGCATCTAATCCACCACTGGAGCTAATTAGTAGGCAAGGCTGAAGAGAGCTGTACGGCTGCTCCATGCCTTGTTTCTCCTGCTTGCACATGAATGATGCCACTAATACTGGAAGCCAGTGTCCCGTTTTGCTTGGGGGCACCACTGCTGCTGTGTACCTGCCTTCCCAGCGCAAGCTGCGGCTGCTGGAATACGGCTGCACTTCCCTGCTCAGAGGGAAAACAGCCTGCTCAGACACCTCTTGGTGCCCAGCTTTGTATAACAATCAATAAAAGAGCAGTTTTCATTGCATTTTTTTTTTTCAGAGGAAGGAAATGCGAGTTGAGCAGGACTGTGCCCATGACCCCGATGGCACAGAAGCTTTTCCAGAGCATGAGGAGGTAGAGGGTGGGATCCTGATCCCATGCTATTCATTTTTCTGATGCAAAGTTATTAACTTTAGCAAAGGACACAGTGAAAACCTCTTCTGCCATTAGACAGAGCCAAGAACCAACTTTCCAGCACAAGAGCGGTACAGCATGGGCAGAACCAGGTCGTGTCCCCTTTTGTTTCAGTGCCTCATAATTTTCTTTAAATTGAAGAACAACATTAATCCATTTGAGATGTTATTCTCTTACTGTGATAAAATAGGACTGGTTTATTTCAATATCCTGGAAAGAAAAATCACAGCTCTCCTCACACCTTCAGAAGTTTTTGTGGTTTCATTGTATCTGATTATAGCTGTACATACAGCATTCTCAGGAATTCCTTTTCATTAAACTTGTTTTTACTACCTTGCTTATGTAAAGACCATGTCTGCAGACAAATAAACACAAAGACAAAACCTAGCAAGAAGTAAAAAGTCATATAAAGTTCACATTCAAGAATTTTTGTTCACCACTTCCACAGTCAGTCCTTTTTTTTCCTTTTTTCTTTTTTCCTTTTTTTAAATACCTGCTATATTTTCAAGACACAAAAGAAATGTTGTAAGAGAGTCATCACACAGAGCATAACCACTTGCTACCTCAAACTCATTTTTAAGGTTTCCCTTTCCTTGGGAATTTCTGTTGAACTCATTTCAGTGATTGAATCCGGCCTGCTCCAGGACACAAGGGGGGGGGGGGTGTTACCCAGAGGGAAAAAAAAAAAAAAAAAAAAAAAAAGCAGCATGTTGTCTACAGCATGACAAAGAAAATTAGTCACATAGGTATCATTTACTTGCTTCCTTTCATGGCCTCTAATCTTCTATTTACATGAAGTATATCCATCACATGCCCCCCAATATTTTCTGCAGGTTAAGACAAACTTGGTGCATTGTAACAGACACAAATCAATAAGCTCTCTAGTGTGGCCTCTTGCCTACTCAATATTTAGAAATGTAATGTTCTTCCAGCCTTGAGTCCAAAACCAGAAACCTGGCTTCTGGCTTCTCCAATTATAGCTACTTCTCCTATGGCCAGTGCTGTTGAATTACTTAAATTTTAGTTTAATATATCTTACTTATTTCAGTCAGCTGATAATGCTACCGATCCTCCTGTTTTAGTGGGCAGTATTCCAGGTCTCTCATTGAGATAAACTACCCAGTCTTCAGCCTCATAGTTTATCCACTTCAGAACCAGATTATTGTCTCATAAAACTGTTGAGATGGCGCAGTTAATACTTGCTATTATTTTAGAGGCCAGAACCATAATCTTCATCATAAAGATTTAAGTCCTTTTTACATGCTTAAAGTTTTCAAACTATGGGTCATATCCTGCCATTGATTTTTACGCAAAACTTTCAGTGTTTTTTGCAGTAATTGGGTTCTTTTCTCTTGTGATTTCACACCACACGATCAGAATGATGCAATCACATTCCTAATACAAATTTATGAACTTTGTATCATCGAATTGGTGCTATAAAACAAAATCATTTTCAGTCCAAAGGGCATGTATGTGTATATTTGACAGACCTGTGCATCATTCTGCAAGCAACCATTTTTCTTAATATCAGCCAGCGAAACAAAGTTATACGTGAGTGATGTTGCTATTATTGAACTGATGGTAAGCCCAAGCGCTGTGCTGTTCCCTCCCTGAAATCATTTGATACAACAGTGGCATTCCCGTTCAAACACTACAAATCAAAAGACACAGCCTCAACTTCAAAGGGAAATTGAAATGTCCAGATGAGAGTCGAGATGAAAGTCCAGATGGAAAGACAAGTGTGCCTTGGTTTGGCTCATCAGATAAGTGTGGAACCAGGTGCGTGTTTGAATTTTCCTTCATCACAAAAATAAAACCTGCATTCTTTTTTTTTGGGGGGGTGAGGTTCTGAGGACATGCAGATCTGTTGCCCAGTCTATAAAATGTCCCTGTTATTTCAATGTTCAAAACAAACACAAGTTTATGAGAGCTGAATACCATTTTTCCCCCTTATACCAATTACATATGCACTTTTATGTTTGTTTCCTGTTTCTCTTAAAGAAAGCAAAAATAAAGCAGACTCATGGAACAGCACATAATTAAACATGTGAAGATGAAAGAGAGTGGAAAATTAAGTATCCATTTGATAGTCTGCTCTGACTGAATGTCAGCTGTTCCCTTAGGCCAGAGTCCCTCATCTGGACCATTGAGAAGGTATATAAATGCATTATAATCATCTTAGAGCTCCCCTGTTTTTCCCACAGCCCTGGGCAGCTCGTCTGTCCTGCATGAGGGCCTGTTATCCTGTTGCTAACTGGCTTGGAAAAAAGGGGCAAAATATTGTCTAAATGGTGTCATGGGGTAGAAAAGCCTTAGTCCTTCTCACTTTGCTCTGAGATATCACCAGTAAGGAGGGAGAAGATCCAAGGGTTCTCTTAGAGATGTGTGCCACCAGGCAGTCTCTCCTACACAGTGGGACTGTTACACTGTTTGACTTAAATCCTGCTATCAGCATAGTAGGATTTAAACAAAATCTCGACAAAGTCCTACTAGAAATAGGCTCATTCAGGTACTGGGGTCTGTTTGAAAGGGATTCACCTCCTCCAGATTTTGCTTTCTGATGGCTTGGTGTCCCCAGCTAGATAGAGGGCTCTGCTAATTGTTTTTGTTTTTGTTTTTAATATTTATGATGGTCATTCCAGAGTGAAATCACCCCTTATAAGTTACATACCTCACTCAGGATGGGCTAAATCATCTCCTGGGGAGACCTAGCTCCATCCATTGATTGCAAAAGGAGCTGAGATGTCTAGTTTAGATAAGACACATGTAGATTACATGCTATTTTTAAATATAAAATTTAAATGAATTCCACACCATTTCTCTGATCAATTCTGCTTCTTTTCTCAGACCTACATGTAACATAGAATTCTTTCATGCAAGAGAAAATACTGTTTGACCTGAGATTTTTTATATATCAACTTTTATAAATTCTAAGACCACCATAATGTTTACAGTGAGCAATTTTCAGCCTGTGTCAGAGTAATGTCTCCTGTTATAATAGTGTTTTTCCTCAGAGCATGCTAGCCATGAAAACCTTAGGAGTTAGTCTCCCTATTTTCTAGTGTTATAACATGGTCAGTAATAGATTGCAATTTATATTTCATTTCTCATTTTGTGTCTCAAGAGACTGATCCATAGATATAGAAACTCTTTTGCTGCTGAATTGTCAGTGATTCAGAACATGTAATGCTACTTTTCACAACCTGACCTTTCCTAAATAGATTGTAACCAATGATTTTAGCATTCTGATCAAGTAAAATTTTCCGCCTAGTTTCATTAAGGCCAACTTGAAGTTGAATATATGCTCATAAAAGACCATTTCCAGTTTCTTCTGTTATTACCTAGACCCCTGGCATTAGTGTACAAGCAATTAAAGAATTTATTCTCTTAATGTCCTTAGGTGTCTTGATTAATTTTATTCTTGACATATTAATTTTTGTGCTAAATGAATGTTCATTTGTCCCATCTTTTTGTTCTCCCCTTTTGTTCTTAATTTAGTGCTCCCTTGTCCAGGTTAAGCAGACTGCACTGGGAAGATTGCTGCTGCTGAGGTGGAAGCCATCCAAATTATACTGATCTCTTCCTGTTGAAGTGGGACCCTGAAGCCAAGGGTTCCTTTGCACAATTTGTGTGTGCAGTGGTTCACTTTAGGGTCTCTCATTGCTGGCTTTTTTGCTCACAGGATATGAAGATTCTCCAATAAAACAACGTGGTTATTTGTTTCCTGATGATTGTCCCAAACTAGGCAACAAGTTGCTGGTTTCTACTGTGTGGGAGTCATGCCCATATGTTAAGACTGGGAGTGGAAAGTCAGAGATGTTTTCAAGAAATGTGGCATTGCAGTTCAGTGTGAAACGCAGGGGTAGCTCACCCCACTCACTTAGAGCTCACCATGCACTTGGAGTAGACTGATTTCAACTGAGCTCCTTTGGTTGCTACTGACTGGTGAACTGGCCTTTTCCACTTGGTTCTGCTGTAATTTAGAGTGGTGGAAACTGAGAGTCTTCCAGATGTAAACCTGTGCAGTTACTCAAGTACACAACTGGCCTTAGCAGGAGGAACATCAAGTCTTTGCTCCCCAAAATAATTTTGTCTCAATTTGTTGCTGCAGGATGGTTGGTGTTCACCCGTGCAGTGTGGCATGCCATGTGGGCTGCTCTTCATCACACATGAGCTGTCATCTCAAGAGGTCAGAGGAACATGCCAGGTGTCAGCCACGTTGACTGCAGAACACATTCAAGAGTTCTCAGCCATGCCAAGACTCAGCGTGGGCCACCACTGCCAGCAGACAAGGAAGGGGAAAGATACAAACACACCCGGGCCGGCTGCCCAGCATAGGCCTTGCAGGAGGCTTCCTACTGCTGCCTCCAGCTGGGACAGGAGGAATGGGGGGACAATGTCGGTGTGCCAGGAGGTGCTCAGCTCCCTGCCTCCACTCCTCTGTGCCAGCAGTGGCTGCCCCCTCACACATCCCAACCCCGCTTTTGGCAGGGCCACCAGCCCAGCCTCCGGCCCTCTGGCAAAGGCCAGGGGGAGCTTGTTTCCTCCTTCAGCTTAGCAGCTGCTTACCCTGGCTGCATTCAGACCTGGCCTTGCTCTTCAGACTGTAAATATAGTTTTCCTAAAGAGCACTGGCCAAGGCTTCTTCTGCCGAAGACCACACAGTTATTTTGTAGGCCCTGTAGCACATCTCAGTCCTTTTGGTGTGCAGAGTAAGCTGCGGTTCAAATTTTAAGAGATCCTTCCTCAAAACCCACAAACATCAAGGACCTTGCCTTGATCCCCCATGAAACACTCAGAGACTGAATTTGTGCTCATCTTTGTCCAAAGCAGTGAGTGGAGCAAATGGGTTTGATTGAGAGGTCATTATCAGGAGGGAGGAGAAGGAGGGGACAGTAACACCAGTTTGGAAAGCCTGGACATGCCGCAGTGAGCAGCTCTTGGAAAACCTTTGCAAGACAAATTGTCCTAGTGAGCATCTTGAAGGTGAAATATAGAATTAAATGGACAGAAAATCATCAACACAGTGATATTTTACCACAGAATTGGAGGGTTGAACAGTTTGCTGTTCATAGTTGAATAGCTGAATCTCTTAAAAATTTAGAATGAAATGAAAATCACAAGGTCAAGAATAAAAATAATGTGTCATTTCCCTGTAATTAGAAAGGATATTTATAGATAAGAATATTTTCTTAATCACAGCTCCAGCTGATGCCAAAAGAAAAAGTAATGTGATAGGAAGTTAATGCTGGAAATTAACTCCAAGAATACATGAATATAAAAATAAATTTCAGCCTGCTGTCAGTTAGATTTCATTGTATTTCAGGCATGGATAAACAAGGTCAACTCTGTAAGCCCTGATTCTGGTTTCTTTGTCTCAGACAACCTCTATTACAAACAATTCCCAGCATTTTAGTCTTGTGAACCCTTACTTTTAATAATGGGAGAGAATGGAGAGCTCAGGTGATTAAGTGATATTGAGTTTTTCAGTTATATGGTGGCAAAATGCAAAGACGATGACCAGAGTAAGGCTTGAATACATACATTGCTATTGTATTCATTTTTATTAGAGAAACCTTTAGGGCCCATTTCAGCCTTTAGGTAGCTAAAAATTCAAAGTGATGGTCTCCTTTAGTTTTTGAACTCACTGCAAAATGTCCTCCAAATTTCCCCTCAGGCTTTTTGAGAAAGAATTTCAAGAGACACAGATTTCTCTTTGAAGAGTTTTAATGTTCCTTTTTCACTGGTAAGAAGCAGAGCGAATGAAAGGGCCCAAAATGCCAGCTCCTGAAGTGATCCATTTAGTTCACTTCCCAGCCACTCCATCCCTTTAGTGAATTGCTGTTTAGAAAGGCATCTTTCAGCTGCTGCAGATGTGCTGCTCTGTCAATTATCAGGCTTAAATGGTAGGGCTTACACATTTTTGTCTCCAGCAAATTCTACTATAAACTTCTTTACCTCTTCCTTAATGGCTTCCTAATGTATCTTAGTGAAAGATGGATATCCCATACTCTCTTTTAAACACCTCATTCCTTAGATATTTTATCTTGACAGTTCTGCCTTCCCCAGCTGGCAATCTCCCAAACACAGAAGCACATTTCTGTCTCTTGTAGGTCTACCATGACTAAATGTTATCGTGGCAATTTTATACTTGAGGTTATCATCGCACAGCACTGTAGCTGCTACTTGTCAGTTTCTTCCATAGAGCACAGGAGCAGCAGTAGGGTGGAGAGATTTATAATGCTATAGTATAGAAAACAAGAGCCTGTAACTCGATATTAAATTAGCACTCATTAAAAAGCTCACCTCAGGTTGGCTTACCAACACAAAGCAACTGCTGCCCTGTGCCATGGCAGATGTTGCAGATGGGGTGCTCTGTGCAAGTGCGTGCTGCATCAGATGTTATTCAGTGCTGGCAGGAATACTGGTAACCTCTGCATTTACCTGCTTTTTAAGAGAAACTAGTCACCATTCCTCATTCGTGCAAAGCAGCAGTTAGAAAAATCCTTCAAGAAAGATATGCACTGAGTGTTACCATCTGTAAGAGTAACATACATCAATGCTTATTCCATGTAGATGAGCTTGCATTAATTTTGCAAAAATTAGGAGAGCTGGATGAAAATCTGCTCTCAGTTCCAGTCACTGGAGTTTTATACAGAACAATTTCTGCACATGCTTTTTAAACTGTGTACTTAAAGAAATGTATGCCAGTGGGCACTACAGTGTGTAATCTCGATCCTCAGTGTAACCTTATAGCCCATTTGCTAACTTGACCTTTTTAACTCAAGGTTCAATGGATATTTGAAGAATGGCTTGTTTTGGAGATTATTTTTTTTTCATTTTCAAAGTGATTATGATAAAATCAATATTTTGTTAGTACTGTGAGAGTGATATACAGTACTTACTGAAGGCTGGACTTTGCCATTTCTCCCTCGTAGCAGTATCTTCCATGTAGCACCTATAGCTGCCTTCTCCTCTATATTTTTAAGTAAACCAAATAGAAATGCAAAATGTGTTTATTAGCAGTATTTCAAATGCACATAGCAAAAGCCTGGACTAGATGAAAAACAGACTTAAAAAGCAAACCTGTATAGCTACAAAAAATGTAATTTAGACCCATAATGGGTCTGTTGGCCCATAATGAGAGGTATGAGCCTGTGAGGGGGAGAATGTTGAGATCACTGTTGCTCAGGGAGATGTGCTTCGGCTCTGAAATGCTGACAGTTTAGAAAAATTTCATTTTTCCTCATGAGTGCCAAGTTTTAAAGTTTTCAATTTTAGCTTTCATCAAGAAATCAAATCATCATCCTATTTTTTTTTTAAAGGGCAGCATTTCTGAAAAAGACCTAGGTTTTTGAGTGTTCCACTGGACGAAATACTAGACATTTCTCAAGTTTATCTTTCCATGTCTCCATCATTGAGAGGAGGGATAAAGCAGCTACCTAACACCTATATAGCCATACTGCTATTCTACTATATCTCTCAGTAGGAGCCCTCATCCCATGACCACATTTTGTGGCAAAGGTGACCAGTTTCATACACATATACTAGTTGGATACATATACCACATTTAATATGAGTATGTAGCACTCCTGCCATGTCATACCTGCTAATAATTTGATACAAGCAGAGGCTTTTCTTCCCACATGTTCCAAAAAACTTATATAGCTTTCATGTACACTCCTGCCACTGGAAAAGTCAGAAAGTATCTTCTGTGTATATAGACATACATGAGAAAGGAGAGCTATTTCCCCTCAGAGAGAATGTGAAATAGCCCACCCAGCTAAAGAAAATAAGAAATATATATTTGAACCTATGCTGAGTTTCAGAAATTAGCTAGGAGTTTCAGAAAGCTTATTTACTTATATAGTCCTAAATCCCAAGCTTGAAGCATCCAAGGCACATGTGTTTTAGGCATTATTTAAGAAAAGGCATTTCAAAGACATGAAATCAGGTACAAAGATAAGAGGGAAACTATTGCTACCTTTGTAATATTTTGCATTTTCTCTGGTGATTGTGGCTACAAACAATGCAGTCCTGTTTTACATGCCCTCACACCACGCATCACATAAAGGGCTGGGCTGGAGACCCCTGCTTGCATGGCAAAGCGGTGGGAAGGAATGGCAGGGGCTTGGTTTGAAAAGGCAGGATTCCTGGCCGCTGGGAGGGAAACGCCTCCCCCACCTTGCCAGAAAAAGGAATTCAGCAGCTGGGGATGGGGAATGAATCAATTGCCAGAAATTAGGCCGCCAACTTGCTTCCCCATGTTCTTTCTCATTATTGCTCAAATAACCATTTGTACTCGCACCAGATGCTTGTTAATCAAGGCCAATTAGGCTATTTTGCTCAGAAAATTTCCAACTGGCAAGACAAATAGTTCAAATAGCACAGAGGTCAACCAAAGCAGGAGCACTGGTGACAGCTTCATGTGTGCTTAGCCAAATAGAAAGCAGACATGGCAAGGGCACGCATGTGCGGTTCCCACGTGGATTGCATTGTGTATTTACCCCAGGGTAATAAGTTGTACTTGCCCTGGTCAGTCGGAGAGTTCAGACAGCAGTTCAGGTGTTTGTCTGTGCGTTGACTTAGACTAATATCGTATTCTGAGTTCCTCGTCTAGGTTGCCCAAAATGTCAAGGTGAATCAGGCTTAAAGGTAATAATATTAACCAAGATCTTCAGGGGTGCTTTCTCAGAGGGGTACCCGGAGAAAAAGGTCAGGCCAGCCACTGTGGCAAGCCGTCCATCTGCGCCTTGCTGGGGGATTTCTCTCTCCCCTTTTGAAATCCCATGGCAACCATCCAACAACCTGACAGCTTTAAATCTTCTCCTGCATATGTCAAGGCAGGTTGGGAAGCCAGCAGGCTTGCTGTACTGCTCAGGATTTCTAAAATTTGTTTTTCGAGTGGCATATGGTAACGGAAAGTAATGTGATCAGTAGATACTGCTCTGCATATACATCATGGCAAGAGGGGGCACAGGGCACAAGGACCCCCAAAACCTGGCAATATGGATAGAGAGTCTGGATCATGCAGAGATCTGCATCATGTACCAAAAGTTCCTATTTACTAAATACTTTTTTTTTTTTTTTTTTTTTTTTTTTCCTGAAGAGCTGGCTATGAGAAAAGGAAGGCCAGAGATTTTCTACAGAGTTTCTATTTCCTCCCTGGTACAAACATGTGGTATGAAAAAGTTTTGGGGGGTGAGGGAGAGCTGTGAAAACATAGACATAAACCGCATCATTATTCCTGTTTTTACTCGAAATTGCCAATAATGAGAGTAATTCTCTCAGAATTCGTCAGTGAGTTTCAATTTCATATGCTCACAATATATTCATGCTTGAAAATTACTTTTGGCTGATAAAAGGATGTTAATACCTTATTTTATCACACTGTGCATTTTCTATTACATTAAATCAATAGAGCCATACATGACAATCACAGTTAATACCAATATAACTCACAGGTACTTAGTCATTTCTTTTGGTTGATATAAGCTCATTAATGTACCTCTGTTTTGGCCTAAGGCCCCCTCCCCTGCTTTGCAGAGAGATTGAATTCATTGTTTATGTCTGTGTACTCTTATGCCCTTATTTTCAGCACAACAAAAAATTTCTTTCCTGAGCAGACCAAGACCACCCAAAGCAATTTCATTCAAGAACTGGGCTGTCTTCAAACATCAGTGGCCTCTCAAGATAAAAGGTCAGCATGTTAATTCACCGCAGCCCAGACCCCAAATCTCTCCCCTTCTAGAAATGAAAGGCATTTTTAAGAAGACCTCCTGTGTGTAAAGTTGTTTGCCTTTTTGTCCAATGGGGTTGTTTGGACAGGACTGTCAGAGGCTTTGCAAGCACGCAGGCCACGAAGCAAAGGCGTGCTGTCATGTTGCTTGCTGGGGGTGCTGGGTTATTGCTCTTGGTCCTGTGCCCAGGCTGGCACCCTGTGCCTCCCGGTGTGCTCCCAGGGATGCTCAGGTGCCTGGGCCATTTGCCACCCCCACACTGGCAGCTCCTCTTGGAACAGGAAGGGGTGAGGGACAGCCTGGGGAAAGGGGAGGTGGTGGGGAAAACCAGCTTCCTCCCTCCTGGGAGGAGGCACACAGGCCACTCAGCACTTTGAAACATGCCCTGGATGTTGGCTGCAGGGAAGCATCTGTAAAATCGGATCTGGCAAGCAGTGCAGCCTTAAAAGAAGGCACTGTAGTGAATCACCACCTGGGGGGTTCCCCTGGCCAGCTGCTGCAGGAGCATCCTCAACAGGGTGCTAGGGAGTGGGGAGAAGGGGGACATGGGTTGCATGTCTCTATCCCCACTTTGTCCTCATCCGGATACTCAGGAAAATATCCCTGTGCATGAGGCACCAGTGATGCAGCAGCTCCCTGGCTCCTTCCTATAGGGTGCCCCCTGTGGCACCCAGAGAGGGGCCAAAGACTGAGCCAAGATACAGGCAGGAGGAAAACTAGGCAGACAGAGAGGAGTTAAAATATATTGTGTCTCTGCTGCTGATTTATCTGCTTATTCAAGGGAAAGGAATGAATATTCAGAAGTGGCTTCTAGAGGTGATTGCCCCGCCACATGTGCATAGGCACGTGTATTTGCATGAACTTGTATTTACCAATGGACTCGCCCCAGGGAGGCTGGTGGTGAAACGACTGCGATATCTCATTAGGGATGTAAACTGAAGAATGTGCAGATTAGTTCCCAGAATATAGCTTGTAAAGCATAGATATCCATACGTATAAAAATTCTGTTAGAGATAAAAGTGGAGTCCATATGTTGCAAGAAGTAAATAATCCCTTCCAAAATGCAACAATATGTAAAACACACACAGCTGAGCGCTCATTGAAGATGACTTTCAGAAGATTTATCTTAAGCTACTTTTTTCACCATAGACTTTAAATGCCATAGCATTAAATCTTAAATTACTATTTGCAGCATTCTTGTGTTTTTTACTCCATTTCCTTTTTTGGGGGTGGTTCCGGCTGTACAAACCACTTACATATAACCACAAGTGTATCATCATGTGTTTCGCAGGAATTGGGTTAAGAAATACAAATGAATGTTTCAGCATTGCAAGCAATGTGCTCTATTGAACTTTTTGCCAAATTTCCTTCTTATAGTATAGATACAATTTTGGACCCTAGTTTAAGAAAATAACAACAATAAAAAAATTTTTTAGTTTAGTTGTTTGTAGAATTAATGAATGCATAAAAACACGCTTATTTCCAAATTCAGAGCCACATGACTGAAAAGATCCACTGTAAAATTTCCTATATATTTCATATGAGGACAGCACTTTGGTTACTTTTCCATTAAATAAATTTTCAGTTTATTCACAGAATTAGAAATTAATGTAATCTCAGTGAGATCGAAGGAGAGGAAAAAAGTGAATTACATCTAAACTCCCTTAAAGCTGGGAAGACTGTAATTTAATCTTGTAATCTGATAAACCAAGACAAATGAGGCAATTGGCAAATAGGTATTTTAATCACAATACCTCTAGAAACCCCCACAAATAACAAACACATGCCAGATCTGAAGGACACATTCATTTCAAAGCACTGATTTAAGAAAAGCTGGCCTGTATGTGACCGACTGAATTACCACCATATTTCTGTGCTGCATGTACGTAGGATTTTCAATTTCAGATCAGGAGCATTGCCTTTAAAAATGGCAAAGGCAATATCCTAGTGTAATCACAGCAGAAAGACAGTTTCTATTACATGCCAGAGTCATTAACCTCATAATTTTTTCATGGTTGTAAGTTAACCCCTGCAAGCTTTTGCTTTCAGCAGCTGCTACGTATTAAAACTTTCCTTGAATTTGACTAACCCTGTGAGCAGTTTCATCTTATAGCGGGCAGATTTCTATGTCTAGCTTGGAGTCAGCATTTTATGAAACAGTTCCTATTGTTATGAAAATGTTTCACTGCCTTTTTGTTAGGTGCTTTTCTTTCTAAACCCGGCTGCTGCTGTCTTTGCATTTTTCTGCTCAAAGGTCAGGTCAAAGGTACTGAATGGTTGACCATGGCTATGTGGAGTGTAAGTGAACCCAAGAATGGCCTTTCTGATTGATCATCTATTTAAACAGTGAGAGTGTTATGCCTTTGGATTAAAACGTAACCCAGGGTGCTGGAAAACTGGAGCTACTGGCTGTTTGGGAAATATGCATAGAGGACTTTCTATTGCTCGCAGTGTTTGATGTGGATCTGAAATTCCATTTGAGTCTTTCAGGTCTTCTTCCCATAACCTCTGTGAATATTTTTCCCTTTGCTTCTTCTATTGCACACATCTCATTATAAAATGATGTCTTTAATACAGTGCATCGGTAAGGATTTACTGTATCTGCACAAAGAAAAAGTTAAACGTGAAACACTTTTCAACACTACCTCCTAATTTAAGGCAATTAAAAACAAAAGGAAAAAACAAACAAAATACCCCACAGCCACCTCTAGTCTTTCCCCGAACCAAGGCTTTACTGAAGAAATTGGCTTGAATCTGGTTTGAGAGTTTGCAAGATTTTCATAGGTATGCTGTAACATTCTTTTCAGAAACTTGTCCTTGTCAAAAAAAAAAAAAAAAAATCTATTCCACGTTTTATGCATGTGAGAATAGCTGCTCTTAATTTTTGCTCTTGAGATTTAATATAGCACGTTGCAGCGTATGTAAAACAAAGACAAAATTTGATATACCCTGAGAACATCAAGCAGAATAAAGATCACTGCTAATGTTCACTCCCACCTTCTGCTGTATCATTACTTCTGCAGTTAAGCAGTTATAAAATAGCATCCGTGACACTAGTACCTATGCTTGTGCATTACAATATCACATAATGAGACCTACTTTGATGTAGCAACTGCTGTTTTGAACAGTTTCTTTTACTTCTGAAGACAGAATGGAGTCATTACCACCAGGCAGAGCATCATTTTCAAATTATTAATTTCAAAAGCTGGAGATGTCTCCAGCCAATTCCAAGCAGCTGGGTCTGGGACACAGTGAGCTAACATGGCATTTCTCACAGACTCTGTTGACATTTCTTTTCAACAGCCAATATGACATCCCTAGCTCAACAGACCTTATACTGAATATTAAAACAAAATTGGCTGCATCCTGGTAGAGTAAGGGGGCAGCTGTGTCTCTTGTTGAAGTCAAGCCATGAAGAAGTACCAAATCTTTAATCCTGTTATCACTTTTATCCTGTTTCCAACATCACAGCTTTACTACTAAGGAGGCTTCAGGTTGTGGCTTAACAGCTGTATGTGCTAAGTGCCATTTATGTCACAGTAGCTGTTTAAGATAACAGGTCTCCATTCTCTGTCAAAAATCATGCTGGATGACCATGCCCATCACATTTCAAAGCCCTTATGACATTGCAAGAGACATGACATGTCATTCAGGTTTAGTGACATTTCAGGTTGCTTTTTTGTACCAAACAGAAGACTCTACACAGAGCGAGGGGTTGGGGGATTGGGCTGTATGTATTTATGAACAGTGAGGGCGTCTCTGAAAGATAACTAGCATTATTTGATTGTTTGGGCTTTATGACTCAGATGACTCTCCTACCTAAGCAGGTTGTGGCCATATTTTGGATTGACATCCATAAGTCATCACTTGCTTCCAATCAGCTCCTGGAATTAGCTCCTACTGGACAATTATTAATTTTTCAGACAAGCACTTTCATCAAAATTCATCTTGCCATAGCACAAGTAGTTAGCTGGGACTGATCTGGAAGAGCAGTTTCCCCAAAGGGGGACTTTGTGGAGGGAGGAAGTCTCAGTGAGATTCACCTGGACTAAGACCTGCAGCCTGTAAGGTGCCTCTGCCACACACCAACTGCTGAGAGCAGCTACCTGCATTTGGTTTTTACCATGGGTGCACTGGGTAGGTACATGTTCTGAGGAGAGTGCACTTTCTCCAGAGGCTACCTCCTCCGGCATGGTTAGGAAAAGCTTTTCAAGCCCTCCTCTTTGGCTTCCTCCAAGCTCTCTTTTGCTTCAAAAGAGGCACAGAGGGTGCTTGCTGCAAGAGCACTGCAGATAGCAGCCCCTTCTCTCTGCACATGAATGGACATAGGGCCATCTGACAATTAGGAGCAAGGAAGACTCGTGGGACCGTGATTGAGTTCTTGGTGCTTCAGGGGTACAAGGGATATCACTGTAACATTAAAATAAACTTTCATTCCAAAGAGTCTTTGGATGAAGAAAGAGTTGTGAAGTTGGTGTTCATTAACTTTAGGTCTGACTATAGCTGACTTGATCTTTGGGTTTATCTGTGTTGCCCACGTGCTGCTGCTGCTGGGGATAAAATAAGGCTGTAGTTTTATTATAAAAGACCAAAATCTCAAAGAGAAAAGTACATTGCCAGCTGCAGTCTGTGACTACCTAGTAATCTGAGGTTGAAAAAGCCTATAAGTGGTACAGTAAATAGAGCATATTATGTAATACATTCACTTATTTCACATTCTTCTGGACAAAACGTGGCATATTTCACAGATGGCTTAATGTTCTTGGTCACTTAGGATAAAAGGGCACAGAAAACCCTTTCTCAGCTTCCTCAAGGTGGGCTGACTCCCAGTATTAGCGCCTCATTTGCCCTGGCTAAAGATAAATTACCCCATTACACTGCATGTCCTCTGCCCTCTGGCAGGGGATTAAGTAACTTCAGCTCGGGTGCACCACCAGTCATCCCTGCGCACTTCTGCACCATGGCTCGAACAACGTTCTTCTTATGCCGGCTCCGTATGTGCGTGTGTAGCTATTAGGCTAGGTCGTGGCCCCATTATGCTAGATGATATACATGTACATCATTAGAGACAACCCCAACTGAGTCTGCTCGGCCGCCCTACCTGCGCCGCTTGTAACAGCTCACGCGGCTGAATGTGTTCCCCAGATGTGCGCCCCAGGAACAGGCGCTGCAGAAATGTCCCATCCAGCCGCCCTCAACGGGACTAATCACATGCTTTCCTTAAAGCATGTGCTTAAATACTTTCCTGGGCAAATGCCAGCATGAGCTGTGTATTGCCGGATTGACTTAAACCCACGTGGCTCCAAATATATTTGCAAGGGTTCTGCAGAGGTAAATCAAACCTCCAGGCTTGGATACAAAGTGAGCTCCATTTTCCTCTCACCAGCCAGATGAATCCCATGGAAGAAACAGAAATCTATGGGATTTTCCACCCATGGCATTTTGCCCAGATAAGCCCTTCTTAAGTCCCAGCGTGGCTGTGGCTGACAGAGATGCAGTTAGAGTTGGACCCCAAAACTTTGGCAGGCTATCACTCCCTCAAGATATGCAGTTTCATCAAATATGAAATATTTCACAAAACTCATCTGAGTTGGCAAAAATAAGGTTTTGGAGAGAAACAGGAAATATTTTTTGTACTAAGTTTTCAACATTTTACATAAGATTTTTGAAGTCTCAATTTGAAAAATAAAATAAATAAATAAAATTTAAAAAGGTTTGCTTTTCAATATGAATTTTATAATTATCACTATTCAAAATTCAGAACGTCTGATCCATGATAAATACAGCCACTTCAGGGTGAGAAGGGAATCTCTTTCAACATGAAGGATAGTCATTCAATTTACCTAGGGAAAGTCAGACAGGGTCTCATTTAGATATAATTTAATCATTTTGTCACACATATTCAGAGTGCTTACGCTCCAGAGAGTGTGTTCCCAGAGGCAGCTGATTCACTCACTCACTTCCAGGGCTTGCAGGCACCTGGTTCCCTCTCACCTCTGTCTAGAGGAAACTCTTTCATGCAGAGACCCTGGGAGCTCTGATAACTCTAGCACAAGCCAAGGACTTAACAGTGTCCAGACACTCAGCTGCAGAGCTAAACCAACCTTCCCAGGGGTTTCTAAAACTCCCAGGGCTTCCAAGGAGCACAAACCCCCTCAGGGCTCCTGTCCTGCTTTGAAAGGAGCTGCATAGTGCAGAAACTGCAGTTCTCTGAAGCTTCAGTGTCCCGTCAGCCAAGCCAATGAACTGGTGGGAAACCAGCCCATAGCAGAGGTCTTCTCCCAGTTACACCTGTCTGGGAAATAGCTTGCTTTCACCAAGCATTTTCACATTGAGTTTCTTCCTTATGAACATTTGTCTGCTCCACAAATATCTCATCCAGCATTAACTGTTTCAAGGCTGTTAAAAAAAAAAAAAAAAAAAAAAAAAAGAAAAAGAAAAAAGATTATTGACCTGCCTGAAAACATTGTTTTGTTTTGCTTTTCTCTTATTTCAAAGACAACTCATGCATTTGGGGGCGGGGGAGGAGGCAATTGCAATCTGAGTGGAAGACAAAGGTCAAAGTCTCAAAATCCTTTGCCAAATGGAACTGCTGCCCCGAATACAGCTTTAATCACAGTAGGACAATGTTCTTCTCTATTGTACCTTAGTGGGAGATCTCTGCTGGTGCAAACAAAATAGATTCTCCTCAAAGAATGAAATGAGATGACAATGTAGATATTGTCTTTGAATGACCTCCAAAAAAATCAGGAAGTGAATACCAAACTTGGTTTGAAATGTACTTATTGTGCAGACTGGGAAAAAAAATCAGATGAAATATCCTGATTATACAATTCACCAACATAAAGTGAAACAAAAAATAGGAAATAACATGCAATCAACCCTATCCATAGGTCTATATAGTATTTTAAAATTTTATCAAGCACTGAAGACAATACATACCAGCAGTATACTGTTGTATATTTCTGCAAATCTAGCAGTGAAATATTGTAAAAGCCTGGCCTAATAGAATTAGAATTGCTTTTCCTTTTCAAACTTATGTCACTTCTTTTTATTTATTTTATTTTATTTTATTTTATTTTATTTTATTTTATTTTATTTTATTTTATTTTATTTTATTTTATTTTATTTTTTGTAGTATACTAATCACCTTTCTGTGATTATCTTTATTTTCATCAACATTTTGTTGTCAGACATTAGAGTCTTTTCTCTCTATTGAAATGTTTTCAGACCATTACCTTTATCCTCATCCTGTTATATCTGAAATTTTTAAACATGGGTTTTTAAAGGCTAGTGTTGCTGCATACTTTCATTTTTCAAAGCCTAGCTAGATGTGGGCACTGATCTAATGCTTCAATAGTGTCTTCCATTGGCTTTTTGTCCTAAAGAGAAAAAAAAAAATCTGCCTTGAGGGAACATAAAGCAGTTTATCAGAGCTGTGCTCTCTAACTTTTGTGAGAAAATTTAGGAACAAAAGCACAATTTGTGACATACATCTTTAAAAGCATGAAGCTTTTTTTCATCTACTATTTTTTTCCTATTGGACCTAAGAAATTCTTTTCTAATTTAAGTAAGTGATAGCACTATCTCTGCTCTGCAGACTTGTTGACTTACTATTGTTTTATCACTTTTTTTTTTCTTTAACTTTTGGATTAATTATATCACCACATTTCAGAAGGGCACAGCCTATTTTCAAACATAAGGTTTTATTTCCCTAAACAACTCAGGTGTGAGAATACAAGGGGCAAAGGGCTTTTTCCATTAGCAAATCAGGGCTATAAGAGTAATAGTCGTGATGATAATGATGAGGCAAACTAAATACATCAATTCTCCAGCAGGAAAACTTCTGAAAATATAAATGAAAGTGCATACAGTTGTCTTTTAATTAGCAGAAGGGCACATAATGCTGAGTAAATTTCATTTCCAAAACGCAATAGGAAATTACTCTATTCTGGCTACTGCTCCAAATTCCCCTGAACTCAAACCTGACTTTCAGGGGGTCACTGATGAGGTCCTAGCATTGCCTTAGGTGTCTCTGTGATTTCATGAGTGGGATGAGAACAAGCCCAAGCAGTAGGATGGGATGGACCTGTCCATAAGTGCCCACCAGAAGAAGTCTGTGGTTCTTGTGTCCCAGGTTGTACAGAGGCAGTGCTACACTGGGATGCACTGCTCTTGGCTGGTCCAACAGGCAGACGTGATTGCAGCTAAACCCTAGGACTCATGGTGAAAACTGCCTCCCAGGTGTCTCTCCTTTAAGGCACACATACTCTGAGCCCCTTGCCTGATGCTAAAATAGACCTCACCTCACGGACCCTCTGAGCTAGTACCTTCCCCACCTTTGGATCCAAGCCATAGGAAGGTATAAGGATAACATATAAGTCCTGCATATGAGCTGCCTACAATGCAGAAGTAACAAGAAATGCAACTAGTTCTGCTAGGTTCCATGGTAATGTTAATTACTCTAAAGCAGCAGCATCTGGCCTCATTTCTGCCGGGTGACTGTTACCATAGGAGTGCTCTGCAAAACAGGACTTTATGTATAGACAGATAACCACATAAACCTGTTGGTTTTCTATGTATCTGTAGACCACTTGATTCTGGAACATTTTTGTGCAAATAGTTACTGCTAGAGCAAGTCAAACAGAGCACAACCTTGAGAAGTTTGCATTCAAAGAAGAAATACTTCAGTAGCTGAAAGTTCAGCTTAAGATAATACGGTGGGCTAGACTAAATGAACCTATTTCTGTAGACTAGAAAAACTTAACCAAAAAGCCAGATTATCAGCAAGGTGTCTATGTCTATACCAGCATTAGCTGTGTTTGGTGAGAGTAGACCTGCAGACACAGCAAGCGGAAGACAGGCACATTCAAGTCCTTGCAACATATTTCTCTCCTTCCCCCCTTGCCCTTTTAACACTCACTCCTCATGGGGAGGAGATAACTCAGTGACACAGCTACTACGTAAAGCAGGAGTAATATAGTGCCCATGCATTATCCTATATTGATTTTCTTCCCTATCAGCAGCATTGGCAATATTTCTGCTACCAGGATGAATGTTACAGTCTTTCTGTCCTGTTCACTGACAGTATATATTCCTGCATTTTCTCTACTTTGGTGGCTGATTGGATTAGTCCTTTGTAAAGTGTATTGATCAAAGCCTGCTGGAGCCTCAGGCTTCTAATATCTCTCCTAAAGAAGCTCATAATCAGGTTATCCTAGCTTCACATAACTCTAAACATGCAGAAGGATCTACAGCAGAAAAAACAAAAATCTAGAACCCAAACCCTTGCCTTTCTCTGGAATTAAAGTATTCATTTGCTGACTTTAAACACTGCTTGGAATGAGAATGAGAATACTTCCCAAAGTCTGATCAGGAAAGCTGAGGGTTAAAAGCTGCAGCAAGCAGAAGCTGTGCAGGCTGCCAATTATTTCCAGCTGAGATTCCTGTGTAAGAAAAAGGGCTGGTAGGCAAATAGGGATTGGTGTATTTGGAAGAGGGAGAAAGTTTCTGTTCCCAGGAGCTGGTGATTAGTCTAATATCTCTGTTTGGACTCATGTTTGAGCTGAGTCTGCCAGAAAAAGGGGAAGACAGTTCGAGCGAATTATTTATCCTGAAACCCATTTCAGAAACCTTGAGGGATATTTTTCTGAGCTTTGTAGCAATATTATAGTGCTCTTAGGAGTTTAGAGATTGGTTGAAAAAGTTGCTCTTATGTTAACTGAGAAGATTAGGCTGTTTCGTCTGAGAGATCTTCTAGAGTGGGAAGGCAAGAAAGTTAATTGGAAGCAACTTGTCAAAAAACTGCCAAAATGGTGGGAATATCTCAGTTGTTAGACTATGCTATGATGGGGAAAATTGTTATGGAGATGCCCACTGCCGTAACTGCAAGGGGTCCCTGTGTGCCTGCAATATAACCTGTCCCCTGACAGCTCTTCTCTGATCCTAGGGATGCTTTTCCCAGTCCTCACAGCCTCATTTGGCCCCTGCAGCTTTCTTCAGCAGCATCTCCCAAAGGATGAAGGAACATCAAGGCTCATCATTTACTCTTCCAGGGAGATGGGAGAGTATGCTGTCCTTGGGAGCACCTCATTTCCTTGTACAGTGGGCCAAGGAGCCTCCTTCACCCATCTGGATGGCTTAGGTTCTTGTGGGTACCATGGCCCCAGGCTTTGAATACCCAGAGGGCCTGTCCTTGAATAGACTTCACTCCTAGATGCTGCCTAGTAAATGACAGAGATGTAAATATCTAGATTATGAAAAGGATACAGATATAGCAAATACTACTGGTAGCTCAAGTTAGCAAACTGCTGCAAACTTCTTTTATTCTTCTACCCTTCTGTCAACCACTTACTTCTGTTAAAAGTATCAAGAATGGCAAGATAGAGTAGATAGATGCCAGGAAATGTGCTCTGTGATTATGGGCTGGTACCACTGCCCATTTTCCTCTGTGATAGACTGATAATACCCATTAAATTTAGCCTTGGCTTTGCCTACATTGACTGTCAAGCATCTTGTCACTTCAATTGTTGAGAGTTATGTGCATGGGAGAGTTATGGTCATGGGAAGAGTTTCCAACATCAAAGAAATACTTTGATATTTCTATTTGCTGTGAATATTTACTTACTGCATCTTTTTATACTCTTCTACTTGCATGTGTGCAGATGCAGAGTTAGCATCTCTCTGAGACTGTCTGAAGAGGCAGAAGATGAGCTCGCTGCAGGGCTCACCGCAAGACAGGAGAAGGCGTCCCTGCCAAGCAGGGTAATAGTGGAAGGACCGCAGGTGGCAGGTACTAATGTGTTCACTGTGTCTGTCACTAGAGATTTCCCTGCTTCAGCTGGCACAGATTAAGCAGTAAGTAAGCATTAAAGAGCTCAGAAACCAGAGCTCACACCCGCAGGAAGTGTCCTGTTCTGGTGCTCATGAATCCCCGTAGTTCTGATTTAAGGCTTTATTCCCTCTGTAACAAGCCTGAAAATACTGTGGCCCATGTTTTCACGTGTGTTTAATTTTAAATGCAAATATCTCTGTCCTCTTCAAGTAACTTGTCCACAACATTGCCATCCCACAGAAAGCCCACGCTGACAAAAGCATGTCATAAGCACTCCAGTAGCTCACTACATGCCTGCCTGGTGCAGAAACATTTGGGAGACAGGCACAAAGACTTGCCTACAAAGACTAGCTGCCATCACTATTCAGAGAAAACTGGAAAAGATGTTGTATTGTTTTCGTCATCCTAGTTGACATAGGAAAGCTTCACAAAATAAGGTTCTGAACACAGAAAGAAAATCAGCATTGTCCTAAAGACTGCCCAGTCACATCAGTGGAACAAATGGAAGTTTTTGCAATTATCCTCAGGCAATCTCTGTTTATCCAGAGCAATATTTGCCATCTTGTGGCAGCAAGACACTGAGCTGCTCCTCAGCCATGTAAAACAGTTATGCTCATCCGTGAAAGGCAGATGTGAGGATAGTAAAATGTTTAGTGCATTTTAGTGCAACATTAATGAGATGAAGTGGTAGATTCAGGCGCAATCTCAATGAAGTTAATGGCATGAGGTCACCAGTCACATTACTTCCAAACCAGCATATTTGTCAGAACAGAAGCTGCTTGGTCTTTGAAAGTCTTTCTCCCCCCTTTCTATTACTGTAAAATAAAATTAAGAGCTTTGTATATATTTGTAGCCTATTTTACAAAATGCTCTGCTATGGAAAAGCGGAACACCTGAATTTTACAGGAACTCCACTGGTTTTGTGCATTGTTGCCACAAGTCTCAGAGCTGTTTCTAAAAAAGGAGAAGCAAAAAAAAAAAACAAAACAAAAAACAAAACAAAACAAAAAAAAACATACAAAAAGAATGAATCTCCGGAGGTGAATTGGAGCCGAGCGTGAAAATAGAAATACTTCCAAGTCAGACACAGATTCAAGACTCTGGGGCTCAAGCTGTATGTACATCATGTCACTTGCCAGAACAGCAAGAAGTTGTTTAATGAACTGAGATTTTGGTAGGTAGCCTGAAAGAAAAGGAAATCACGGAGGATTTCTTTTTTTTTTAACAAGTTGTGAGAACCAGAAAATCTTCACGTACTCATATATGTTACAGGCCTGTATAGTCCTACTGAAATCAAATACTTGTGTGCTTGAAGTTAAAACAATTGCACTTCTGCCTCTGTGGATCAAGGCCAGAGTCGAACACCTTGCTGAATTATCTTGAAGCAGTTTCCTCCTCTAATTTGTCTCCCCTAGCATCAGAAAAAGCTCTCATAGGTTGTCATCACTGCTTAGCAGAGCTTCTTTTCATGGCTAATATGATGCTAAAGAAGAGACAAGTTGTCCTAGGAACACCTCAGTGCATTAAAGCTAATATGATGAAAGGAGACAGGCTTAATCTGAAGAGAGCCACAGACACCTCCACCCGGACTCTAGCTGTAAAAGAATATAGCATGTCTGTGTTAAGACACATTAGTCAATGAGTCACTTCTGGAAGAGAACAAAATTTATTATTTTTGGTTTGCAAGAGCAAGAGGCCTGCCAGATCAACAGAAAAGAAACCAGACCGGTATCACTTAAGTTTGTAGTCAAGGGAAAAGTGTATATAAAATTTTCTACAAATAGGCTAAGATTGGTTACTTACTCTGCAGTATAACATACAAGAAAGGGGTTCCCACACTTATGCAAGCCTGCTTAATTAGATTATAGACACATTTAGGATTAATTATTCCCAGCCCATAGGAAAGATGGAGGAAAAATATTGCAATAACACTGAAAAGCATTTTGAAGATGTACTACTGTATTTTTCCTTAGATGAAAAGAGACTCTAACCCATCCGCAGGCAGTCAGTTCATTACTGCCTGTGTTTGATTTCCACTACACCATTAACTGGATGGTAAAACATGGCATGAAATCTGTCACAGGAGCAGAGTCACTTTGTGCAGGTCTAAGATGGGTTACATGTCCATCCTCCTTGTCTCCACAGTGCCCATCACCGCTGGGCTTCTCCAGTAAAACCAGTGTAGCTATGATGCCTGCCTGTTTGCCTGAGGCTGATACCAGCACTCTCTGAAACTGCACCAGAGTTACAGTGCAAAACGTAATAACTCTGTCCTCTGCTATTAACACATCTCTCTCTGGGACTGTATTGTTAAGGAGTATTCTTGGGCCGGCTGTTGAAAAGTCAGGGGTTTCTGAACAAGCAGCCACTGTTACAGCCAAGGTTTGGTGCATTGGGAACTCTATTCCAGCTCCTCAAAACACCACTATTGAAGAAACCCTTCTCACATGAGGTAGCAATCCCACGGTGCATAAAAGATGTGTTGTTCTGGTTACTGTACACAGAAGTTTATTAATAACCAGAGTAGGTGCCCTTCATTGAGGTCAGCCCACCACCAGATTCACCTTCAGGCAAGTTGCTCTTCATTTTAATTGCTTCTACTCACAAGAAGCAATTAAAGAAAGAAAAAGGGGAAGAAAAAAAGGGAAAGTGATGGTTCAACTCCATACTTGTTTGGGATGGCAACCATTGCCAAAAAGAAGGGAAAATCCACTGTCCAATTTGGCTTTTCTCATGCATTTGGTCTGCATATGTGATATATAATGTAATATATATGTTAGTTTTCTACTTATCAAGCAATCAGAACTGTGCCAGACACATGCCAGAGCAAAATCCTTATGAATTCTACCCAGAAGGGCACACAATTTTATGGTGGCATGACACATACTGTGTATGCCTGTTCAGAGGCTGTTGGTTACTTCTCCTACCTACTCAGTTACTATACAAATTTTCTTTCCTGAATACAAGCCCTTAGAAAACCTGAGTGGGCTAGTTAAGTCAGATAAAATAAAAAATAAAAAATAATAATAAAAAAAAGAAACTCAAATGAAAATCCAGTGTCTTAGCTGTAGATACTTATGACTGCATAAGAAAATCTTTCTCAGACAGCAAATTTACATATAGTTCAGCTTCACCACCTTTCTTGCATATGAGTTTCCTTAACAAACTCCAGGGCTTGAGAAAGAGACTTATCTTTTTCTCTGGTCAGATGGACTTACTTCCAGAGCCAGATAAACAGAAAAGCTGAGATATCCAAACCAAGTTTTGTTTTCTTGGTCTCTAATGGTTTTGGCCTCGAGTGCTTGGAGGGAAAATAAAAATCTGCCAGGTGATAGTCTTAAATCAGGGAGACAAGAAAGCAAAGAGGATACAAGCTGTCCAAAAACAGTCAGGAGCCACATCAGCCTGTTCTGGTTAAGTGCAGCTGGCTGGCCCTTCGAAAATCTCACTGATACTCTGCTGGGCTCTAATGTTTGTGTTAATCATGTATCTCTGGTTAAAAAAAAAAAAAAAAAAAAAAAAAAAAAAAAGTAAATCTGCAAAGCATACTCTCTTTTTTTATCATTTCAATAAAAAGACAATAAAAAGATCAATTGATGATCATGAAAATCATCGATTTTTCATGATTGATGTTTTTTTGATTTACATTTACATTTCCCATTTTCAAAGATATTCAGCCTGATCCTGATGTCTTCTCCAACTGCTTGAAGCATGAGCATGCCATCAAAGTCCCTGAAGTTTCAAAGCCCGGTGCAATTGAGATGGGAACCAAGCCCAAGGATAAAATTCCAAAATTCCACTTACATCACTACTTTGAAAGGCAGAATTTACCACGTGGCTAATTTAAACCAATGTAACCCCATTTTTTTTCACTGATGTAAACCTGATTTACACAAACACAGAAGAGCTCATTCCACCTCTGGATGTTTTTTTTCTTCCAGGATCCTGGTTCATGAGGAGAGGTTAAAGAGATGAGGAAAGGGAAGAGGAAGAAGTGTAGTTAAAAGGTTTCCTTCAGCTTTTTATTGGCAGATAAAAGTAGAATCCCCACTGAAACCAGCAATGATGTATTTATTGGCGAAAAGGTCAATTAAACTTTATAGTCACTAGTACTCTGTTAAAAAAAGAATAAAACTCTAACAGATAAATTAAATAATAGGTTTACAATGAAGGCAAAAAATATTACCATTTGCACTGTCAATCAAAGCATGTGTTTGAATTCTTCAGTGAACTGGAACTGCAGAAAGAAAAAGGGATATGGGAGAATTATGGGAATCGAGACAGTAAATTACAGGAGATATATTGTTGTGGAAACTATATTATTCTTTAAAATGAATTCAACCTTCTTGACCTACCTCTTTTCTTCAAAATTTCATCTCTTATATATGACCACTTCTTAGACCACCAGGCTAGAATTCAAATGCCTGAATGTGCAGCATGTTTAAAAAGATGAGAAATGACAAATATGTTGACAAATTATTCAAGCCTGGCCATTTGTGTAGCACATCATGCATTCTGATTAGACCTCCCAGTATTAATGGATTTAACCTTAGTGGTGGTGTGTGAGGCCCAGCAACCCAATACACATGGTTTTGCAGGGGTGAAGGTTTTGCAGTCAGGTGAAGGCTGTAGAGGTGGGCAGTGCTGGAGCCTTGTCTGTAAAGTGGAGAACCACTTCTGGGGGTGGACTCTAAGATCAAGGCAAACCAGACCTTTCCATGGGGGAAGATGTTTTTCCAGTTCCTGAAAAAAAATGGAAATATTTGTGTGCAAGTGAAATTCTGTGGAAAATGGAGGTTCAATAAAATGTTACTTCAGGTCAATCAAAACTTTCTGCTGTTATGAAATCAAAGCATTATGGTCCGAGTCTACCCTTTGAAAACTTGTCGATGTGCTTTTGTGTGAAAATAATAACAATGAATTGCATGTGGGAAAAATCATTTCCAAATGAAAACTGAAAATATTCCATTCCAGAAATACTCATGTGGGCCACTTCAACCTTATGGGAATGCTTTGTTTTGGGACAAGAAGTTCTGGAAACGAAATACTGCCAGATCTGACAATTCTTTTTTTTTTTTTTTTTTTTCAAAACATGGTTAATAAGAGAAAAAAATCACTTTTCACTGAGAAGAAACCTAGGTTGCAAAATAGAGTGTGGCTGTACTTTGCTGAGCTTGAGCAATAGGATCTGAATCTGACTTTCAGGACACGGCATTCAGGTGGGATCGAGTGCAGCTAAGGTGACACTGGGCGAGGATCCTGTCCTCGCAGTTAGTTAATAAAGTGAGCATTTGCTGTTAAACTCGAGCCTCTCAAGGAATCAATATTATATTTGTGTCTCAGTAGAGGTATTTCAGAAGTCTAATCCAAGCTTGAACCGATGTCATTTTAAGACTGCAGGCATTCTGTCGGTTGGATACAAATGCCGTCAGCGATGTGTGGATTTTATTTTAATTGGCTGTTTTAAGGTACGGAGAGGCAGATATCTGTTTAGCTGGAGGCAGATTTCTTTCCTTGTGGGGACTACGCTGAGGGCCAAACTGCCTGTGAAAAAGCAGGTTGTGGTCTGCAAAAGAAGGGGTGTTTCCCTGTGCCTGGCCACATCGATATTTATTCATTTTCGATTTACTGGTCAGCTGTCTAGGGGAAAGTGGCGAGGCATTATCTGTGGCAGTGCGACCTCCAGATAGGCCATCAGATTAAGATAAATTTCCTAATTTAAGAATTATTTTGATGGGGTGGGAAAGGGCAGCTCAGTTTTGTCACCCCTGCCAGGAGCCCCCCGGCATGCACGACTGCCCTCATTGTGGAGGACATTAGCTCTCAGCCATTACTGCAGGCAGAGCAGCTGCAGCAGCTTAGCGACCCCTCCTCCCCCCACGCTCACACCGCCGGGCCATTTTAATTGCAACCCACGGCTTAAAGTCTTCATTAACTTCTCCCCGAGCCCTGCCTCCTCCTCCATAAGATCAGCAGCTTGTCTCCCTGGCCGGTGGAGCAGCGAGGAACATCTGCAGTTCAAACGTGATGCATATGCAAGAGCGCCCTGGGGATTAAAGGTCAACGGTCTCCTCCAACACCCAGGACCCTCTCTCCCTCGCAGGGTGTCTGGTGTCTTTTAGATCCCATTGTTCGAAACCCTATACTTCCTGCCAGGGCTTTTTGCCCGTGCCTTCAGCCCAACTGCTGCAAGGCTCAGGCGGCGCATTGGCAAGCTGGCCGGAGCTGCCCTCCAACCCGCGCACTGGGAGCAAATAATCGGGTCCTTCCCTTGGCCCCTCGTTGCACAGCCCAGCGAGGGGATGGCTACAACAACAGCTGCAGTGCTGGGCTCGCTCGTGACAAATGGTCCTGTCAGTCTCCTTATCGATTAGCAGTGTTATGACATTTCCCTTCAAAAACACAGATGTGGCACGGGCAGCGACAGGAGCACCGCTCTGGGAGGAACATAATGTTTGCTGTTGTTGCTGTTTTCCTCTCCGCATCTGTTCGTATCTGTGGCGATGATGGTTTCATGCACTGACTGTTTTATCAAGAAGCAGTGGGAGCAGGTGAAACCTTTGCCTGGGCTAAAGGCAAATATGCCTTGTCACAGCAGGGGGCCGAGCCCTGTTCTCCCCCACCCTGCTGCAGTGAGCAGGGAGCTGGCCAAGGACTTGGTCAAGCTGGCATTTGCAAAAGAGAGTGAAGGTGTGCTAAATCCATACATTTTTCCTCACTACAGGCATAAGGAAATGACCTCTTTCTCTCAGATATCAGAGGTCAAAAGAGAAATTTAGGAGGTTCTCTATTTTTCATGGCATGAAGTAGAGCAAGTTTTTTTCCCCAACCATACAAAATATGGACAATATAATTCTAAAATGGTGTAAGCCCTTCTTTATCAGTCTGCAACATCTAATTCAGCTTTCAGTGAATGCTTTGCAGTGCTTCATGGGGAAACTAGTTAGAAGAAAAGTGCTTACCTTCCAGTCCTAACAGCTGTTCCTTGGAGGCTAAATTACAGTACTGTGCATGATCTGCATTAGGATGCTTAGAAATTCCTGATAAACATGACATTTATTGAGTTGGTTGTTACATTTAAGGGATCTTTATACCTTTTGAGTGAGAAAAAGCAATGCCAGCATGTCCAATATCATCTCTTCTCTTGACCAAAGCTCTTACAGTGCTAGTACAGCTGAAATGTGCTAAGCCACAAGCCTGATTTACATGAACTTGAAGCAAACTACATTAGCATGATTGTGCAGGCATTACTGTACACAGTACACTGGTAATGAAAAGCATGTTTTGAAATGTCTCTTGTACAACTTTCAGCATATTTTACAGCCAAAAGAAGAGATCTAGTCTAGAGGGAAAAAGAAAAATACAACAAAAAAAACATGCTTTTGACCCCCCAGGCAACATGATGTAGATTAATATGAGTTAAATGAAATGTGACCAATTTGTAAGACATTTGGTTTGTATCTTGAGAAATTGAAGACAAGATCATTTTTCCTTGCAATCAGAGCAAGCCTTAGGCTACAAGCTCTTGTAGTCTCTACAATTGCCATAGGCCTCCTCTTTTAATATATTGGTGTATCCTCGAATATGTCTTACAACTTTCATAGTCCAATGATGTGATAGATTTGCCAGTATGATACTTCTGTTGCCTTTCCTCAGGAAAAGCCACCATTAGTTGTAATGTGTGCTTATAGCTTCTGTGAATTTCATCAATTTCTGTGTAATATTTTGCCTACAGCTGTTTATTTATGCAAGAAAATAGCTGCAGTAATCTATATCCTATAGTGTATGAAGGGATTATACAGCAAGAAAACTGTTTTTCTGCCAAAGGTTCGTCAGTGTTTCTGAAAAAGGTTGTTTCAGACTGGCAAATGGCCAGTAAAATGTGGGTCTGTTCTGGGTTTATATTAACAGGAAAATCTCAAAATAATGCAGTTTTCAGCATTTTATTAACGATCATAAAAAACTCTTTGCAGTTTTAGATTTGGAGGTGAAAACTTTTAGAGATTTACAAAGCAGGTTGTAAAATTTTATTCCCAGTAGATAGCTGGTTCACAAACTGTGGTCACACAGAAACTCAGTAATCAGGCTTTAAATACAGTTCAAGAGCTCCAAACCCATATAGCAAGTTGGACTTCCTCTAAAATTGATCTCCTTTATCACATCACAACACCACCTTCCCATGCCAACAAACAGCATCTCAAACTCACAAGTTCAGCTTAAACCTCTGTTCCACTCTTTGCAGCTATAATTCAGGAAAAGGTTTCCTTTGCTTTTCACATGACCTAAAGAAAGTGCCCCAAAGGCACAAATCCAGCAACTAACTTGAATATGACCTTCAGCTTTATACACTTAAGGAAAAAAATACCTATGATATGTTTGGCAGTCTTCCACTTGGGTGTGTGGGCAATATCATTCAGGAACATTTGGTAGCTATAACAACAAGATGTTCTGTAATTGTTAAGCTCATTTGTTTGAATAGTGGACAAGTAGGGACAAATGGAGGTTGCTTTTCACTTTTTTATTTATTTCAGAATTAAAGTAGGAGGACTGAGAGATGGACAATCAGGCACTCATGGTTCCAAGTGCAGAGGCAGGGACAAAGCTCATCAAGGAGCTCTTTGCACCTCTGGATGACACCTTCCATGCAACTGTTAATTCAGAGCAAAGAAGAAGTAGCAGCCATGACCAAGGGAGCAATAACAGCACCCAGGAAGTTCTGCTTCGGTCCTGGCCCTGTATCCTAACTGGATGCTGTGTTCTTTGCAGAGCTCTGTAACACAAAATACAGAAAATTATTCTTGGCTTTACAGGTAGCAAGGGGACATGTTTTCTGTGATACTTTGGGCCATACATATTGAAGAGAGAGATGTGGGATTGTGCTCTCAGCTAATGATTCCTTGTTTAACTTTGGATGCACAAGAAGAGAAAAGGGCTCAGCATTTTGACTGTGCACTACTGTTGCCAACTTCTTTACTGTGCTAATGGCTACAGGGAGATAGCCCTCACAAGCCTACCAAGCCAGCCTTAGTCTCTTTTATGCTACTGGAGTTTCAGTGGCATTGTAGGTGGTTTACAGATCAGATGGAAGACAGATCTGCAAGACATACCTGTCCACAGAGAAAACATAAGGGAAAGGAGTCTTCAACCTTTTTGGCGTCTGGTATTCTCCACAGATCTTACTGTTTTAAGTAGGGATTCTAGGAAATTAATGTCCTTGTATGATCAGAGATTAGTTTGATTTGAGAGGGACTGCTGAAGGTCACCTAGTCCAATCTCCTGCATAAGAATGTGCCAGCTTCACAGTTAGATCAGATGGTTCAGGGCATTGCCCAGGAGATTTTTGAAAATTTATCAAGCAGAATAACAAGGATTTAAATACACAAAACTATATATAGTGCTTTGTTATTTGTTGCAGGTTTTGTTTTGTTTTGTTTTTGAGTGGCTCAAACTGTGATGCATTACCCAAGAAGATTCACGTAACAGTATGTGGCGCCACAAGCTTATTTATATTTGGTCTTCCTGAAAGCATCCCAATTGGAGCAGTGTATCTGCACTGAATTCACAGGGCTACAGCCCTTTGTGTCATAGCTGGATATGGCCTATCCCACCCAACACAGCCTTTCAACCCTTTATTTTCCAGACAGTGTCCCTTTTCCTTTCACCCCATTTCAGGATACAGCTCCAGTTCGCCAGGGCAGCAGCCCTGCCCTGGGCCCATCAGCCTGATGTGGACAGCAGGCTGTTCACTGAGGGCATGGGTTAGGCAGGAATTTTCTTTTCCCCCCTGCTCTCCAGCCGGAGATAATTGCGAAACTGATGGTCTATCTCTCCTCTAAGTTCAGCAACAAAGCCTCACAGCTTGTAAGAATAATTCAGCCACAATTAGCGTTGGTGTGAAGCCAGGGTCTCCCACAGATGAGTCTGCCTGGTCCAGCGCAGAAGCTACAATCTCTTTAATGATGGGAGGTTTGACTAAATTAAAGTTGACCCTCAGGCTTCTGGCAGCTAAATTCCAGCAGTAACCTTCCCTCCCACCCATTCCTCTGGAAAAATCCTACCAACAACAAACTACAAGTGAGAGGGGGAGGAAACTTCTCTGTTGTTAACCTTTACAGGACAGTGGATGTGTCCAAATCAGACAAAAAACATGATGTCTCCCGCTGAAGTGCCATAAATAGTGCTATCTCCCAGTGTGATCTTTGAGAGAATCTGTTTTGGGGAAAGAACAGAAGAGGAGTCCTAAAAACAGCGCGTGAAAAATGATGAAAGTTGCTTTGAAGTGAGTCCGAGAGCTGCAGTGCTTTCAGCAGCTTCCCCTGGAAGCCCTTGAAATTCTATCTGCAATAAAAGGTACCAAAAGAAAACAGCTGGCAGGAGCTTTTAAACTGGAAACAATATGCAGTTCAGAAGAGATAAACAGGATGGGCACAGAGCAAAGTGAAAAAGAAGGTATGGATCTGTTACATGATAGAAACAGCCCTGACCATCCTGGGCCAAGACTGCCTGGCCAGGGAAAACAGGCTGGGAGAAAACAGATTTAGTACTCGGTTCTCACAGGAATGTGTGTTTTGCTTTGGCCTGAGGGACAGAGGTGTCAGATCTGGTCCCCTGACTCTTCACTGAAGAAGAAACCTCGGCTTGCATAGTGGAGATGAGAGCCTAGGATTTTTAGGCGGAATGACACTGCCAAAGCAGAAGCCAGCCTTCCGTGCTAACATTTATCTGCTACCTGAACCAACAGGTGGATGGAGAGCCACTTCCCAGTTTTAGGACAGTGAGGCTTTCCTCTGGCTAGCTAGGTAGTAATGCTCTGCTGCTGAACAGAATGGGTCCTTTCACCTTGTGCAGCCCTAAGGCAATGTCAAGGCTGTGACCAAACACACAGCCTGTTTTTGCCCTCATCAATATCTTTGGAGACAAACTGGTGAAGGACTAGCATCCAGGACAGAACGGAGTGCCTCTCTTTGTGCAGTGTAGAGAAGAATATGGGTAACAGAGTGTGCATAGACCTTAACCCGTTCTGATTTGGAGATGAGAATCATAGATATTGCCTTAGTTTTTAAATAAGTTCTGTGGATCTTTACTGAAGGACTGAGAGCAGAATATGGCCACAGGAGAATGGTGAAGAATCCAATTGCAGCCACATCTCCCACTTTGATCCGCTGTTAACTCTACCCATGCAATTACTGATGGAAAGTTTCTGCTTAGAGACCTCTGCTCACAATGGAAGAAATATTAATAAAAACCTTTGTCCTGTCTTTACAGATCCACTTCAAATCAGAAGCACTGCTAGGGGAAAATGGTTATTCAGAGATGTGGTTGGAGTGGGGTGGAGGGGACCAAAGTCACACTTTTCATCTACTTTCATTTCTAATTTACACAATTATCATTCTGCTTAAAGCCATGAAGCAGTTCAGATGTAATAATTTCTGGGAAGTCCTGTGCTACAACCATTAGACTGTCCCAGTATTAGGGCAGAAACTAAACTGTATCCCACACAACTCCATTAATTTTCCAGGCATATGGATTTTCAAGCCAATATGCGTTGGAGGCCTATTTATTTTTGTGGACCTGGACTAAAACAACTATTCATAAAAGAACTCAGGCATTCACATAGTCGCTGTATGTCTGAGTGCTTTGATACATCTAAGGTTGAAAAACCATTTTCCACTTGCACAAGCTTTACCATGATTTGCAACTGATTTAGTTCACCATAAAGTCAATGGACATCCCTCTGCTTTCTTTAATATATCTCAGATTGGGTGCTAAAGAAAAGAAATTCAGTCTATCTAATGCATATGTGCAGATACTCTTAAAATTGGCATGTTAGGAACACAGTTTGGGGTGGGTGAAAATTAAGTGCTAAATAGGTCCAAGAGTCAGGGGACTGAAGATGTCACCAGTAATGGAAAGGTGATTCCAATAAATAGGAGTACTAGGAGTACTGTATATTATACAATTTCATTTTCTCTTAAAACTTAATCCTCTGGAATTTAATAAATCTTTGACCTAAAGGCTTTTGAACAGCTGAATGAAATCTGATTGTAAATTACAATCTGACTACACCATTCTAGATCCAGAAAAGATATAGAGAGACTGTTATTGCCAATTAAGTTCCACAGCTTTTACAGGCAGATGCCTGTAGACCACTAAGATACAGTTTGTTGGAGCACAGTTTTCTTATTTTAAAATTCTTCACAATTCTTAGAAGATTTTAAGAGAACAATTGGCAATAAAGTATTCTCTGCCTGCATGGAGGCAGCTAGCAATTGCTCTGAACACAGATATTGACGATTTTCTATTCATCATAAATGTACAGATTGGATGAAGTAACTGCATATACTCTTTTAGTGTTTGCATAAGTATTTAGTATTAATTTTCTTTTTATTATCTTTGTACCAGGTCACATGATATTAGAATGTCTTATAAATAAAATATAGCAGGATTGAATTTCCTTTCACACTTCTAGAGTATTAGCTCAGATTTTCCCTGGTATAAGTGCAAATGGGATTTGCATTTTTAAATTTTCATATTCTAAAATAATTGAATATGTCTCTGTTTCTTTGCTATAGGAACACATAAATTATGTGTTTACAGCAATGTGTGGAAATCCTAAACTAAAAACCTGCAGTAGAAAGAGGAGAACACAGTCCCCTGTATACTTCTGCTTTTTTTCTTTCTCAACCATCCACCAAACAATATAATTCTCATGTTTATCCTTTAACTCTTACTTCATCTTCATTCTACTCAGAAGTTTTGGATTTCTGTTAGCATACTTCTTCCCTGCAGTACAAGCCAAAATGAATGTGATTATTTAAGAGGATCCAATGACATTAGACAATAGCAATGAGCTCCCTGCCAGCCCATGGCAAGATCTGGTTTTACAGGAACTGGTCTTCACTGCCACTGCTGATCCGATTCCTGCTGTCCTTGAGATCTGGCTGCACGTTTGATTTTTCCCTCCTTTTTTTTTTTTTTTTTTTTTTTTGCATACGGAATCAGTAACATATGTGAGGAATTGAACAGCTAGTTCCAATGTGTGATTTTTTTTGTTTGCCGTTTGTCCACCATGATTTTCAACTTACCAGATATTGTAAGAATTTGAATCTGTGAGGACTTCTTTGGCCCTCTGCAGAAATAAAATCAGTGAGAGTTTCATGCGCTCAGCAAATTCTCAGCATCTTTTGAGATGCAACCTAGTCTTCAATCTTCCTGACGTTTTACTCAGGACTCAGTAACATATTGAAGGTACAGTTACTGAAAACCACAGAAATTCTGTAACGCCATTTAGAGTTAGCTACATCCTGTCCACCCGGTGACAGTTCTTTGTTTTCCATCTGTCACTGGGAAGGTTACCCTGAGGACAGGAGCAACCAGTTCCCCATTGCCTGCACCAGCACTCATGCTGCAGCTGCTGCTGCCTGCTCTGCTCTCACTGCTCTTAACATGGACACCAACCCCAGAGCCACTGCATCACCAAAATCCTCACTTTTCTGCTCCACAGACAAATTTAATTGGATAAAATAATGCAGGTAATAACTGCTGAAACTCAAGCCACCCGAGGAATAGCTGAGCACATGCAAATGACAAATGTAAAGCAACATGGAACATTCCTTAATGCAACATTTCCCCCTTAAATCACCGTTTGAGTCTTAACTCCTGAAACAACCTCAATATATGTTGTCTCCTCAAAAGTACCCTCTGGCAGGGAACAGCCTCTGCATGCAGTGTCTTTGTCTAATTGCATTTTGGCAGAGTGGAGTGAGGAGAAAATAGTGAAAATGAACTAGTTAATTCTATGGTCAATGTCTGTCATGGGCTGGAAAGTGGAAGAGAGCCGAGTCCTTCCTGCTTTGCTGAGCTGTCTTGTGTAGGATGTGAAATGCTGCAGTCCTGGTGAGTAAGCGAGCGTTAAAGGGCAGGTTTCAGTTAGCTGCTCACAAATGCAGGCGCTCACTGGTGATGGTTAATGTGACTATCATTATCCCCTGGATATACTCGGTTTGCTTTCACACACAGGTTATTGTTGATACATGCAAATGGACTAGAGGCAGGGAAGTCTTGCAGGACACAGGTGCTTTTTGCTGACTCATTAGAAGTACTTCTTACCAGCTGAGTCTTTGCACCAATGTCCTTGGCCAACACTTAAAAAAATTTTTCTATACATCTTTATTTTAAATACCTGTAACTCAAGAACACAAGCACATTAAAAACAAACAAACAAACAAACAAACAAACAAAACAGCAACAAAAAACAAACAAACAAAAAAAACAACAGCATACAAAGTATTCTGCTGTATAACTCATGACACAGGCCTGTGTTTGGTGTCTTGCCTCTCAACTACATCTTCACATTTCGCTTTTCTTACCTTACAAAACATGTCCTACCCTCTGTCAGAGGTTAAAGCAGCCAAAAAAGATGGCTGTCCCCCTGACCTCTGTCCTAGGAGGAAGCCTAAGGAAAGGCACAGCCTCTTTTAGGAGGCTATGTCACTGCTGCAGCTCTAGGAAGGCAAGGGAAGACTTTGGGAGATGGAAGCCTACCTTCTTCAGGCAAAGTGCCTAGGCTCTGTGCTAGAAAAAAGACTGCCCCGAGACAAGATTGTGCCATGGCTACTGTTTAACAAAAATGCTAAATATTGCAGGAAAATATGGGATGATTTTTACTTCTATAGAGGTGATAAAAATAGCCTTTTTTATTCTCTCAGTAACTAGGAAATACAGGCAGATGACCCCACAGTTTGGTTTAAAAAGCACTGAACATCCACCAATCCTTTTTAAATCAGAGGGAGCTCTCTCTCACTTTCAAAAACAAACAAACAAACAAAAGTGAGAACACAAAATATAAGCTACATTTATTTTTCACAATTTCTTATACACTGACCCTGCTAAATTAGATCAGAGAATCACAGCTGCATCAGGAGTATCCTTACAAGGATGAACAGTGAATGAAGGCATCTAGCACAGCATTAATGCAACCCCAATTCCTGCAGCTCTGCAGCACAGCCTCAGAGTTTGCCAAGGAGAGAAGGAAGGGGGGGTGCAGACCAGAGCAGGGAAGATGGATTATCTTTGAGCTGACCCATTCTTTGTTCATCTCTGTGGCACCACATCCTTTGCCACACAAGTCATAAAATTTCATACCAGTAGCTATTTTGACAGTGACATAATAAACCTCAGAGGGGAATGAAGAAACACATCAAGAAGTGTCAAAATAATACAGCATGTTGTGTTTGCACCACCATTATAATATCATGGATTATCAGTAGTTATACCAATACAAGAGAAAAACAAAATTGAAGGGGTTTTTAGAGGATCAGATTTATTTTACTTATGTACAGTATATTCACATACCTTGAGAAACAGTCCTTATTGATAATATAAGAAAGAATGATTACCTTGGAAATGAGCATGATTGCTATGAAAATCTCTGACAGGACTACAGGCAAGAAAAATTGTCTAGTATCAAAGTACTCCAGAAAAACATGACTGAAATCATGGTTTTAATTTATTTCAAACAATTTCTCATCTGGTAGCATTCTTACATACTATTTTAATGGCTCCAATGCTCTTACTGTAGTCTAAAATTAACCTTCACCTTATATGAACTAAGGAAATTTCATAACTACATCCGTATGCAACACCGTGTTGTTAGCCTCTGGTACTAATGGTATTAATTTCAAATGTATTTCAATTTTCTTTGAAAAGCAATATAATGGAAATTGAACTAATATTAAATGCAAACATAATAAATATATATAAATACATGCACATAACAGTAGTAGTCGGATGTTCCCCTGACAGTGGTGTGCAGGTCTGTCAGATATTTTAGTAGCACACGGTATGAGAACAAGCCCTCAGAGCAAAAGGCCATCAGCTGCTCTACCCGACCTTGGTATGAAACAGGAGGGGGATAAAGGTGCTGCACAACAAAGTGACCTGGCCAAGTCATGCTGTCAGGCAGAGGAGGAGCGGCAGATAAACCACAGGACTCTGCAGTCCCCAAGTGGCAACCTCTCCACAAATGAGGCTGTCTCTACCCATATTTCATGCAGTCCTTCTTGTTCATGAACACAGAACAAAAGATAGGATGGTTTGAACCCAGGTACCACTGAATCCAGCCTTGTAAAGTTCAGTGTGTGAGACCCATTGTGGGTTTCTCAAAGGGAAGTCAGTGCTAGCCCTCACTGGAGCCTTCAGGGAGGAGCTTGCTGGAGCATTATGGGCATTTGCTCAGGCTGCAGGTGAATGCTAGGTGAGGCTGATCAACAAAATTATGCCTGAAATAATGCACCTGCTGCAACATACTGGGGCAAAAGCCCAGGCAGAGAGCAGGGCTGGGTGTCTGTTGTGCTTCAGTAGAAGATTCCAAGACCTGGTTTCTCCTGGTCCACAGCAAACACAAAATATTTAGAAATTCACTAACTGCTCAGCAGTGGTTTCCAAGGGGAGTGCCAAGGATTTAATCTGTCTTTGGTTCACGAGGAACATCTGCAGTTAACTCATGATGGGAACAGAGCCTGCAGCTCACGGTAGCTACATTTATAAGCAGAGACTGGTAGCTGGGCTTTTTGAAAGTCTAAAACCGAGGAAATTTGCAGTGAGAGTAGCCAACCACATTTTCTTATCATTGCTTCCTAGAATTGTAGAAATAAAATTATTTTGAGGAAAGATTTATCTTAGAAAGCATCCTAATACAAAGTCTTTTAGAGCATAATTCAAAATAAACATTTTCACGCATCTTAGTGCTTTTGTATATTAAAAAGAAAAGCAAAAGTATAGCTTCCTCTTTGCACCAAAAATATTAGAAGTGGCTTCTGGGAAAATTTCTGATGCAGTTCTGAAGTCATCATTACAGCATGTGTAACAAAACTCTTATGATGGTATACTGCATATAGTTCATTAGGGAGCTATAGGTAAAACCAGAGGTAAATAGATTTTTTTCTGGAAGGGAGAGAGAGAACATAACACCAAGTGTCGAACTTTTGCCTGGAAAAGACGTGCAGAAAGTTGTGCACACTGATTTGTGCTCTTTAGTCAGGAAAAAGGAACTATAGGATGTGCTGGCAGAGGTATTTGGGGACTTCTGCTGCTGACGATTCTTTTCTGCAAAGATCCTCGACAGCTCTGTGCTCACTGACAATGAAGTAGCTCCATCACCTGGGCTTTTTTAGAATTGCCTTTTTCCTCCTTTACACTGGATTTATACATTTCTTTCCTTTCTTTCTCTTTTCTCTTTTCTTCTCTTTTCTCTTTTCTTCTCTTTTCACTTTTCTCTTTTTCCCTTTCCTTTCCTCTTATTTTTTTCTTCTTTTTTTTTTCTCTTCTATTTTCTTTTCTCTTCTCTTTTCTGTTTTTTGTTTGTTTGTTTGTTTGTTTGCTTACTTGCTTGTTTTTTTTTTTTTTTCTTTTTTCTTTTTTCTTTTAAGACCACATATTTGAAATAGGCATTATAAAATAAAGCTGCAGGTAAGTGGTAACATCCATCTGGTCCTTAGGTGCAAGAACTTCTGTCTTTGAACTAAGAAGAACCTTTGTTTTACAAGTGTCCCGTCATACTGTGTTGTGTTACAGCCCATTAAAATCTTTAGAAGTCACTGTCCCAAGAGATAACAGTGAAGTAGAAGAAAAGAGTTATTCTAAATGATTTTTCTGAGACATATTGTATTTATTTAATTCCATTAAGACAAAGTGGAGTTATTTATGAAATATATGAGTATGAAAAAAAGCAGATCCAGAGCAGAAAAGTCTAAGTTTGGTGAAAGAATAAATAAAGCCAATGTCTTTATATCTCTCTCTCATTTTTATTGTTAAGAGCCTCAGCCCTAGTTCCTAATACCTTAGAGCCAAGTAAAAATGCAGTATGTAAGCATAAATTTCAAGCAGTAGGAAATTCAACCCAGCAGAAATCAGCCTGGCAGCAGTAAAGTATAATCAAACCCAAACCTTGCCCACAGTATGTTTTTTTTCCCCAGTAATTCCCATGTTTCAGTAGTTGGGGCTTATATTATGTCCTCAAAGGCTTTATTTATTATGCCCTTTCCCTCAGGCATGCAGGTGGCTTATCTCAGTCCTGCCTGCCTTTTGGTCAGTATGTGCAGTGGATGATCTTCATTGCTCTCTGCTCATATAGGAAGTGGTGGGGAAGGTCAGAGCACCCCCTGGATGAATGTTGTCCTCGCTTTTTAGACTGCCTTGGGCAAAAGCTAAAGGTCAGAGCCTAGAGACTACTATGGGTATGAGCAGACTCAGTCTTCTGGGGTCTACATAGGGAGAGAGCTGCTGGTGCTCCACATGGGCTGAGAACTTTGTTTTCTCCGTGACTAGCTTTAGTTAAGTCCCAATGTGAATAGCAATTATTTGTTCCTCTAATACATGTGGCTTAAAAATACCATATCTAATGCTACAGAGAAACAATGCTTTTTCTTCCCACTCACTAATTTATCTGTGGCAGCTAAAATCCTGTCTAAAATCCCAAGTCTATTTTAGAAGCATTTTACTGGACATAGCAGATAACGGCACTGGAGTGAAAAGAAGGCTATAATCATTGCTGTCATCGTATGCCACAAACAAACAGCCTCTTTCGCTCTGTTTCTTGCACAGGAGATGCTACAAGAAGCATATAGGCACTTGCAGCTCCATTATTTTATTATTTCTATTCCTCCCTCAGCCTTACTCTTACCCTCTCTAGAATCTTCTGCTTTCTTTTTTTGCTGTTGTCTTTTCAGGCACTCTTCAGGATCAGAAGCAGTTCCAATTGAGAAAAATAATCTAATCTAGCAAAAAGCTCATCTAGCATCTACAAAAGGCAATGTTCTTAACAGGATCACTTTGGAGTTTCAAGGAACTGTGGACCCTTGTTTGCTGGTGAGGAAATGGATTTTACCCTGCACGTAGCGTGCAGTTATCCCATTGCATCTGATCATACAAATAAACCGTCACAGAGTCCATGACCTCAGTGCTGTCATAATGATTGGCCCGCCTTGATTAACTGAAGGACCAGTAAGTTTATGTCCCCAAATCAAGGAAAGTCAAGTCAATGACAGAAGTAGTCCAACAGCAGACACATCACTCACTCGTCTTGTACAGCAGTGCCCTCTGTACTGCACCTGGTTTTGTTTGGAGGAGAGCAGAGCTCTGCCTACACTCAACAGCCACATTTTCTCCACTGAGGCTGCAGCTTTTCTTTGGCAGAACAGAAACCTGGTGTCCAGGCTGCACCTGCTGTATGTGCCACTGTTCACTCATGCGATTTCCCCACATATTTTTTTCCAGTCATTAGTTTTCTCGGGCTGGTAGCCTGGGCTATATTGAATCAGCATCCTCAAGGACCACGGAGCCCAGGATCCTGATCTGAAGAGCAGGCCACAGAGGCCTGCAGGTCCCAAGGCCCAAGGCAGGGTCAGAGCAGTTCCGTGTCCCCTGCTATCAGCCAGCAGGACACTGGGTTCTCACTGAACCAGAGACTATACCTACTGTATTTAAAAGCCACGACTGGATCTGTTCTTCAGACATCTGTTTACTTTTGTTTTCAACCTCTCCACACTCCTGTCCTCCATAGCCCACAGTTAAGAGTTCTGCAGTTTAACTATTTTCTGTGTGAAAAGGTAGTTATTTTGGTTTAATCTCCTGCATCTTAACCTGTCAGAGTTTTAAAGATGAGAGAAAAAAATGTAGTTCTTGACCTTCTAAAGAAGCCAAGTTGAAGAAAAGGAAGGGATGCAGTTTGATGAGATCAGGCTTCCAGGCATTTTTAAACCATCCTAATTTAGTTTATTTAAGCCCAGTGAAATGAGCTATGTAGAAATAGATGAAAAACTCAGCCTTTAAGGAACCAAATTTGCCGGAAGCTTCTGTGAGTAGAAAATTCCTCTATTACATATTTGGCAGAGAAGTGGCTGCATAGACAGATGACATGCCATTAGAGTCCATATAAGTAACCGCTAGGGAAAGCACCTGCTGCAATACAGAAGATGTTGTTAGAAATGCAAAGATCTGATTGAAAAGCAATTTATATTCCAAGCAAATGCATAATAAGAGAAGACATACTACCCGGCACAGAGCTTCCTGCAGAGGAAAGTGACACACATTAGAAAGTAGTTAATCCTGTGGAAATAATTAAACAAGATCAAGGGGAAAAGATATTTGAAAATATACAATGCTGAGCCAAAACATGACTGATTCTGCTTAATGAAAAGAGAGTTCATCCACTCAGCCACAAAGTCTTGCAATTCAGGAAAAATAAAATCCTTAAATTAAGAAACAGAGAGGAATACTGATTCTAATTCAGGAATGAGATCGTGCAGTTTCAGTGTCTGTACCTGCCTATTGTTAAGGAAAATGAACAAGTAAAAGGAAGGTTTCATTTCTGAATAAATGATTTTAATGCCTTTCTGTCCTAGGTCTCCCTGTTCCTAAGAGCAATGGGAACAGAAAGAGCAAATATTCTTGTGTTCTCTTTCTGCCAGCAAAATAACTGATGTTGAAGTCAGCCTCTGCTTTCTGCCCTAGTTCCTTGCACTGATCTGATCTTGCTCCCGTAGATATTAACAGAGTCCTATTAAAGCCAGCAGGAGACTGAGACCCTGAAGTTATGTACACTAATGTGGGACTCTGATGATAAAAAGAGGTAAGGTTTTCTAGTTTGTGCAGCTCAACTCATAGGCTGGATCACAAGGCAAAGACCAAACTGGAAAAGGACAGAAAGAAAATCCTTGCAAAAGTAGACGATCTCTCCCCTGGTAGGAGAAAATGAACTGACAGCTGGGTTCAGGGATAGATCTTAAGGAAAATGAACTGAACCATCCCTGGCAGGACTATGGGACTTCCATGCAAGAAGCATTGATTGTCAGTGGCTCTCCTTGTCCACTGTCCTGCTCTGGTGGAGTTATGCATCTGTACTATATGGGCAGGGCATGTGGCCACATTACCCTGTGACCAAACCATGCTCAAAAGTAAAGAGCAACTCTTGAATGTGGTGGAGACAGGAACAGACAAGATGAAGATATTGAAGCAGCTTTGCTTCACTGTAACTGCTACCTGAAGAAATTGCCAAATGAAGTAGGAAAATTAAAAGTTTTTATGCAAGTATGTTCATTTCTTTGTCCTCCCAAATGAGCCTGTCTGGTCTGTGCATGTTCATATAATTTAGAAGCATGATCTCATGGCCAGCACTTTACTTGCCCTCCCTGGCAGTGAGTTCCCATAGGTGAAACCCATATAGCCTTCCAGGGCAAAGCTCTGGGCAAGGCTGCGGGACATCTCAGAGTCCTCTGTGACCTCTGTGGTCCTGAGATCTACACTAGCTGGACCATACCTTACAAACACATGCTGGCATTGGTATTCGTTGCTGCCAAGGGAACTGAAAAGTCACATAAAGAGCCAGGTCTGGGCACTGCCTGGGCTCAGCAAAACCAAAGGGTTTGTCTCAGACACAGCCTGGTGCCTTGCACAGCCTCCAGCATGTCTCTGGTGCTTGTCTGCAAGAGGGAATTCACCTGGGACTGTAGAAAATTCTGTATTTTTCCTTCCTGGGGTCTGATGCATTCCTGATGGCAATTTCAGTGGTCTCTGGTAAGGTCCCAGGTATCTGCTTGGAACAGAGTTGCTCAATAGGTGACTGAGGGCTCTTTCCCTCTGAATGCTGTTGCAGACAGAAGCAAGAAAAATGCTTCCAAAATGATAACAGCAAGAATCTGACTGCAATCTGCAAGTCAGATAGGAACACAAAGAACATTTCATCTCCTTTGTGATTAGGAGTGAGCTTGACACATGGAAAATAACCAGACCACACAGACAAAGGAACACTGGAAATAATAACCCTTAAGATGTACATCTGAAAAAAATAGTTCTTCCAATGTTTAAATTTGCCTAGTGAGTACAGATGCCAAATGCATTTCAGGAATAGCTCAGCAATGACTGAGTACAACATTTAATTAAGTGATTATATAATCAGCCCTCTGTTTTATGAAGCAATAATTCAATTCCCAAGTGGATAAGCTATGAGGCCGAAGGCCGGGCAGTTTATCACAATGAAGGAATCTGATTACTGCCGAGGAAAACATAGGGACAAAAATGTTATTGTTAAAATACTAGTTTAATTAATATAAAATTAATAAGTCCTGTTTTGTTTTGTTCTGTTTTAATTCATAACAATGCATAGCCTGTCAGAAAGATGGTGCTTCCTCCATTTTTCATGTGGAAGTGCTGGTTATTTATGACCACACAGAATGCAGGAAGTTAATGATGTCACACAGGCAATTTATTGGGGATACAACTACAAGAGTCATTTTATCAGGGAATGATATAGTTCTCTTCATGGAGTATAAGTAGACAAGAGACTCCACTTATGCTGTAAAAGAGAGATCAGACAAGGTAACTTCATTGCGGGAAGACTTTTCACTGAATTATTGATAATAATGCCACTAAAGCAGAGGTTCTAGCCCCACTGAGCTGTGACTTCACATGTGCACAATATATGCACGATATATGACTAAGGAAATCTGGCCAGCAGTTGGTGAAAATACATATAGTACTGACAGTACAGTATATGAAGTTGCACAGCCAGGCATCTTGCTCAGAGAAGAAAGTAACGCCTCGTACAAACAGCGTACCGGATTGAGATAGGGAATTAATTGCATTTATTTCTGCTTGTCTGGGGTTTGTTTACAATACTGTTTAAATATTTTATTACAGATTTCAACAGAACCCCAAGTCAGTATAGGAATAAGCACAGAGAATATTCTCGTAAGAGATTCAGTGTACAGTGTAGGGATGAGTAACTTACTGAAATATGAAGAATCAGAAAACACTAGAATGGCAAAAGGAGAAAAGAGCCAGAAAAGACAACAAAAAATGAATTCAGAAAATCGACTGGTTATGGGGACAGGACAAGGAAAAATGGAAAGAGATGAAGTGACCAGTGTTGATTAATATATGCAAATTGCAGTCCTCAGAGCTGAGTGAGTAATGGCTTGAAGAGGGTGTGAAACCTCCTTTTCGCTGCTGCTATTGCATTTGCACAGGGTCAGGAAGCCCACGTGCAGACTCAGTGTTTTTGAGAGACACCTGAGAAGATGTCCCACCTGCTTTAAAATATCTGGATGAAATGAAAGAAAAGGAAAAAAAAATGAGTCTGAACATTGAATTTAGACTTTTGCAGTAAATTCTACTTTTACTATGGCACTAAGATATTAGAGATTATATTACATGCTGGGTTCCCAGGATGGACAGTTCAATGGACTGCACACCGTGTAATCATTGATTTGGTGCCTTGAAATAGAGCTTATAGGGAAAGCTGCTGGGGGAAATACCACTAATAGAGACTGAGACTGGTTACTAAAATGGGGAGGAAAACTATTAGGTTGCAATCATTTTATAGGAAAGTGTTCTTAAGTGAGGGAAAAGGAGTTTATGTTCCATGTAGAAGAATCCCTGCAGAACAGTTTCAGCTTATTAGTACTAAATTGACCACAGCAAATGAGCGCTACAATTGTCAATGACCTGGCATTTTATAAGCACACTGGGGCTCAGTTTTAAACTATTTTACACACATGAAGAATGTGAGATGGAAGATGAAAGCAAGAAAATCCACCCAGCAGTCTCGGCTTCAAAGACTGCTGCAGAAGAGTGCTCTCGAGGGTGCACATATAAGTACAATGAGATTTGCTTTGCTTCTGGAGTTTGACCACTGGCACTGAAATATGAGGCTTGAATAGAGCAGTGATAGCCCTTAGCAAGGAAATTGTTAGGGCTGTATGCAAGTTGCTAAACAATGTGGAATTTAACCCTTCTGAAAGAGAGGAATCACTGAAGGTATTTAAAAGTGGGAACAGAATAACAAGCACTGATGTGGGGGAATGACCTGGTGAAGGGCATGAGTCCTTCTCCATCCCTGTGTCACAAGATGGCCTGGGATTTTTCTGTGCTGTGTCCTAGAGACTTCATTTGCAGATCTAGTCTCTGCTCTGCACCCTGGGGCTACAGGACAAGCTCATAGGCATCTCAGCTGGACCTTGCTTTGAGATGGGGTACTCACATGTCCTGTCACTCCAGGTTTTGAATTCACACCACAACAGAATAACCTTCCTTCAAGTTTTGGTCTGTGTTGAGTGCTCTTCCAGCCTCTTTAATACAAGTGCAAAGTAAGTCACCAGGCATGAGGATCCTGCAGTCCTTGCTCAAAACGCATCAGCCCATATAAACTTGTCCCTCCTGTTTATCTGTACTGCAATATCTGTGTACCCATCCACAGTCATAAAGACAGCATGCTTCTTCATCAGGTCTGCAGGTGATGAGATGGTGCTTTCAAGACATGGGAGACAGCAAGCAGAAAATCTGAAGAGGACAAGTAGAAGAGCCACTACTTTGGTCAAAAAGTGGTCATTAAACAAGGTGATCCTTCATGTATCTCTGGTTTAGGCAAACACTGTGCTGACCATAGCAACAACAGCTGTAGATCCCAGAGCACTGCTGCACTTGCATGACATAAATGTGATGCATGGTTTTTAACAGTGTAGGGAGAAGAGCTAGAGAGATCAGCCGTGCTACAAACTAGATGAAAAAGAGGGAGCTTAATTTTTTACATGATGCACTGCAGCATTTGCTGGTGGGGCTTTCTGGGTTGTGTCCATAATGACAGCACAACCTCCTTTATCTAAGGCCCACTGCCAATGTCAGTTAAGCTCTGTGCTAGGTCAATCTAGTTATCAAGTCTTGACATTCATAGGATTTCATATGTCAATGTGGCAATCAAATGGCCCAAGTAGAGATGGTTGGAGGTCATGAGCAACATGTAACAACATACTCTGATTCCAGTTTCCCAGTGCTAACAAATACTAACCTGTCAACCAGGCTATCAATCAACAAGCAAAGCTGTTTGATGCACCAACACCAGATACAGAAGAGCTTCAGATACTTTGATGCTCTTCTTTGAGTTTATTACACTTCAGCACTTTCCTTCTCAAAAGTTTTACAAAAGCTGTTAATTTTTCACTCAGATTTTAAAATGCACTGAACTTCCCAGAGACGATGTCTAACAATGTTAATGATGGCTGGTTTCAGAACTCCCGGTAGGATTTGTATGCAATTAATGTTCTCCTCCTCTGAACAGAAACCTAGAGGTTTGCAAAACACACCATATGTTTGTCAGTTTGCCAATGAATCAAGATGTTTTTGCAGCCTTCTGAGTTTCAATAATTAATGGTAATGTCTAAAACCTAAATCACAGTTCAGGGGCTCAGAACAGAACTTTTGCCATGTCCAGTGTTGTTTGGCATCATCAGAGTGAGACGTTTCAGGTGAGAAATTAAGCATTTGTACTAACTCCTATTTTTCCCTTCACTGCTTAATCTCCTGTAGTGGGTTTATGTGGCAAGGTTTTGGTAGCAGGGGGCCTCCCTCACCTCCTTCTGAGCTGAGTAGATTCCTGCAACAGACTTACTTTTTATGCAGAGTAATGCTATTACCCTCAGTGTAGGCTTTGGTCTCAAACACCCAAATGTTAAATACTTCTAGCTGCCTAGATTGACTTGATCTTAGTGACTAAATGATGTCTAACAGCTTACAGGTTGAAAATATGCTTTATTCCCAGCAAGTGTCTTGTTATTTGTTTTAGCAGACTATTACCAACTAATTAATACAACAAAATTAAGCAAACAATATAAATCAGATGGATCTCAACATTGTTCACGAGCAACTTCACTAATTTTTATGAGCCATATTTTTTCAATTATTATTTAAAAATGTAGCTACTTGAATGTCTGATCCAGAAGAGAGTGTTTAATGTTAATAACTCATACACTTATTTCCTTCACCCTTGGGTAATTCTTCTGAAACCTCCTCTGCTTCCACATTTGTACATGAGCATTCCTGCCTTAGCTGAGACTTTATGATTAGATTCCTTTTCCTCAAGGTGACGATTTTCCTTTTTGCTAGGCTACTAGAAGTCTTTCCCTTTTTATTGATTCCCAGCTGATCTGACCTATTCCAGTCTTTTTCCCCAGACAGATCTAAATTTGCACTTCAAGATGGCTGATAAAGGAGCAGGAAATTCCTTAACTATCTACAATATGCTAGACTACTACCCTTCCAAAGCAGAACTACTGCAGGAAGGGTTCCAACAATAATGATGTCACCAGCCCTTCTGCTTCAGAATTATAAATATCACTAGAAATGGAGCATTCTTTAATTTGGTTAGTCTCGTACTCATTTTAATATTATTCATAAAATGGCTAATTTGTACAATCAATTAATTTAATATACTCCTAGACTATCACATAAGTTAGCAGTTCCTATGATCAGCATATTTTTAATAATACTGTTGATTTTTCTCAAGTGTGCCACAATAATGTTGGTGTTGTGCCTATGTGAGAGGTAATGTGTTTTAGCACCATGAATCTTTTTAGCTTTAGTTGTACTTTGCAACACTGCCCATTCACAGAACATGAAGCACATTAGAAACATTCAGAATAATTCCTTTTAGGGTCAACCAATTGCCCCTGCATGACTGAAGCAGGGGATATGCTGGTGCCATTTGGGCCCCTACTGTGCTTTCTGTGTTTTGGAGGTAAAACTCCCCCTAACAGCACCCAGCGCGATATGCCGAATGCCACACACTGGAACTGCCAGGAGGATTTCTGGACAGCAGGAGGGTTCAAATCCTATTTTGAGAATTGTGGCACAGCATTTAGTGATCCCAAGCATTTCATCGTGCAGTCTCTCGTTCCTTTTAAAGATTACATAGTCAACAGCAGCAATAAATGTTTCCAGCTAAAGCTATCTTCGAGTATCTCTGGGATTCTTATTCAAATGACTTCTTACTTGCAAAGGTTTTTTTTGTTTGTTTGTTTGTTTGTTTGTTTTACTATATTGATGTAGCAGCACTAATAGAGTACCTAGTATAAATTAAAGAAAAAAAAAGTGTTAATGCTAAATAAGGCTTGCACAAATATGGTTTACTGCAGCTTAAAACTGACAGCAGAAATCCTAGTATAGATAACATCTAAATCCTATTAAGCCTCAATGTGAGGCAATATTATTGAGATACAACCTTGGCTGCAGCAAAAACAAAGGTTTGCTTTAAAGATTCATAGTCTGTTTTGTAAAAGATATATCCACTCCTCCTCCTCCACATGATCTTTTGAACACAATTTCAATCCAAACTCTTTTGGTTTTACTTTTTTTTTGGCCATCCAATTCTCAGTTCCATTAAATTATTCATTAAATATATCTCCTTTCCTTGAGAAAAAGGTGGATTTTACTCCCTCCAAAATTACTCCAGAACTGAAAAGTTTTCACTATTCAAAAAACAGAACATTTGAGCAATCTCCCTGTCCATTACCAAAATTATTTTGCCTGGAAATGCTGGTGCAGTGACTCCCGAACACTGCAGGATGAGCACTTCACAACCCCAGGCTCCCAGTCCCACCTGGGTCCACCAGGCAGGAGACCTTGCTGTCCATGGGACTCTCAGGCTGTGCAGGATGCCAGCCAGCAGGGAGGGGAGGAACAGAGGAACATGGAAAACCAGCACTAAAATCCCACAGGAAAGAGATGGGCAGGAAAAAAAAAAAAAAAAAAAAAATCCAACATAACAATTTTTCATTGAAAACGGCCTGTTCAGCAAAACGGATGGTGATTTTCACTCACCTTGCAGGGGATCCAGCAGGGCACCAGCTGCTTTCCTGCCAGGTCACCCTCTCCATTCTCTCTGATAAGCTGAGCAGTCATTAAAACTGTGGGCTGAAAAAGCTTCAGTTTTCCCAGACTTGGAATGTGAGCAAAAAAAAACTCATGGCCACAGGCTGCCAGGGTCCAAGGGCAGGATGGGGTCCCACAGTAGGAAGAGGAGAAGTGACTCGTGGGTATCGGAGGCTGTACTTCTCTAGCAATTCTTCCTCCTGAAAGCCTTGAAGAGAGACATTTTTGATAGTTTTATAATTGTTACCTTTAAAAAAAATCCCTTCTGGAGGGAATTTCTGAAGTTTGCTGTTTTATTTTTTGTTTCTTCCCTTTTATTTTATTATTATTTTTTGTTTGTTTGAATTTCCCAGAGAAGAGGTCAGTCTAGTTTTAGTCAGCATTCAAGCAGCAAAATATTCTTCAAAATACTTTTTTTTCCATTTTAAACCAAGTCAAAGTTTATAGTGTCAACTTCCCTATTTCCTCTTTTTAATCAAAGCTCAGTATTTCCATGGGTCAGAGAGAACAAACACATTTGAAAGCGAGGACAAGTAGTCTTGCAGAGAAATCTGTTGCTGTAAAGCTGCCATCGTGACTTTTGGGTCATTCTTTTATCATTCATTACATTTGAGAACCACCCACAGAAGATGGGAGTAAGACAATTTGGACATTTGCCTGCCACAACAACCCCGCATGGCCCCAAGTAGCCACAATTGTAATTTTGCTTTTAACTTGTACCTATGTCTGGACTAAGCCTCCAACCAGTCAGAAAAAAAAAGAAAAAAAAAAAAAAAGTGAGAATAAGTGAAAAAACAAGTGAATTGTAGGAATAGCTTGAAAATACTTTGTTCTGCCCTGGTTGACACTGAACAGGAGATGGATTGGCTGGTCCACAGGATCCATCATCCTATATACTCTGAATTCTGCAAGCAATATCCCAGCAAACATTTCCATTATGTGTGTGCCAGGGTTTGAGAGCTGTTGGGGCTTCTGAATTCAGTAACATGGCTAAGCAATTCAAGCAGGAAACAGTCTCTGTGGTCATGAGGAAGAACTGTGAGAACTAAATGTACATCCCTTACTCATCCCCATCATCCAGTGAAGACATAGAAATGGGCAAAGGCTGGCAGATTTCAACACTGTCACACCAGAGGAATAGAAAACTTGTTCTCCACACATGAAAGGGGGGAGCCATAGAATAAATGCCCTCATCCTACAAAATGTTCCTGTACATGCAAAGTGCAAAAGCAGGAGAAGGAGGAGGAAAAGGAGGAGGAGGAGAGGAGGAGGAAGAGACCTTCCAGAACATCCTCCACTGGGGATGACTGCTGCCATGGCAACAGCAGCTATGTGAGAGAAGAGGAGAGAAGCACCAGCTGTGGTCGGGTGATTGTTTTTTCCCCTCTTTTTCCTTTTTTTTTTTTTTTTTCATCAGAGCTGCTCCAGACACTGGGCTTTTTTCCTGGGTTAGAAGTATGAAGGAGCAGATGCCCCCCTGCCAGCAGCGCAGCACCGGTGGGCTCTGGGTACCCGTAGTGCTGCTCCAGGTATGGGGCACTCCCAGTCCCCACCAGTCCCTGAGATGCTTTGCACCATTTTTACTCCAGGTCATTCTCTGTGTTTAACACAATTCTTCTTTGCTTTCTGTAGGTAAAAAATCTGGAGATAAAAATCATCATTAAACTGTCCCTTTGGTTGCGATCTGAGGATTATGGGCATGATCTGCTTTCAGTTGCATGAACACAGAAAACTACAGCTTCCTCCCTACTCTGGATTTAAATTCTTATACCTAAACTCCCTCCCAAGACCATTGTGCCCTGCTTGGATCAAAGGCAGCCCTCAGTGGGACACCTCTGATCGTGCCTTTAATCACCTAGATGGTCAGTGTGCAAGTCTAAGACAGGCTCAGTCTGCTCTCAAAGGCACCCACACAAGGTGAGTTATCCCACCCACAGACAGAGAGACAATTTGTGCTCTGGAAATGAAAGCCTTTAGCACTGGGCAGGATAAATTACCCCCCGAGGGCCTCTCTCTCTCTAAGCAACAGAGAGCCGCTACTCAACCAAATTAAAGTGTAGCATTCAAAGCTTAATGTTAGATGAAGTGACTCTCATCTGCAGAGTAATGTCGCCCACAGACCTACTGAGCCTCATTTATCTTACACAATTTACTCCCGCTCCTTCTCCCTGCAGCTGGGCCAATGGCTTGTGCTTTCAGGGCTGTGCCACAGCCCCTCTCCTGCTCTGGGATGCCGTGCCAGACGCAGCTAGAGATGGCTCTGCCTCTTCATTGCGAGATGCCAGCTTTGAAATATAACGCATTTCTCCCAGACAGAAATTATCGGAGCAATGCAATTAGCAATCGTACCTATAGGGCACATTCTGAACTCCGGTTACTGTGTGACTGCCCAGAGAGTCCATCGAAACTCAAATAACCCATTTCAGTACATTTACCAATTACCATGCAAGAATGGGTAAGAAACAATTTGCTGCTTAAAGTCAGCAAATGAAATCAAGACAACTTTCAACTTTATGAGTTTCATTTGATTTTCCCTCAATCCAGATGAACCCCCGCCCCCCAAACCAGAAGTCACAAGGGATTAATACATATTCTACTGAAAGCCACCGAGGGCACTAAATTAAATCTGTGGTGCTCTCTCTCAATCACTCGCACACGTAAATGGCCTGGAAGCCACTGCAAGGCTTCCTGTTGGCGTGAGGTCGCCAGACAGCCCAAAAGCTATTAGCACTGGTTAGGGAGTCGCAGAGTGATTTAGCAGAATTTCAAATGACTGCCGCAGCACTGTGCTCCATGTTGGAGACAGGAGCAGTTCTTGGAAGTGCATTTGGATAAAGCTTGTGAATTTAAAGTTATTTGATAGATCTCTTGATGTTTGACTGAGCATGTGTAACGCAAGTGCTGTTCATTGTAACCCTTTCTCTCAGTTATCTGTGCTAGCAGTGGCTGTGCAAATGTTTTCAGAAGGGCCACAGGAACAATAACATATTGAAGGGCAATTCCAGTAACAAGTGATGGTCGATATTGCACTGACTTGCAGTCTGAATCTACCAAAAGTGAGCATTACTGAAAGCCTATTATATAGACACAGAAATCTTGAATACCCTCAGGTCCTTCAGCGCCACCTTTTCTGGTATGTAAACAGACACATGTAACAACATGTCCCCACATGTTGTGTGGGGACACAACATGTAACATGGATCCCCACAGACACATGTAACAACATTCTGTCCCCACGGATGATTTTTAAATGGTCTTTCTCTCTGGAAAGACAAACTCCTGTCAGCCTAGAAACTGGAGTCACATTTGGATCTTGAACCTTGAAATTCCTGGTTTTCCCAGTGAATATCAAACACTGTAAGAATCTGGGGTTCACATGGTGAGGATGCGGGAAAAGGGACAGATGGTCACCTTTCAGATGTGTTTGCAAAGATTAAAAACCGTATTTAAACTGAATCAGCCATTTGTAGTTTCCTGCCCAAAGTGGCAGATCAAACAAAAGACTATGAGAGAGTATGAAAGCACTTTTGCTCAGTCCTAGTATCCTCAGCCACCATCTTGGGGCTGGGGACTTTACTTCATTAGGTCACAGATTAAGAAGAAACCTTTTTTTCTTTTTGAATGACAACAAGTCTGTCTGCCTGGGAGATCTCCCCTCTTTTTCCTGCATGCACACAAACCAACGTGGATGTCGGATCCTTTCCCTGCAGCTCTTGCTAGCTGTTGGACTAGCTAGATCGCATGCGGGTGCTGAAGATTTTGACATCTTAAGGTAGAGTTTGGACAAATTTGAATCTGGGAATATACAGCAAAGGAAAGATCTCACACACACACACAAAAAAAACCTTCTATTTTGCCTGGAGGAATCTGGGAAGAGAAGATAGAATAGGTAAGTGAAAGAAGGCTTGTTTGTTATAGAAGGACATTTTTTCCTTTCCCATATGCCCTAGTGAGAAGATTTATATACCACAATACCTATTTAGCTTGGAGTTTTCTTGTCTGGATTTAGCTCTAAATAAATGGCTGGGATTTGAAACCATAATCTCTATTCATCAAAAAATGTAATAGCTCACTCACAGAGAGGGAGGAACGCTGATTCCCCAGACTCCACAAGCCTGAGGCACTTTAGTAAGGGTGAGTGGCTTTCCTGAGGGTCCCTCTATCTCAATTCTACCAGCCAGTGGCATCTTATGCCACAAAACAAAAGCCTTCACAATGGTAGGCAGTGACGTAGTTATTTAGAGAGGAACATGTTTTTTTAGATGTTTATGAAACATTTGGTTTTGTACCATCCTAACTTCCATAAGATCATGCCACCACCCATTTCATAGTCTGCTGTGGTCTTTCTGGTGTTAGCCCATTCTCAGACTGACTTTCACTCCTCCCTCCTGTTGTGGCACCCATCTCTGCCCTACTTCCCTTTGTCATTTTCTTCTTGATGCTGGCCTCTCCCGCATGTGATGCAGGAAGGACGGCCAAAGACTGGCAGATGAATGATCGTGCTAGGTTTAGTTGTGAGGGGAACAAGAGGACCAGTTTTTCAAATCTCATTTTTTCTAGCTTCTTGTTATCCCACTGAACCTGGATTTGCAGATAGTTTCTTCCACTTTCAGCACGAAAAGCACTGAGAGTCAAAACAAATGAGCTGGGAGCAGTTTCCTTGTGAAGCCCAACCTCAGAGGGGGGTGCTTGATGCACATCATATGAAGCTCTTGGTAAAAGTCCCATAAAAGGCATTGTGAGCTGGAGCCATCGACCACTGCAGTTGACCAAAAGACTTCCAGAGGCTTTGGATCAGACCTTTAAAAAACACTCAGTGTGGGAATAAACAATTCCCCAGTGAGTCTTCAAACTCCAAAAGGCACAGGTTTTTGTGGCAGTGAGAAGCTGGAGAGCACTGCAGTGGCTGGTGATGTTATCTGAAGCTTCCCTGTCTGGTAGCATTGCCTTTCACAGAAAGCAGGATTGTACCAGAGCTTCTCCTTACCAGCCTGTCCACCAAGAGTGGTCAGCCTCCTCTTTAGGGGCCTTTTCTCCAAACCAGAGACCACTTGATGTGTTGGACCTGAACTCATGTACCCAACCTTTCCTTCAAACACACCAAAAATCCCGACACACCAGTACTCGTCAGTCACTTAAATTCAATCAAATAGACTTTTTCACAGTTCACATCTTGTCATGGGGCTAGCTTTGGATTGGCTCCAACTTCCCATTTTCTGGCGTGGCTGAGTCATTTCATTATTTTCCTTGTTATTCTTTCCTCCTTCTCTTGGTACCATTCCACAAGGTTTTTTTGTCTCAGAGCCAAAGGTAACTACACAGACTCTTCTGATCCTGTGATAGGGGGAATGCAATAACCATCCCAGGGATCCATCTGACATCAGTCTGAAGGCTTCCTTGTTAAAGCACACAAATACAGTTTTGAAGGAGCTGATATGGATAGGACTCCACATTTTTTGATTTCATGCAGTAAAGACAGTTTTCTTTTCCATTCCCATGACTGTAGAGATATGCCAGATTTTGGTGGGCCTGACCCAACAGACTAAAAGGGGGAAAAGCCCTCCAAACGTGTTTTCAAGATGTTAGGATCATATCTCCATAATTAAATTTTCTGGCAGTTGGAAGTAGTGCAAGATCAGGGTTACAGTGTCTTAGAGGAGAGAACATATTGTCTGTCTTTGCTATGGCCTGCAAATGGCCTCTGGTTGTATTTAATATTTTCTGGGTTAGCTTTCTGCAAGTCTGAGTGGAGACAGCAAATACAGATCCGTGGTCCAAGGTCCAACAGGCAGATGGGTGGCTGAAGAAATGTGAGGACAGATACATAATACAAAACACTTGGAGAAAAAAAATAATAAAACAAAGAAAGAAAGAAACAGTTGCAAGAATTAAACATTTCCAAGCTCAAATAAAGTCCTGGTTTTGTAATCAGTTACAGAGAGGCCAATCTCTTTGTATATATATATTACATATACACATATGCCAGACTCTAAAACGCTGAAGGAAAGTGCTGACTACATATAAATGGGTATAGATCTATGTACCCTTTGACTGGAGAACAGATTCTACTTCGGCTGAGCAAGTCAGTTAAGTCTGTGCAACTTGCAGGTCCCATTTTAGTGTGTGTTTGCTAGTTTAATCAACTTTGAGCCACATCCACATGGATAATGCATGCAACCTCTCATGCGATCAAACCCCAAGGGTCAAATCCTTCTCTGCAATCCAAGCCCTTAGAGCTCCTTTGATGTTGGGGTCTCTCCAGGTGACCATTTCGAGGTAGCAAAAACTGAGCACAATGGTTAACTGCGGGCCCTAGGAGATAATACACAGGAGATGGCCTGTCAACCTGAACAAATGTCAGAGGTCCAGGCTGTGTATACCTCTGTATGACCCTAATGCAATAACATTTCTGTTTCTGGCCATGGTTCCTGAGTTAATATAGTTTGTTTGCCTGGGTTGCGCATTTTGGGGGGAGGTGGTTTTGTGTTTTGTTTTGTATTGCTGTTGATTTATTTTTTTTCCCCAGGTATATTCATTTAGTTTTTTAAGTCGCTTTTGCCCATGACCCTCATGTTTTTGTAGTCATCCAGTAATGAAAGTTTGAGATTTCACAGCTCTTTCGGGACTGACATGGATCTGCAGAACTGTTATATAGAGAAAAACAAAGCAAGACGAGTTTACCTGCTTTTGAAATTTGAAGTCAAACATTCAAACTTGCATTCAGTCTGTCACCGACAATTATCATCAGCTTCTACCTCCCACTTGTTAATATTGCCTGCAACTGTTTGTTTTGTTGGCCCCACTGTTTTGACAGACACAGACAGATACTGGCCAGCTCTGGCACAAGCACATGAGATAGGAGGCAAGAAAGGATGACTACGAAAACCTTACATCCCCAGCAGAAGCTTTACACTGCTCCTGACTCCTGGTGGGAAACAGAGCTGCATTTTCACTGCCTGCCAAGGGAGTGGGGATGAAAGAGTGAACCTGTTTCTTTTCCACATTCTGGTCTCTTCTATCAGAAACTTCCTTTTGAAAATTTCTCTTTCTTCCTCTCCACAACCTACAGCAAATATGAAGTTTGATTATTTATTTATTTGTACCAGAGCAGTGTTGGCTCCAAGAGCTTTACCTATCAACATTTTATGCACAATGTAGTAGAGCTGTCAGCAAGGACAGATATGTGGGAGGGTTGATGAAAAGGCCGTGCACCTAGTGCAAGAAATATTCATGTCCTTTCTTGTGAGTAGAGCTCGAAGCCTCGTTGACACTCTGCAGATGGTGCCTGCTCAATGTAAACTACATGTGTGCAGAACAGAGCAAAAGGCTTTGGAGGGCTCGTCAGAGTCACGCAGCCATGTTAGCTGCTCCCTACTTCTGTCTCACACACGTGCACAAAGCAGGACTGGGAAGGGTATCTGAAAAACTGCTGCTGCTTCTGCTGCCAGTTTCATTACCTAAAAGAAATCTCCCTTGGAAAGAAAAAAAATAATAAAAGAGAGAGAGAGAAAGGAACAGAAATGTCATTTGCTGACATTGTCATTCCCTGATGCCCAGTAAATAAACATAACATCTATTTGTCACCATGGAAACATCTTCCATGGTCCAAAGTATGCAAAGGAGAGGTATCTGAGACACCCAGAAGTCTGAGGAAATGAGCAAGTATCTAACCTAGCATTTGATGTTGTGTCTCTCCTGTAAGTATTAGTCCTTTAATTTTTTTTTTTTTTCTCTGAGGTACAAACATATTTATTTTAGAAAGGGCAGCATGTATCCTAGAGACAAGGCTGAAACATTTGCTTAATGTGCTTTCTTCAGTGCCTAGTGCCTCTTCCCTCTCCCCTGCCAGGGAGGGATTTGTAAATAACTGTTTTATCTGTATTTCTAAAAGGCACTTGTTTCTCCGGGAACGCTGCATTTGGTCTTCTCATCTTGTGCATCAAAGTTAGAAAGGCATTGCCATGAGCTACATAAGCGATGTATTGATTTACACCAACAAATCACTTCTCTTGCCCACGTGGCATAGACAGTCACCTGGAGATGTGGGGAACACATCCTCTTCTTCCTGGGGAATTGCAGTGCCACCGACGAGGACCTGCCCACCCTGCCTGCTCCAGGACAGATGCCCTGCGACGTGGCACCATGCTGCAGCCCCTGAACCTCATAGTCACAAGCCTTTCATTTACATAGTATATATGATGCTTAGGACCGGGATAACTCCTTTTGCATTTCCCCTATAGCAGATGTAGCACCATTAAGGAGAAAGCAGTCTTCCCTAAGTCTTCTATCATGGGGGTTATGCAAGCCTGCAGGTGCTGTGCAAATAACAAGGTGCAGGTGAAAAGACATTCTTGCCTCTAGGTGTACAAAAAGCTACAGATTTGTGAAAATGTACCCTCCTGATAATCCGCACTGGGATGTGGCCATGTACTGCCTTACAGGAAGCTGCCATCATGCCATGGATCATGAGCTCCACAAAATCTGGGTGTAAGCAGCGCCTTGCACCTTTAAGTTGGAAGCATCTGTGATTCCCTGTAAAGGAAAGAGCCCATATCAAGACAGTGGCAGTCAACCTGTTGGTAGACTGCAAACAGCTTTTGTGTTTCTACCTGGAGTCCACTTCTGGAAGCCAAGGGAAGTATGAGGTCTGAGCTGTTGAGGCTGCATGGATATGATCAGAAAGCAGAAAATCAACTTGAAAATAAAATTAAAAAATAAAATAAAATAAAATAAAATAAAATAAAATAAAATAAAATAAAATAAAATAAAATAAAATAAAATAAAATAAAATAAAATAAATAGAATCTGTGAGCAAAGAGGGATCTAAGAGGATAGAGAGGAAGGGCATTATGGTGGGATCACTCCATGAAAACACAGTCACTGTTTTTCAGACAGGCAGAGCAGAAGTTAACAACTGAGAAAGGAGTGATGTTGAACCTGGCTGCATGATCTTTAAACATCCTATGGTATGCAATAGGAAAAGTATCCATTACATTTAGAATTATGCTTTATGTTTGATTTATTTGTGGTTTTTGTTTCCAGTCTTGTGCCTGACTTAAACTCTGACTTTAATACTTAAGCAAAGCCAAGGGGTGTATTTAAGACTAAATCCTGAAGAGGCATACCTCCAAACTAAGCTCTTCTGTCAGTGTGGGTGGAAGACAGAAAACACAGACCTTCAAACAGCTTCTTCCTTATTAATGAAGCCTCTCTCTTAAATGCTTTTCCCCATTCTTGCGTTTCCCTACAGAAAAAGTGGAGTCTTGCATTCTCCATGCACATGAACCAATACCTTAACTGGATGTGCCCCAAAACACTCTGATGCAAATATGAACCATGAAGGAATGCACTTGAATCCCAGAACGCTGGAAATGGTCAGTAGAAAAGACTTAGTAGCTTTCAACAGGTAAAAGTCATCAGCTTAAAGTCCATTTGCTGCCTTCATAAAGGCATGCTTTTTAGACCATTACACAGAATGACAGATAAGCAGCATATGGTGTCACCTTCAAACTTGAGATTTTCTGTTGATTTATCTTGGTGAGAACCACCTTTTCCCTTCCTATATTTCTTTGGGTTTTGTTGAATTCTTTCTTTCCACCTCATCTCCCTTACATTAAGCACTCCCCATTGTGGCATTCCTTTGTCTTCTTCTTACACACGAACATCTCCAGAAAGCTTTGATTTCCGTTGTACTGCTCTTCATCTACTCCTTTAGCAATATAATTTTTACTTTTCATCTCAAGCAGCCTTTGCCTTTTCACCTACCTTCTTCCTCCTTGACTTGATACTCTGCTCACACCAGTGCACAACTGTGTAATTATCCATCATCTACAGCAAGTGGTCTTGATTTATTCACTGTGAGAAAATCATTTGTCTACACTGATTTCTCTAGCACCAAGCTTCATCTATTGTTTTTCTTCCTACACCCATTGACACACCTGATAGCACATGCCCTAGTAATATCTTTCCAACTGTTACCAATTATTTTTTTCCCTAAATAGCATGAGTAGATAAACGTTCCCCTGTGGACACATTTTTAACATATATTTCCCCACACCCTTCTTTTATTTAGGAAAAAGTGCTTAAATTGAAATAATGGAATCCCAGAGCAATAGTAATGAAAAAAAGAAAAAAAGAAAAAAAAATCACAAAGATGAGTAGTGTGGCGTACTTTTGTATTACCTTTCACATTAGAGAAAAACTTCTGACTTGTTGAAAAGAATAGTTTACTTCCTACAGTCTGCACATAAAAAATATCATAGTTTCCCCATATAATTTCTTGCTGATCTGTCCAGATCTGTAAAGTCATAGGTGACACTTGTCAGATATTCTGGCTGAACTTCAGCAAAAAAAAAAAGGTGCAGCTTTTGCTTTTCAATGCACTCAGTTTTCCAAAGGACACTTGAACCCTTACTTTCAGAAAATTTAAAATTAATTGAGTTTAACTATTTTTTTTTTATTAAAAAGGGAAAAATGTCACACCTCTTTAGTCTGTGATTAGAATGTACTCGTTTATTTACAGAGCCATTTGTTGCCTAAAACCATTTCTTTTACATAATTGCTTCCTCAGACTGTTTGCTTATGTCGATCAGAAAATGTATTTTGGAAGATTAGGTCATTTATACTTGTGCAAATCTGAGCAATAATTCAAATAAAGCAAGGTCAGTTTAAATGAATACCATAGCTAGCACAGGGATAAACCTGTTAAATTAAAATCACTGGATGTAAGACTCTGCTGATCATGTACTTGCACTGGAACATGTCAAATGAAGATTGTTTCTATTTACTAATTTACATCAATGCTGCAAAGATGAGATGAAATTCCCTCTAAAGTTGTAAGGTGTTTACTATATAGCAGGAGGTCAAATAGTAACAGATTTCCATTTGGCACTAAGTTAATGCTACTTCTGTCAGGCATTGTAAATAGCTCACAGATGAATGTTTTTAAAAAACCTAAAGCTCAAGAGTAGTGTACAACCCAGCCAGCCAAGCAAAGGAGCTGGGCTTATCTCACCATTATATTTTAATAAAAACCAGAGCAATTACCTCTGTAGTATTTATTATTTGATTTTTGAAACAATTAGATAATTCTGTCCATAATATTGCAGGTTCAATCAACTATGGACAAAAGCATTATTTCAGACCTATACAGTAGGCCTGCAAACTTTACACAGGTGCTTAACATCACACATAAGAGTATTTCCACTGAATGTTAAGTTGTCATCTTCCCTTCTGCCCACAAACATGAAACTATTATTTTATTTCTGATAGTCAGAATTTGTTGATGATCATTACACCAGATGATTGATTTTCAGATTGTTTGCAGAATGTTTGTGAAACAATGTAGATACCTAAACTGCACAGTATTGTCTTTGTTTCTTCTGTGGATGTCTGACATGGGAACTTATTAAATATAAATACATTATTTAATATATAAGTTATATTAAATATAAAAACATCTGCCCACTGATCAGCAGGAAGTCCAGGAAGAGGAACAAGCAGAGCTGGGAACCAGCTCTTGGGGCAGCCTTCTGGCAGCTTTCTCACTCCTTGAACCCCTACGGGCATGACGCTGGGAGGAGAAGTGGCACATCTGCTGTAGGTACGTCCATGAGTCCATAAACCCCAGGGCAATCCCATGAGACCTCAGTCCTTTGGGCAATGGGAAGGAACAAGCCGGGACACAAGGCCAAATGTCAGGTTGCTGCTTCTATTTATAAGCTGCTCATAGGCATATTTTATGTATACATTTACGTGTCTGTAGACATGAATGTGCATGTAGACAAAAACTATGGCAGTGCATGCATGGCCTGTACCATAGCCACAAGATGTAAAATTCCCATCCTGATAAGAACCATGCTGGCTAAAACCTGAGATGACCCATTTTCAGACATGTTTCCCATGATCCCAAGGCATGGAAAGCACATCACGATGCTTCGAGCTGCAGGATGGCCTTCGTGCAAAGATATGTGTCCCACACCCTGCTGCCCACTTGAGCCACATCTATCTGACCAGCCTGGCACACCCTGGGTATGATGCACAGCATCACCTCACACACCCTATATTCCGATGGGCTGCAGATGAAACCACCTTAATACATCAAGTTTCATTCAGCCTGTGATGCCACGCGTGCCTTTTACAGAAAGAGTCTCTCTTCACTCATGAGGCAAGGCAACTGCTTTCTTGCCCCAGTAAAACCTCGTGTTGTCGTGAAGTGGCAGTGCTCTCAGTGCCAAGAGGAGAGGTTTCCTCCACAAGAGGCTGTGTGGCTCTTTTATGCCCGGTTCATCAAGAAGGGATAAGTCATAATTTGTAAACAAAATTGAGTTTAAATAAATTTTCTTGATGCATTCTGCTTCAAGTATCCCCTAAAATGTATCACTTAAAGCCAGCATTAAAAGAAAATACTATTAAGAGGGCATAAGGTAAACTCATTTAGTTGCTCAAATTGTATAACGCAATGAATTAATATGGTAATGTATCTTCAGAGACCAGAAGTAGATAATAGAGGTGAACAGAGGTTTTCGAGCTTGGCTTCGTAAAGGCAAAAGTAATTTATCATTCTGTTGTAGTTTTGGAGGGAAGCATTTCTCATTTCTTCTGACTTTCTCTCTGAAATTCTTAGTTTCATTTTTAAACCACTTTTTGGTTTTTGCTTTGTTTTTATTCCAGACAGAGTTTCTATCAAGTTCAGCCGTACATAGCGCTCCCTGGAGAGGCAGCAAGCATCAGATACTTTTAGTCCCATCCCTATGCTTACATGCTTCCAGGGGTGCAGCGACATGGGACTTGCCTCTTTTGGAAATTCATCTCATTTCTCCAGCTGGCATGAGCAGGGCATGGAAAGAATAAAATAATCTATATTTTCCCCTTGTTTGCTTCTGTTGTTGGGGTCAGGGTGAGGCTCCAGCTATGATCAGTGCTCTGTGAATAATCCCACTCCTTTCTTTACAGCCACACAAATGCACATTATGTCTTTATTACTTACATGCATTGTCCTGTAAGAGCTTATTTTTAATTAATAGAAAACAAAGCCCTTCTGACCTTATCCACAGGAAATATTGCCTCATTCATGCTAGCCATAAATTAAGCTAATACAGTCTGCATGTCCAACATATTTCTCTCAGGTAACATTCACTCAAATATTAAACAGGGAGAGAGAAGGAGGGAAATCCTATTACTAAAGTACCGGTGTAAAGATGGACTCGGTAATTGCTAAAAGGCATATCAGAGAGAGAGATTTTATTGTGTCGTAACAGTTGCGGAAAGTAGAGAAAAATATCTGATACAATTGAAACGGGGGGAAATTTTAGCAATGCAAAATCTAATTGCCCGAATGGGAATGTCATCTGATGCTATAGCAAGGCAAACATCTTCAAAAGAATTCAGTGGAGAAGAAAAGCCTTTACGGTGGAGAATAAAAGCTGCTGTACAAATATATACTAATTAACCTTACTAATTTGTCTGTATAATTAGATAGTCTCTTTGTTTTTTCTTTTCTTTTTATTTTTTTTTTAACTGCAAGCAGGGCACAGCAGTAGCAATACAAAATATTTTACTTCTCCTTCTGTATGCTCAGTGCTGGCAAAGAGTAGATATCTCCTCACAAATGAGCTGTCACAAATTGCTCCTTGTTTGGTGGCGACATCCTTGGTCTACATTATAGCTACAGGAAGCCTAATCAATTATGCTCCCAAAATGAAATAAGAGCTCTGTGGTGTCAGGGGCATAGCTCATAAAATTAATTACAAGGCAAGTTTACATATTGAAGTACCAGTTTATGGAGGGACTAATAACTTTTGATGAGACTTTGACAGGATATTACTCACAAGGATTATGAAAACACAAAAATCATTTGGGACCGGCTAGTCAGACAGCAGCTTGCATCCCAGCCGTCACCCGAGGTCTGACCCTCTCCTTTGTCAAGTGCCAAGGCTCCCGATTACACCCCAATATTGCCACCCGTGCAGAGAGCACAGAGCTGTCCCCCTTAGCTACCAAAATCCCCTCATACAACATCTCTTCTTACTTCTCCCACCTCCGATTTTTTCCTGCTTCCTGTAAAAATCTTCAGATTTTGACAATGTGAGAAAAACAGATCTAGATAGTTTTTTTTAAGACTGGGCAAGTACCAGGCTGCAGGGTGAGCCCTGGCACCCCGGGACATCCAGCCAGGATCGGGGCTTCACCATCGCCCCGACCTCAGGGCACTTCCACAGGCAGATAATGGGAAATAGGATTACTCAGGCATTTGTGTTTGCTCAACTGTGGAGCATAAAAATGTAAAAGGTGAATAGTGACAGATGGCAGATCTTTGGGGGAAACAAGTAATTTTAATGGTGGAAGCAAACAAAGCAGATCGTGGCATGGATTAATGTGGAGCCTTTCATGCAAAGATTGAAAACATGTTGCTAGTCAGCCCTCCAAATGGGTGAGAAGGCAGGTAAAAAGCAGTATAACCACTAAACCACTGGCTAAGCTGCGGCACTGAGAGGATGAGCACTTTGCTGTTACTGCAGCCCAAGGAGTGCCACGGCCAAGGGTGGGCACCAGCCAGAGGATTGCACCAGCTCACTGAGTCACCTCCCGATGTGACCGAAGCTGTTTAATGAATTGCCTTTATGAAGCTTCAAGACACTGAGACCCACGTAGAATGTCAAATGATAAATGGCCTGCCTCAGAGATGCCATTCATAATCAAATCTTAAATGTAATTCGGCTGAATGGAGTCATTGCTCTTCTGTGTACCATTTACAAGCCCCGATACTGTTCTCCATAAACTGATACCTTCTCCTGAAAACAAGCTGTGAGTTATCCTGCACGGGAGTGCAAAAGCAAGCTGCACAAAACCACGTTGATATACTCATCATGGAATTATGAGAGAAACAAGACGTGTGAAACCAGGGTGTGTGTAGGTGTCTGCATATCTGCATATAAGCATCCTAATAATTTCTGAAGGTGTTGGCCAGTTTCAAGCAGGCATGATCCACAGGTAGCAGTCTTGGAGGTGCTGTGGTTTTACAAGTATTGAGCATTGGGAAAATAAGTTGGTGAGAGCGCAAGAGAGGGACCCTCCCCATGTCTCTTCATTTGTTAAAATAATAATAAATAAAATTAAAAAAAAAAAAAAAAACAAACAAACAAACAAACAAAAAAAAAACAACACTATGAGCCAAAAACATTGTTCAGAAAAGTTGGAATGCAAGTTTTTTAACAGCACCTTAAAGCAAATCATTCAATTCCCAGGCACAAAGAACAAGCGTGTTCTTTAAATTATCATTACAGAGTTCCTTGTTACTTAGACTGGGCAACAGATTTTCATTTAAATGGAGGTCTCCTCAGAAGTGCAAAGGGGCCTTTGGGGAGGTTCAGGGGAGGAAAAATGTAATTTTTCAGGCTCCAAGTGTTCTTTTGTGTTTTATAAACAGCTGAGTGACAGCCCAGTGATTAATAAGTTACATAAATAATTATAAGCGACATGTAGCTGAATCTAGTCCACATTCCAGACATGGTACATTAAATAAAGAGAATTCTGCTCTTACCCCCAGAAGAAAATTTATCTGGCAACACCAGATAAATCAGAAATGATACTGTTAAAGCACATCCAGTTCTTTGGAGAGACAGCTCATCAAAACCAGAAGTTTCTACTGAGCACACTTTCTCAAGCAAATCGTTTCATTTACTTCAGTCCCACTTTGTAGTTGTTTGGTATAAAAAAAAAAAAAAACAAACAAACAAACAACAAAAAAAAAACAACACATTTTCTCCTTTTATTCATCCTCTCTGGTTGAGCTTATTATTTACCCAGAAATGCCTCTGTGGAGAAGAGCTTTGTGCTGATACCCTGCTATAACCATGTATAGGAAGGTAAATGCTGGTTTGCAGCTTCGGCAGCAGAGCTCACTGGGAGGCTCATTGGATGAGTTTAATTGCTCATGTTTTACAGCACCATCAAGAAATTCAGATGAAATCGACCCCCCTTCCTTGGATTAGGCATTGAAAGAGACAAAATTAAGCCTGCCTATGTCTTCTATTGTAAAGACACATTTCTAGTATGTAAGAACTGAGTAGTATCTCTGTAAGTAGTTCCTGAGGGTTTTAGGGCACCTCGCTGCCCTCCACAGCGAAAGGTAAGAGGATGTGATGAAACAGAATAACCTGGCCCAGCACAGTGCTTTAAGGTTAGGAAACACCTTTGTTTGAAACTCAGCTCTGCCCCAAAGTATGTGAAGGAAAATGGCATGATCTCCATTTAGAAAGCTGTACGTTGGGGGTGATCCCACCGTTCAGAAAACCCAGAGAAGTATTTTGAAATATGTCCAAGAGATAATTTAAAAGTTCAAATTAATGCCTAGCACTGCTCTACCCCAAAAATTCTTTTTGTATGTGTTATTCAGTTGTATAAATGTGACTGTAGTTTTCTGATGTTCCTCTCCCTTTTTGTGAGGGCTTAGTGACTTCCTTGCTCTTACAGGGAAAGGGGGTTACACAAGGAGCTACTTTGGTGTGCATTCATTTATATCATTTTTATATTATAATACTGAGTGATTTTCTGTATTTTGGAGTTCTAATGAGCTTGTGGAAACAATAAAAAAGAATAATTCTGGTAACAAACACTGTTCTTTTCATGAATTTCAATAAAACACTGATTGTCTTAGCAGACAGTAGCCACATTTCCAAGAAATGTGATTACTTCAATAATTGAAGTGTGTTTTTAATGACTTAGATTGTGAAATGAGGCATCATTTCCTAGATTCATAGATTTTAGGGCCAGAAGGGACCTGAGTGATTGTCTGCTCCCAGTTCTCTTGTAAAATCACCATGAATTTTTTCACAGTTGTTCCTGAAGCAAATACATTGCTTCTGGTGAAGCTAAGCACAGCTTTTTCCAAAGTAGATTTTGTTGTAGTTGGTTCTGTTTAGTGACAGTACTTTAACTTTCTAGATTTACATTAAATTCCATCTTTACTCCATTTCTTACACTTAGGATAATTTACCATTTTTAAGTCAGCTGTTTGACAGCAAGAAAAATATGAAGATTTGACTCCTAAAACCATTCATAGACATTCACAGACTTATTTAAATTAATTTTCAGCAGAGCATCTCTGGAGCAGGAGTCCTGCACTATTTTTTTCCAATTAATCAGCTCCTTGAAGGAGCAGTAGTGGTGGCTGATGGCAGCATTAGCAGGGACAGCCACCAAATTTTTGATGGGCCATATATGTATTCCAGCTGTATTCCATGCTGGGCCTGGCTCATCACATTTTCTGAGGATCAGATCAGATCAGATGTTTAGGAACACTTTTTTAAAGAGTTTTAGTAAATGAAATTTTTGACCTAAGAGGTCTTGCCTGGCACCAGATGAAGCAAAGAATTTGTCAGCATGTCTTACCCCTGTCTTGCCTGTCACCACCCTGGGGTAAGAGCATGAATACTTATCCAGCCCACTCTCTCCCAGTTGCGGCCATGAGCAGGGAAGCCCTGCCAGCACACATGAGATCTTCTATGTGGATTTTGTCTTCCTGACATTCTTTCTTTCTTTTCTAACTAACCTTGATCTCATTTCCCCCAGTGTATAGAAAGGCTTTCTGGCAGAAATGTCACCTTTAATCTGTTCTCTATATTTCTGTAGTACATGCTAGTGACCCCTATTTTATTTTGCAAACTTCACCCTGACACAGCATCAGTTTAATTCCCTCGTTTAGGTCCTAACCAAGCAAAGCTCACCTTGTTTTCATCTCTTGGTGTAACTCATTCTATGCTCTTCCAAGAACTTCCAAGATTTATTCTGTCACTTTAATCTGTTGTGGGGGGAATAGTTTATCCAAACAGATGCACACTTTCTTTTTAGTTTCTGATTTGTAAGCTGCAATAAAAGTGGAAGAAATGCAAGCTCCAGTAATAACTGCAATTTTCGGGGAAATTCTGGTCCTTCTCAGTGACTATATGAGAAGTGCAATCAAACCAGGCGAGAGCCCAAAATATACTGGGGAGATATGGATGAGAAAATAAACATTTGCCTATTTATGGATGAAATAAATATTTGCCTGTTTATTATGGCACAGATCTGCAGTGCAGAAAAACCCTCTCTCTTCTAAGACTTCAAGTTCGTTGCAAAGATAAAATCCTTCAGCAGCTGATGGAGGTGCAATACAACCACAGAGTGTCCTCTGGCTCATTACAGACTGTTTTTGTGGTTGGTGGAAAAGTAAACCAACCAGCTCCTTGAATCAGCTCCTTGAAGGAGCAGTAGTGGTGGCTGATGGCAGCATTAGCAGGGACAGCCACCAAATAAACAATTCATACAATGAATTTCAAATGTTTCCTTTTGTTTTTTTCCATACTGTACTTCATGGTATTCTGTCAGAAGTAGCTTTCAGGAGAACAGCTCAGAAGACAACACACTGCAGCTGACATGCAAACTGTTACGATCTCTTCAGTTGCATATTGCAATCTCTAAAGTCTTTAACTTTAGAGACAATGAATGGATCTTATGAAAATGAAAGCCATAGAAATAAATCATCCATCAGTAATGAAAAAAAGAGAATGATATAATTTCTATTTGTCAAGGTATAAATGATGTCACCACCCATTTATCCTCTGTACTTAAAGGTTGAAGCTATTCAGCAAATCTCTCCTGAGCCACATACATCTGTTGCTTTAATGGCGGCTATCGCAAAGCTTTCTGATTAGTTCACACATCATTCATCAATTAGAACAGAAGGTAAAAGTTATTTCTCCCTACCCATGGTGCTTCATTAAACAAATAACCTTTAATGTAATGAATGACAGCAGAATAGAGATATAAATAAGATGAGAGCTGGTGCCTTAGGAGGTCACTCTGAAGAATTCCAACTTTTTCTAGAGCAGAGGGAAATGAGAATACATGGGTGGTGGGGGACCTAACATCTGGCAGGAATACAGACCCATCCATGGCTCAGTACAATGGCTATTAGTACAACCAAGTACATGTGCCTCTTTGCATGTTGCTTTACTAAAAATGTTGCTGAAAAATAAGAATGCAGCATTACTTACACCAAAATTTACATGGAGTACTGTCCATACCAGTAACTTTTTCTCAAAACTCTCACAATGCGGAGTGGAGTATATTTTACCAACAAGAAAACCATGCAGTTTGTTGAGAGTTTGATGTGAGTCTTCAGCTGGAGAATTTTGGTCTTACAGAGTGCATATGCTGAGAGGTGCAGTTCCAGTTCCTCTGAATGTATTAGCAAAAAACTGTCCGGGTTGACAGGTGAGCTATTCAGCTGAAGGTGAAGGAAATGGATCTCGTTTTCAAAAATTTATTCAGAGTAGAGTGGCATCAACTGGAGACTCCCATCATGCCCTCCCAGAACAGCATTTGTCTGTATTGACATGCCCTGTAGCCATGCAGGTAGCCCTGGTTTTCCTCGAGGACACAGGACTGTGACTGCCTTTGCGGAGAGGAGAAGATCTCGGTGTAGATTCCACATTTTAGGTGAGAGTACTAACCACTAGACTACAGCATGGATCTAGCCCAAGGCTTTCTTTCACAAGGGCCTAAATGAACCACTTCCATTTTGTTTGTCAGTTGTGTTTTTGCTTCTGCATCTCAGGTGGAATATTTAGTGTTAAATGAGTCCATTTAATTAGGGCAGGGGTTGAAGGAAGAGATTTATTTTGCCATTTAAAGTAATAATAGCAACAACTGATTCAATCCAAATTGAATTCTTTTTCTTCATTTTGTTTGTCCAGCAAGCTAAAACCATTAAGGCCGAAGTCAGTTATTCATTTGTGAAACAGATGCAATTACAACATCTCCAGTTAGTTATCTGCTCTGCCTGGTGTGTCCTGCATCAGAGGCCATGAATAGCCTCAGGTGCAGGGTGACAGGATCTCTGGGTAGGATTGAAATGAACCTTGCCTTGTTGACCTAGAAATGGAGTCAGAACAGTCAAGGTGCACATGTTACACCTTGCTCCAAGGACAGTAATGCACTGCAGCACCTTTACAGAGTCCTGCCCTCATTACCACAGTGACTTGTGTCTCTCAGCTGTCTGATCTCCACATCAAAGCATGTTTTTTATCTCTCACAGTCCCACCAATGCCACTACCATTAGTGTAAACCCAGAGTTCATTTTTTTCCCACCATCGCTTCATCAGTAGCAATTTATGTGGCTGAGAGGAGCCAAATAAAACTGAAGATGGATCCCACCACCAGTTTAGTGGAAAAGATACAGGATTGGGCTTTAAGATGCTGACTGCCAGGGCACAATCAGTGTGAAAAAACCTCCTTTTCAGTAACAGCAGTAACCAGCCTTGGTCCATGGCACTCATTTGCAGCCAGGAAGTAATGCCAGGCTCTTTCCAGCACCCCCATGAATGTCATTCCCGTTAGAGCCCTTGCATTGACTTTGCAGAACTACAGCACCCTGTGCGAAGTACACTTGAGCTGTGCAAACCGGCTGGATTTTCCATCAATTCCAATGGGCTTATGCTGGTGTAAATTGATGGGAAGTTAGAGGCAGGACGTCTGTTATTGATCGCGGTGCAGAAGGCAGCAGTCTTGATTTTCAGTTTCTAAATTGAATTTGCTTTGAGGAACAGTCAGTGGAATCAAACCAATGGAGAACTCGGCCATATCTTTTGTTTATAGTCTCTTGTAGATAAAGTGCAGTTTACGATCTGAGCACCAGTCATGCTGACAGCACAGTTGTCCACACTCGAAGCTCTGCTGCTGACTCAGTCCAGGTTCAGTTATGCCACCTGTAGGAGAAGCATCCAGGGAAATGCACAGTGGGTGGAGCAGGAGAGGAGATGACCCCATTCACTCCCCACCACAGGCTGGCACCGGGGGAAAGTGCCTCTCCCCTCAGAAGGATCATGTCTGGTTCCCTCCTGCCTGCTCTGATGGGCTGCAGGAGGGGTGAGAGCAACAGGGACGATATTCCTGGCACTGTTTCCTGAATGAAGCATGGCAGAGACAGACAGGGCTGTGCCCTCGTGGACAGTGTGAGCAGAGCTGAGCAAAGCTATCACCCTGCCAGCTCCCTGAGATCTGTGGTTTCAGGCAGCTGACAACATCAGCCTGCGACTGAGGGATTTTGTTGAGTAAAGCAAGACACTATAAATCTTCATCTCCTTTTCCTCCATTGTGAAAATTTTCTCAAGAGCATTTGTGGCCACAGGAGACTGCCAGGACCTCTTCTCTCTTCTGAAACATGCAGCAAAGTAAAGCTTGCTCTGAACCATCTCACACTTATAAGGCATCTTTCTGGCTTTGTGCAATGCATTAATTAATCCCACATTAGCATGGGGATGGACTTCCTCCCACTGTGGATATCTTCTTCCATACGTAATTTTTATTGCCTTGAAATCTACTTAGAAAAAACACAGTTTCCTATTGATCAGATGGAAACTTCATTATGCCCATGGGCTATGTACGTGGAGGAGACCTCTCTCAAATGCTATATTCTAATACTGATCGCACTTGGTTTGCTCCCATTTGTTATCTATTGATTTTCAGGGCTTTGGTATGACTGTGTCAGTAGTTAGTAAAAAATCCTGTGTCTCAGTGGAATGATACAAGTTAACCTGTGCAGTGTATTTGTGCCTGGATGCACATTTGTGCAATCTGCGAATTGCAAGACCTATAAGCAGAAGCGTGCCTGTACAAAATACATTTTAAGGGCTGACATTAAAGTTAATATAAAAGTTCAGAGGTGCAAAATAATTTAAATGCACAGAAGAGGTAGCAATAACGTTTCTAAACTGAGGCAGTGAATTATGTATATAAGAAATATTAAAAATGCAAAGCTGACTCTATTTGCATTCGGAATGCCCCCTAGCTGTTACCAGGAAGGAGGAAATTGCTTTATGCTGAATTCAAGGGCATACTACTTAGTGCTGTGTTTAAGTCAAGGAGGAATATCACTCATTTTTATTCTACCACTTAACTTGGGCTTATGTAATCTGTCTGCTAGCCGAGTCAGTTGTCTTATATTATTTTCTAACACAGAAAGAGAATATATAATTCAGTCATTAAACCTTTATTTTCACCAGTTTTGAGATCCCTCAGAACCATATTGCTTCATGTAAATCATGGGCTGTCATCACTCCAAGAGGACAGAAATATCCATATTGGGCCATGCCTTCCCAAATCACTTTTGGGTAATCACAGGACAAAATTAAACTTATTCACCGGCTGGGAGATATGTAGATGATGTGGAACAATTGAATAGGGGTAAGGTATCACCACAAGGGCACAAGGGTCTAAACACAGAAGCATTTGGTTCATCTAAATGGATGTAGACCTTATCTAGGATTAAATCTGTGTGTTAAATCTGACTGTGGGCTGGTCATGAGCAAGTGAGGAGGCAAAGGTCTCAAGCCACAGGTAGCAAACACACTGACTGCTGGCAATTCAGATGAGCAGGGGTCATACCTGCTTACTGAGATCAGCAACAGGGATTTTTCTGTAGTCTTAAAAGGGAAAATTAACAGAGAAATATTCTTACTGCCCTATAGTTCCTGACTGTCTCTGATCATAACTTTTTTTTTTTTTTTTTTGCTATTTCCATATTTTCCTCCCTGACCAGTGAAAATTGATCAAATTTTCACAGTGCTTTTATTTAAAGTCTGCTTCACTTCAAAGATCTGTTACACATGTGGCAGGAAAATATCACAAAACAGCTGCTTCCACCTCTGACTTTAAGAAGAGAATGAGAACAAGCAGTGGACCAAAGTGGAGTTTACACATCCCTCACCCACAGGTCTCCACATGCTGACCCAAAACCAACTACTTTTTGCATTTAGAAAGTCAGCACTCCTAACCAGGCCTGGATCTAAATATCTGATCAAACTAATCCCAGATGACTCTGGTAGACAAAGGTGAAAGGCAGCAAGAATGGACACATGCAAAGGTAAGATACGTTTGAGTAGACAGTTTGCTAATATATCTCTTTACTTCCATTTATATTATAGATATTATTATTTTGAATTTTTAGCAGCCCTGGTATGTAATGAAAAACAGAGAAACATTGGAAGTGCATGAAATGTCCCACAAGTCACCCCTTCCCAAAAATCACACAATGAATACAAATTTTCCAAACTGCCATATTAAAAGAAATTCCAATTAAAATAAATGATCCTTCCCCCTCAGCTCTCTCAAAGAACAACACAGAGGGGGGGCACTCAAGCCCTATCTCAAGCCACTGTATTGTCTCTCTCTGATACTAATTGAGGATTTAGGATTGGAGGTGGCACTGAGAGCAATATCTTCAGCTCTCAATGGCAAGAAGTTGTCAAAACGGACCTCATTAGGTCTAAGGAGAGCTGTCCTGAGCACCTGAGCATGATCATGGGATGAGCTGTTTGCCTGAAAAAAACAGGTCTCTCCTGATATCTCAAAGGGCAACTATTCTTGCACGGTTTGGGTCGCTTTTTAAACACACAGACAAAAGAGAGTAGGACAATTGCAGCTAAAATCTGGAAGAAAAATACCAGAGATAAAATTCAGGTGAGGGAGTAAGAGACTTCTGTTAAAAGAGGCAGTGATATGATCCTCTGAGTTTAGCTTGCTGAGAGGAAAAACAGAGCTGGAAAAGTGAATACCTCCTTAATGAATATCAGAAACGTGGGGGCTGGAGACAGACGAGTCAGAGGTCACGTGTCGTATCATCCATGTCAAAAAAAAGCAAGGAAATAGATGAGACTTGCAAGAATAGACAAAAGCCATTAGAATCAGGACAGCTGGGGAGGAAGGGTTGAGCACAGGGCTAGAAAACAGCAGTGTGTCTGCAGAAGGAAATGAAGAATGGATTTGCAAATCTTTGGCAACTGGTGTAACAGGAGACTTCTGGCAGGAAAGGTCTTCGTCTGTGTCAAGGGCAAAAGAGTGGTGATGGGGATGGCGGTGCAAGCACACTGTGGGACAGCAGGAGCCGCGACTCCAGGGATGGGAACACAACCCCTCTCTCTGCAGGGTTTCATGGCCTGGGAGAGCCGGAGGAGGTATCTGTGGAGAAATTCTGAGGAAGAACAGCATTAATGCTTCATCCTGACATACTTTTTGTGATATGAAAGGGCAAAACTTATGCTGACTGTTAAATCAATATCAAATCAAGACTGGAATCTGTTTTACGATCATGGACAGTGAACTTCTTACTGCTGGAGTCATAAATGATGTCACATTTCAGCAGTCCTTTGGCTGCCAATATGCAAGCCAGAAATGCCCATTTTAATTAAAAAATGTAATATGAAAGACAAAGTGTCACTTGCTGACAGCGAGATGTTCTCCTTTGTGCTCCTCTTGCTTTTGAGGCTCAGTGCAGAGCAGAAGAAGGTCTGCATCCCACTCAGCACCATCTGGTCTCTCTGGTGAGGCAAACCCGAAGATAAACCTACAATTTACACCACTAAAGCAAGTTTGATGTGAAGCTGAAAAGAGCACAGGTCTTGAGCTTGCCCTTGGGAACAAGGTAATGTCCCCTACTTGTGTGCAGCACAACCCAAAAGTACCCTGTGCACTTCAAACACAACTGTACTGGGACTGGGAAGTACTTTCCCTTATTTCCCTCCCCAGTACCACTGACCATGCCTTAAATCAGCAGTGCTTAGTCTAGCTTTGCTGTTATTTTTGCTTGGCATGGGCAAGACCCAGGATTCCCTAAAGACTGGTGTACTTGGCATCCTGTATCTTTGAGTCAGATCCCAGGGGATAAATTTTACCAGGGGTTTCACATCCTGGAGTGATTGAAATCAAGAAACCTTTGCCACTTTCTTATTTATGGTGCACCACTTGGTGAATACACGTTAATGGCCGGGAAGGCTGCACTATGGGATCATTTTTTATACCTTTCAAAGTGAAGCATTATTTAGGCACGTGTCAAAACTTTCACAGGTCTTGAGGATTAAACATGAGCCACAGGTGTTTTCTCAGGGATGAAAAGGTTTGCTGGCATGGGGGATGTTAAAGCAATGTCTCCCATAAATCCAAAGACTGTCTCGGAGGCTTGCAAACAGGAATGTCAGGAACTGACTCCCTCTTGCTGTACTCCAGATCTGCGCTGTAGATCCATGAAGACACAGAAACATCAGGATCTCATCACCACAAGGTCCATTCTCAGGTCAGGATTCCCTGCATGGCCCGTGACTGATGGCTGACCGCAGACAAAATCAAATCACCCTGTTCAGCAAAGCTTTTCCAGCACAGCTACAACCACAAGCTCTTCTGCTAGATCACTCACCTTAGAGAGAGAGTAAGCTCAGAGGAGATTTCATCAAACAAAACCAATGTCAAGTCAGAAATGTTGCATTGTTCTAGCCCAGTAAGTGCCTCAAAACTGTGTGCAGTTATTCTGCTGTTGTGAAACACGTCTGCATCTATCCACACAAGTAGCATTAATAGGGGAATTTTCTTAGCTCTTTGTCTTCAAAAAGACGAGAAGTATCATTTCTGAAAAATTAATGCATGCTTATAAATGCTAAGGCTAGCTGTCTCCTTTGCTTTTAAATGTGCCCCAGATCTGCCAAAATTGTTTTCACGAGTGTAGACTGACATGACGATAATATAAAAAAGACAGTTTCTAATTGGAGCAGGACATATGTTACAGTCATGCCATTTTACAAGGGGAAAGTAATGTTTTCTCATTCATATGTTATGATAATTCCCCTTGAGAAATTATATTGTTTCCCTTAGATCAGATTTGTTGTCTACATGGTGTAGATCTTCTTGCAGTAAAGAATTGGAAATATTCTGGGAGTTTCCACAGCAAGCTTTTGCGGAAGAGATTATGGTTTAAGACATTACACATAGTCACTGGAGAGCTTTCAACATCTACAGCAAAATGCCTCTGTTGTGTAATTAGCATTTTGTTTTAACTCTGCTCTTCAGTTCAGATAAACTGATAAAAACAAAGTATACTTAGTTAGAAAATACTTTTTACACAGTCCACAAATCAATTTACTTCAAAATTTAATTAAAAATTCACCTTTTACCTCAGAGAAGTAAAAAGTTTTCTATGGGCAAACTTCTCCCACCTTTGCCTAAAATAATTTGTGCTAGAAACTCTCTGACTAAAGACACTGAACGAAATAAACTGACAGTCCAATGCAGCATGATCCTCCTTAACACACCATGTTGCTGATTCACTCTATAAAGAATATTACTTTTAATTGCTTATTTGAAAATGGCAATAACTGCCTATTAACCCGGAAATTAACTTTGGACAACTGTTCCTATGAGATAATATATCGATTCGATTTCGTTGAAATCTCTGTCTTTATGTGAATAGCTTTTAGCTAATTTGGTTGGCTGTGAATTGGTCTCCCTAATTCATTTAAATGAGGACAGAAGTAAAAGGAATGGAAAGTTTCACAATGAGATCCATGCCTTTGCCTTTTGTCTTATGAAAAATCCTTTTCCTCACAGTGTAAAGGTTACTCTGTAAATTACGAGGTAATTTTTTCCCAGCAAAGTTCTTTGCCTTTACAGCATTTGCTCTCTGGTTCTGCCCGGAGCCAAGGCCCATGCATGACAGACACCAAACTCATTTATTCAGGCTGGTACTTGCAGGCCAGCCCTGGTTTAGCAGGTATTTGAGTGCATTTAATGGCAGCAGCCACAGGGTACATATTGGTCCAGCAGTAGCAACACTGAGGACTTCAGCCCTGACTTGGTGTTCACTGTACCTTGACTCCTGAGCAGTGATGGAAGCTGGTTCTTAATGCAAAACACAGCATAAAAACTTGTGTTGCTTCTGCCTGCAGGGTCCCTTAGCTCTGAATTCCTTCAGCTTTCACTGATTTCCATTTAACCAGGCTTTTTGCATTCCCAGTGTCAGCCCAACTTTGACAACTCACAAGAGCGATCATATATATCCTGCAGGTTCTCTCCCACACACAGTCCCAATGGTTCATGGAGGACATACCACCATGCAGTGAATACAACAACCATGCACAAGGAGGGCAGTGTAACCACAGACCCACTCTCCTGTTCTCCATGTCAGAGTGATAATCCCCATGACAATTACACCATCTTAATGCTACAGTGAAAGAAATAATGTTCTATGGTCTCCATTCAACGTAATTCCTAAGTACCTGCTTAAGATGTATGTCCTGCTGCCTCTGGAGTCAAAAAGATTTGTCATGTACTTGCACTTAAACACATACATGAGTATTTAATATGTTTTAATAGTTCTGTATATTCATTTGTCTGTTAAATGGCTGCAGTCCCGGACATCCACACTGGAAACAAGATGAACCTCATACATCAGATGATTCCAGCACACCAGACTCCTTTCCATTGCAAGAAGGGTGTGATTTTGTAGCATGCAGAAATAAGTACAGAAATACATTTTTTTATTTTTTATTTTTTTGTAGATTGATATGGAATACTCCTATTTGCTGTTTCTCTGAGAGAGTAGTTTGAGGAACTATTAAGAAAAAGTCTATGTGAAAACACAGCTGCACATAAAATGTTATTTCCCTGCTCTCTGCTGGCTTGCACCAACTGACAACCATCAAGATGGGCTTTCACTGTATGTTTTCATTTTCTACCTCCATATTCTTTAATTTAGTCCACTAAACAATTTTGATAACATCACCCATTATTTTGATTTTATTCTGAGATTTACTCAGCAAGCAATAAATAGCCTGAGAACCATTGAGTTAAACTAATGCCATTTTACGTAAGTAGTATTTGACTCTTCATGCTTAATTGCAAAAGAGAACAGAAATGAAAACTTTTGCTTCTGTTGGAATGATCTAGTCAGTAGCAACTTTAATATCTATAGTTCTCTAGGTTACACCAAGTAGAAGGAAGCTTTAAATCAGAGCAAGTCTGTCACTTCAGCTAAGTACTTGTTTAAATATCATACTATCCAGTGAAAGAGACAGCTTCATCACTGCAATCACTCAGAGTGGATGTGCACTTGACTTAACTAACCAGTTAAGGTGAGTTTATGGCTGTTTTGCATTGCTAACAACAAGTCTGACACAAGATAATCTTCCATAAAATGCAAGAAGATTGTTTACAGATGTGGATGCAAATTCTACTGAGATTTTAAGCGATTATCTGTTAATGAGATGCCATAACAAGAGCTGTACAGACTGCATCATCTTGAATAGGACTGGCACAGATTGTCATTTCACAGGCCACATTTTCTTGAAAAAAAAAAAAAAAGTTATTTCCAATCCCTTTCAAATCCCTACTGCTCTCTGTGCTGTTTACACACAGTGCCCCACCACTGAGGAGTCCAAACTGACAAACCCATTCCAAGGAAGCTATCTAGGTTATTATAATCTTAGCATTTCTAATATATACATCTGATTTCTCAGAGTAAATTCCTTATCTTCTTGGCCTGTTTTCTTTCAATTTTTAGAGTAAATGAACCTCTTAAAATCAAAGCTATTTATTTACCTGTGAGACAGGCTCATCACAGGGAGCTTTAAGACATGAATGACTTTTACTGCATTGCTAATGTCTCTTAAGTCTGAGCAGCAAGAAATGTCTTAGCAAGAGAGAGATTCACACTCCAGGCCACTTGATTCTGATTCAGCTTAAAATATTAACAAATCCTTTAGCTGTGACAATGATTTGGGCACTGTGCACTCCCAGGTCCCACTCAGAGGATGTCCAGAAGCACTTGTACTCATTTAGAAATTGTACACTTTCTTTTACATTAGTTTCAGTGGATTTATTCACATAGTTAAAATTATGCATGTGCTGAAGCGCATCGTTAGATGGAGGCTAAAGAGACAACCTACTCATTCCTTGTCAACATGATCAAACAACTGTCATGTAAGACCTCTGCTCCCACTGAGTTTCAAAGCAAGAATTTAGTGCTGACTGACTCTGCTTCACAGAACCACCAAATCACCAAAAGACATAATGGCTGAAGTTGGAAGGGACCTCTGGAGGTCATGTGGGACAAGCTCCTGATCAAGCAAGGATAGAGCAGGATGCCCAGGACTGTGTTATCCTCTCTGTGCAGCCTGTTCCAGTGCTCAGTCACCTGCACAGTAGTTTTTCCTGATGTACAAACAGAACCTCCTGTGTTTCAGTTTGTTCCAGTTGCCTCTTCTCCTGGTGCTGGGCACCACAGATAACAGCATGGCTCCACCCTCTTTGCACCCTCCCTTCAGGTATTTATACACACTGATAAAATCCTCCCTGAGCCTCCTCTTCTTCAGATACCCATCTCCATAACCAGACAAGACATACATTAATATTTACAGTCTCTGCTCAAAGAAGTGAAGGGTTTCCAGACTGCTTTTCTGTCATTGTTCATCCATGGTTGAATTGCCATTGAATGGAAGGCAATGGTAAAGGTCCCATCAACTTCCATTAAAAAAGGACTGGGACCCCAACTTAGTCAATATGTATAAAATCCATACCTCCTTAGTTTCTTCCTTGCTCTCTCAGTCTCTCAGTATGAAATTAGGAGAAATATTTCCTCGTATTTCTCATGTCTGAATGTTATATCACTTGAGTCTTCTGCGCAATAAAGTTCTGGAAGTGGCTGGTTAACAACTGGCACAGCACAAGCAAGTAGCTTTGATCAATCTTAAATCCTCATCCCCTGACACTTTAATCAAAATAATTTAAAATTCTATTAAGCACAATATGCAGAGCATTAGCACTCTGAGCCAGTGAGTGGTTGGAGTGTGGATGCTGCCTAATATGTCTCAGTAACAGCCTTGTTAGAAAGGCTATCATGTTTTGCTCCTTGCTGAATCATCAGGGAAGATGGTGACAATATCACTCTTTCATTGCTAATGTGTGGCTCAAAGAATCTGACAAGGAGCTAAATGTCTGATTACCTGGGAGAAGCTGCTTTACTGAAGTGTAAGTAAAATCTTCCGTCTCTGAAGGCAGTGCATTCTGGAGCTGCCCATCACCCACCAGTCAGGGCAGCAACCAGGCAGTGTCTCAACATCATTCCTGCCACTGTGCAATTCTCCAGACCATCCAGCCTAGCTGCTACCATCTCATTTAATTCAGATCTGCATACTCTGTCTTGATTCTTCTTCTCTTTCTTGTTATTCATTTCTCCACTGTTTTTCTTAACACCACAAAACCATATCCAGTATCCCAAAGGAAAGCACCAAGAAGCTCTTCTAGCAGTCACTGGGCGGCTGCCATCTCCCACTGCAGTTGACATTCAAGAATTGAAACCGCTAGATTAGTTTTCAAAGCCTTGTATTGACTAAATATACCCATAAAGACCCTATTTTTTTCCCCAGTGGTAACACAGATGTCTGTCTGGATAATGACAAAGGGTGGCAAATGTTTTGCGTTGATTTTGGTTGTGCCTCTGGCCAAGCCCATCATGAGAGCTGCACGCAGAAATCACAAATATCCTCACAACACCCTTTGCTTTGGGCTAGAGCTCTGTTTTCATTTGTGCAGTGCTTCAGTATGCAGATATGAAATAAAGGCCATGCTTCAGGAAATAGATTTAAATAAAACCTCATTTTTGACTCCTTGTTTAAAATAGAATGGGGTAAGCTTAAGTGACCCCTCCATGCCCTTTCAGCCCAATTTTCTATCATTCTATGAAACCAGATAAACATGACACCTATCCAAAAAACACACATGCTTTTCCTTCTATGTTATAAATAGGCCAATCTATAAATCACATCATGGCATATAAATCAAGTTATGAAGGTTGATAGAATGGAATTTAGGCTTAAAAAAATGAAAGCAAAAAGAAAATTACAATGATTACATAGTTGGGAGAGAACTTAGAGTCACTCCTGAATGCTGTTTCTGTAACACAAAGAATCACTTCAAACAGCCAGAATACTATTATTTTTACCGTCACATGTCATACTTGGGAAAGGTAGTTATTACAGTCCTGCATATAGAAAAATAAATTTTAAAATGACAAAAAAAAAAAAAAAAAAAGCTTCAAAACCTCTTCTCTGAAAAAAAATCACAGGAAAAGCCAAATTAGTTGCTAAACTATCTCAGCTATTACAGTGCAGTTTTGTCACCAGAGTATATGCCAACAGTCACCCGCAAATTCTTTTAGTTGCAAAGGGTTAGATCACGAATCACAATTATAAAAATCCAAACCTGTGAACACAGTGAGCTTTTAGCTTAGCAAGTGAAATCATTACCAATTCCCCACTGTCAAAACACATACCTCAGAGTGCATGTGAGCGTGGCCTCTCATTCATTTTTTTCTTTCCCAGCAGGATCTGGTAAAAAACTGCTTCACTAGGTTTTAAAGCCCACTGGAGGTGCTGTACATTAACTGAGAAGACTGATCAACCCATGCAGTATTAAAAAGACATTTGTAGACTCATTTAATCAATAATGTACAGTATTAGTGTGCAATTTAGATCACGAGAAGACAGCTGTAAGACTATGATACATCAACTAATGAAAAAGCAAAGAGAGTGCAATTCAGTCATCTAGAGAGGCCAAGAAGCATCTCCTCAGCTGGTGGAAACAGCAACAAGAGCACCCCTGGGTGCACCTCTGAGGCTGTACCTCAGCAGAGGAATTGTCCCAGAGCAAAACACTGGGTAAACTCTCTCACAGAGCATCCTTTCCACAGCATAAGCCAGAAGTTCTATGAGCCACAAAAGCTCCATGATGCTAAAAGAAGTCAGATGATGATAAAATGTCTCTATTTGACCTCAAAATAGTTCAGAAGTTGATAGCCACCCAGGAAATGTCTACATACACATGTACAAGCCCAATCTGAAATCCTCTCTGATTTCAAAGCTTTCTCAAGCAAGATTTCTGTGGGAAAAGGAGCAAGAAGAGGAAACTGTGGACTGTTCATTTGAATTACCCTAACACTGGACAGCAAACCCGTATGCTAGTTTTCAAAGCCATTCTACAGAAATAGTTATCCAGTCAGAAGAGCTGAACTGATCTTTAAGATTTGCCCCTTTCCTACTTCAAAAAAAAAAAAAACTCAGCTCCCTTTAGGTGTGAATTTCACCCAGTAAGAGCATCCCAGTGGACAGAGCTGGCTTTATGCTTTTGTTCCTGTACCACTTTGACACATCAAGCAAGCCTCCCCACGAGGACTGGTAAAGTGCAGAGAAGCAGAACTTACCTGGGTCACCAGCCCTAAAACACTGTGCCTTCGGTCAAAATCAGCTTTGAGCTGCCCAAGAGTTTCTGCCATGATTGGGATCAACCAAAGAATTAGGATTAGATACCTATAGCTGATCCTTCTTCCGATCCTCTTCCCATCTTTTTTACATCCCAGATAAAAACTTCACAGCCTGTTTACAACTTATCCATGATCACATATAGATGTCCATAGACATTCACTACCCAAGTGCCTGCTACATTAACGAGGCAGACACATTTCAGCCTGCAGAACGCTCCAGGCTCTTGGCGGTTGCAATTGTTTCATGGATGCACCATCTGCTGCTCTCTCGGTGTGACTGGTTACCTACTTTTCATGGCACATTTCTTCTTCCTAGCTAAATGACTCCCAAATCCATGAGGTGCTCTTTGAAAAAGCTGTGTGCAGTCTCCCAGTGTCAATACTTTTGCAAACACGTATTTCCATGAAAATAGCCCTGCTCATCTTTGTTTTCTTATGGAATTGTGAACATTTTCCTGCTTGCAATTTTTGTTAGCAGAAATCTGTTCCTTCCATTTGTAGGAAGGCACAGGTGAAAGACAATATTCTACCACGGTGCTTAAGAAAGTAGCTGTGATTACAACATATGGACTGACAGAGATGTGTTATTTTGAAAAAAATGGAAGACTTTCCAGATTTTCTTACTTTTCTCCTGCGTATATGACTGCATGTATCCCTGTTGTGCCAAACATCACAACTCTATGAAGCATACCTTAAGGAGATGTGGTGGGGTAGAGGGAGTCACCTACAATAAATGTTTGAAATGCCCAGGCTTTGCTGTAGACAATAAAGATTTTTCCTTATGATAAAAGGAGGGATTTAGACAGCTATTAATACATGCTAAAATCATTGGGAGAAAAACAAAATCAGGTTTTCTGACATTTTCTGTAATCACTAGTTCTTGGTAATGTTCACTGCTTTACTTTACATAAAATCACCACTGATACAAGTTTAGTTTTATGTAATACTCCATATGGTGGATTCATAAAAAAACTTCTACTGGGAATACCACCATAAACTACTATTTTCTGCTATAAAAAATAACCATTAAAGACCAGACATGCAGAAACAAGGTAATCTGCCATAAATTTTGAAATGGTAAAATACTACAAATGTAAATGTATTCAACTCCCATTGCAATGCATGTAATTTCCATAGCTTTATTAGAAATCTTGCAGTTGCAGTGGTTTGGCAATTGGTAATAAATATAGTAGGAATGAGTCAGCATGCAAATCCCTTCTGGGGAAAACAATTTGAGAGATTTTATAGCCCAAAGCTGTTTATTATTTTGTAAGAATAGTAATGCAAGTTCATGTTCAAAACCTGCTGAGAGAAGAATTTGCAAAACATCCTATTACGGAGGAGGCAGGAAAAAAAAAAGCATAAGAACTGCGTAATAGCACTGGGCTAGAACATTTTCAGTTCCCTCATTTAGTTGATGCTTTTTCTACTCATGTACTCATTAGGGTCCCTGTGAGTTTATCACAATATCACACAAATAAAATGGGAGTACAGCTAAAGCTTGAGATATAATTTCTCAGTTAATGCAACAGTCCTCCAAACCTGAGACACAAAGAAGAAAAAAGTGCTCCTGGAAGCTTGGTTTATATAAAAGAATTGTAATTCTTTCTGAAAGATTTTGATTTGGGGTTTGTTTGTTTTTTGTTTTTTTTTTGGTTTTTTTTGTTGTTGTTTTTTTGTTTGTTTGTTTTTTTCTTGTTGCTGTTGTTGCTTGTTTTTTCAAAACTGTTTTCTGTTTCCATGAGTAATAATGAGGAGACAAAATATTTCTGACAATTCCAAACCTTTCTGCACCTAGTTAACTCAAACATTCCTCTTTTTTACATAACAGATTGAAATGAAAAAAATCTATAAATATGATCTAATGATGTTGCCTAGGTATACAAGCAATTGAGGAAAGCTATTTGCTTTTAATGCTGTCTCCATTGTTTCACACTGCAGAGAAACACTTTAGATGCTACTGAATAAATAATATTGAAGGTTCTGGAACTGGGCTATAGTTGGCAGTAGAGGCAGAAGGGCATTTTCCAGGCCCCAGTGCCTTAGGCCAGGCAAACACCTTCTCTGGTGTGAGATCTTTCTTCTGTATGCATAACTTTAAAAGACATTTAGATGTAGAGCTTAGTGATATGGTTTAGTGGAGGACTGGTTAGTGTTAGGTCAGAGGTTGGACTGGGTGATCTTGGAGGTCTCTTCCAACCTAGATGGTTCTGTGGAATTCTGCAAAATTAACTCTGCAAGTGCTGCAGTGCTGCTTACACCTTCCCCAGGGGTAGGAAGCCGAGAAAGACACGCGAGGCTTGAGAAGGTGTTATGGTCCAGAGTTTGCAGTTTTTGATTTGGTGTTTTTCTCACCCTTCCTTTGCTATAGCCTCATCTGCAACATCTATCTTTGAATGTCCTAGGGTTCACTAAGGAACTGTGTTGAAAGTAAGAGTCAAGGTTGCTCAGAGGTGGTGTGATTCAGTACTGGGGCTGGCCTTTAAAATGATCCTCTATCCCTTTCACGCTTCATCTGCTGGCTCTTCTCCTTCTCCTGGACCTGCTCAGGCAGTGCCTATACTGGCCAGTGCTGGCCCAAGACCACATAGAAACCAGCAATGCTGCATTACACCACTTACACCACTCAAAACCACAGAAATCTTAGCTACGTGGGGCTTTCTGACCTTTCACAAATCTAGGCAGAGCATATGTGTGCACTAACATTTGGGGATTAAATACATCTGTCAGTATAGCTCTAATTGTTTTTTAACCAGGACCATCAGATCAGGGCAATAAAGTTGCTACTAGAAGTGAATGAGATTTATCTGTTTGCTTGGAATCTGGGAGAAGAAAGCAAGCAATTGGATCCAATAAGAATTTTTAAGCTTTCACCAACATTTTGATAGGAAAATGCAAGCAAGTACGTAGCATGATCAAGGGCGGTTTGCATGGAAAGTTGGTGCATGTTGTTTCTTTTTTTATTTTTTTTTTTTTATTTTTTTTTTTCATATCAGCAGAAAATAGATTATTAACAGGGGCTCAGCTGATTGCTGCAATGCTTGATTGGAGTCAGTTGGATTTGGTTTTCCATATTTCTGCTTTTTTCTGCTGTCTTGACTCCTTTGCTAGATTACACCTCCTGTACAACTTCCCCACTGAATGATTGTCATCAGGGGAGTCAGATGCTCCCAGGATATAAAGTCAGGTATGGCCCCACCTGTGGCCCTCCATACTACAGCCCTAATGAAATGCTAAATAGCATTTGGAAGATGTTGTTCAAGTGGAGCCAGAAAAACAAACAAACAAACAAAAAGGATCCAATTTGATTTAAAAGAAAACTCAAAATGTTGTGGCTCAGGAATGCCCGTGTTCTGTTTTCAACAAATACAGTCTGACTTTTACATGCTAAGGTTACTTTCAACATTTTCTTTTTTCTAATTATCAGTCCAATTTTTTGCACAACAATCAATCTAAAACACCTTTATTCACTAAGTTGAATTAAGGAATACAATCTAGGTCAGCTAGGTAACTACCAGATATAAGAAATGTGTATGTAGATGAAGACACTGATTTGGAGCTTATCTATGCACAAATCATAGTTATAAAAAGGAACTTAGCCAACACTGGAAAACAGTCTTATTTATGACATATTTAATTTCCATTTAATTTCACAATTTTTATTTAAGACCTAGTAAGAAATGACTTTTTAAGAACGTTTTGTTCTGATTTTTTTACTGTCTCAGAAGTATCATAACCATAAATCAAATCTAAATAATAATATTTGAGACTAAAATCAACAAGCAGCACATCTGTAAAATGTATCCAAAATGAAAGAGGCAGGAAGCATCCATTTTCTATAAGCAGCTAACATTTCCCTGTCTAAACAACCAACATCATCACTGCCATTTCCTTCTCCAGTTTAAAAGAAAGAGGTTTTGGACTATTCCAGTTGAACTCTGACCCCATATTTAATTATATTATTTTTTTAAGGAACATTCCCAACAGTAGGCAAAATTGCCTGAAATTCCATTCTCCCTGATGGCAGTATGAATGTGAACTAGCCCCACCACTACTAAGGGGACAGTAGCAGAAATTTACACAAAGAGCTAAAAGTCACTAAAATTATTGTCACTCATTTTTCTACTTAAGACCTGGTTACCAAATTCAGAAACAATTTTGCCCAGTTTTAGTTCCATTATGCACTTCTCTACTTTGCTTACCAGAGCTCTGGAATAAATATTCCTGTTCTCAGACAGTAAAAGACATGAGAATACAGAGAACTGTAGGCTAAAATGGTTCACAGATGACATTCCCCTCCACTTCTATATTTTTTACACATAGCCAAACCCACAACAGCTGTATGTAACCCATAGCTGTTAGGTTTTCTGAATAAAGTCATGGCACGTTATTGCTGACACCCAAAACTACAATTTACTGAGGTAATTTTCTCCAGCATCAGTAGCAGATTAATAGGTTATCAGGAAGAAGCAAGAAGCCCCAAAATTCAGTTATCCCCTTCATCAGACATAAAGCCACAAAAAAAAATCCTTTATTATCTTTCTAGGGCCTTTTGAGGGTGAACTATGTAAAACATATTGAAAATATAAGACTTGAGGCCAAACCTTCAGTTGCATGGAATTCAGCCTTAGAGCAGCTCAGGGGGAGAGGAAAGAAGGCAGCTTTGTGCCAATTTCCACCTATATTTTCCTACAACGTCCTGGACTGTTTTGTATTACCCTGTTGGCGGAGCTCCTCACAGGGACTGCCAACCTGGTGGAGCACCAGGGGATGTTTTATGCTCCAGTCATGCCTCTGTCCTTGAAAGCCACACTTCTCACGCACCTCCTTTAACCTCTGCTCTGCCTCTCTGTGGGAAGGCAGGGAGCAGAGAGCAGACAAGTGCCACTGCTGGCCTTCTGCCACCTACACATGATTCTACACTGGGACCCAGGGGCTGAGCTCTTCTTGAAAACTCTGTCCCTTAGGGGTAACCTGTAGATGTAGGAATATCAATGCACTCTCAGAAAAGTGTTAGTGGATCTTCTAGCATTGGAAAGGCTCCTGAGAAGTCTTCTTTTAGGCTTTGCTATCAGCCTGCTGTCTTTTAATGCTGCATCTTTCCATAGCAGGGGACTTCAGCTGCAAGAAAGTAAAGACATGAACCTGGATTTTTTAAATTTCACTTCAGTTCTCCCTCCAAGCTGGGCTCCATGAGCCACAATACCATGGTGCAGTGAACCAGCCTCTGAAGTTGGCAGGCTTCCACCACCAGCCCACATATGTGCAAGTGTTTTTTCAGGCTTGTTTAACAAAAGTTGCAATTTCTCATTTCTTTCCTCTTCCACTGGATCATAATTTAAGATCTATCATTCAGGACTGCCTGATCTTGAGCCATGTGCATATATCACACAGAACATTAAAACCTGACCTTTATACACAGGATAATAAATACCTGTGAGTCACTTACAAGGTAGTAACTCACTCTCACAGTTCAGAAGAGAGTAAAGGCCGAATCTCAACATGAAAACCTTCAGTTGTTGCCATATACGAAAGGGGCTTATAACGCTCACTACTTTTCATGGGGAAGCCAATAAAGAAGGCTAAATGTATTTCAAAAGTGTGGTGATACAATAGCAAATAGAAATGGAGCCGTGTAGTTGCCAAAACAACTGGAAAATCCAAGCTGCTCTAATCTCCACCTGCATAATGCAAGGAATTGCTGGATTTGTGCTGGAAGCCAGGAGCATCTCCAGCCAGCTGGGTTGGTCTGACTTCAGCACAACAGGCAGTATGTCAGCCAACATAGTCATCTGCCAGCTGCTTTGTTTTTACCGTCTGATTCAGCAGCCTACGCAGTGACATTGCTGCTGCTAGATGGAGAGGGGGGTTACAGGGCTTCTTGTCTCTCACGATCTGCTCTTTGACACCTGAGCCACTCCAGCTCTCCTGAGGGGATGGCTGATCCAAAGCTTGTGAGCAGCCAGTGGGAGTAACGGGCAGGCTTAGCATCTGCACATGCAGCCATCAGACCAAAAGGAATAGCAGGACTTGCATTTTTTAGGCTTCCATCAGACAACACTCTCCGTGTGGGGTGAGAACAGGCATAACCTTTAGAACACAGGGCAAGAAGAAATATTAGCATGATTTAAAGGGACAATATCCGATGGCCTGGTCTCCTGAAACTTCCTCCACCTCTTGATGGCTATAGTTAATATTTACACAGAGAGATCCTGAATCAATGAAGAGGAAGGAAAAAAGAAGCCCCAGTGATGTAAAATCAGTAACCAGAAAAACCCAGAAGAATATTTTGTGCACTCATCAGCACACAAATTCTATACAACATTAATATTCCTCACTTCACATGTTAAAATGGACTGAGAAGCAAAAGAGCACAGCCAGTGCTTCTTTGCTCTCCCATGCATTTTTCCCTGTTGGAAGCAAGGCAGTGGCAACAATGGGTGCTGGTCCTTTGTGCCACCTGAGCCATCATTCTTCTGTCTTGCTCTTATTCATGCCGTGCAAATATGAGCTGAGATCACCAGCTATTCTCCCATAATTTTGGCAGGAAAGTGGTAGAGGGGGAGTTACTGCTGCTCGCTTAGCAGTGAATTACAGGCTTTTGCCTCATAATTTATGCTATCCTGAGAGGAGACTCAAGAAAAATTAATTTACACGGCCTAGAGAAAAGACTGATAAGGAGCCCCTGTCATGGGTCATGTGTTGATTTCATTTATACTGGTGTAAATCCTACAAACCTTGACTGAAATCAGGGGCATTATGAAAGGCCTATAAGGAAAAGGAGATTTTGGTTCACAGTGCCTAAATACTAGCATCAAACAAATTTGGAAGTCCAGGAGATCAGTATTTTCAGCATTCAGGATGGGAGTGAGGAAAAGGAATAGCACAAAGTGAACAGAAGAAACCTTGAAGTGAAATAAAGGAATCCTCCTTTGAGAAGGGTCAAGGAGATGTTAAAATCACCTGCTAAGACAGGACACAAAACCACTTCTATTTTGTTCACACCATTACTGGCCAGGAGACCTAGGAGGGTTTTGGAGAATTCAGTGTTGACTAAGCCCTGTGAGGCAGGCCATAACACCAGCCTCCCCTGTGATTCACAACGAATCCCTTCCACCTGCCCACAGCGCACTCGAGGTACTTGCTCATAGATGCTACTTGATTGCTGAGCCATAGGTGGCACTTGTCAGGGATGGCATGCTGGCTGTTCTCATCTATTTTGCCAGGGGTGTCAGGACTGAGAATGAGTGCATGAGCCATCTCCTCTCAGACTGTTAACCTGCACTGCCTTTGTGCACAGCACAATGGGCAGAGTACCTCCACAAAGAGCTATACGGTTTGTTTTCCACATCAAGGTACAAAATGTACCTTTTCTTCCTGGAGGCTTGAGCTGTTTGTTTCCTTCTGTGAGTGCCTTGCCCTCACCTATCAACAGAATGAGATCCTTTGGTCCAGGCAAGCATCAGTTTGAAAAGACAGCCCTTGGCATTAAGAGGTAAAGACATTTTAAAAACTAATGGGGAATTTTGCTTCGTTAAGTAGCCCATAAAATTAAGAATCATTGAGCACCAGGGAAAGAAGACACCAGAATTAGTCAACATTATAAATGCCTGGTTTCACAGAGGAGCACATAAAGGTTTTATACAGCTCTACCTGCTGATCTGCTGGCAGATATTGCTGGATGCAAACTACTCTCTCTGGTCTCTGGAAAGACTTTTCATTCCTTTCAACACCACTGTAGCCAGCCTCTTTGTATTAGGACGGCTTATTCTGCATCTCAGTGATAGTGCTGAACTTATTAAACAGTTATATAAGAAAGCTTTGTACTCTACCAAGCTGGTGTCTTGTGAGGTACAGAGGATTTTACATGAATATGTGCTTATAACCTCCTTTCTTAAGAAATTATATAAAATCCACAAATGTATACAGTACAACTTGTTTGTTTCAGACTGAAAATAGAAGCACCATGAAACAGAATCAAACCATTAGCAAGACTATTACGCACATCTTTTTCAGACTGCAAAAATCAACTCTTTTGGTGGTCCCGTAGGTAGCTCTGCATGATGCTTTCAGCAACAATGCTGAGGGAGGAAAAAATATTTAATTAGGAATATTTATTTATTTATAAGGACTTTCCTGTACTCAAGTAATTTCACCCAGAGGGCATATGGGTCCTACTCTGCCCTGCTGGAACATATGTATATGTACAAGTTCCAACCATTGCAACACAAAACAGCTTTTCTGAAACAACTGCAATACCTATTATTCTTTTATGGCATGCACTCAGTACTTAAATAAACAACCCCCCAAAAAAATCATTACCATTCATAATTCATTCTCTATTTATTCAAACTCTGTTGTAGTCTTGCTGGGCTACCATTTCTTTAAAATGACTCTTCTGTAAGCTGGAATGCACTATCTGCTGGCACCCCTGCTTTCTTTTAAGCATCTAATGCAAAATAATAATGATCTTGTGAGCACAAATAACATTTACAGCATCCGAGAAATAGTTATAAAGCAGTTAAGAGAAAATGCAGACATTCCTTTTCTAACCATGTTAGTCCTTTCCTATTCTTCTCTTCATTCTGTAAATTAACATTTTTTGGAGATAAAAAAGACAAATTCATAAATTACTGCATTTGGCAGTGGAATCTAGCAATGGTGGCAAGGCACAGCTGGAGAGTTTGAAATGTGGCAGCTTTCTTCTAGGCCATCATTTTTGTGCTCCTTTGGGAATCACTGCTAAATGTGGCTACTGCTAATGTAATGAATATGAATCCATGTAAATCTCAGATGCAGACCTGGGATCTGTCCCCCTGTGGGCAAAAAGGAAAATTTATTTTTTTCCTATGCAGATTTTTGAGTGTGTATATGTGCACAACTCAGACCTCACCTCGGCAGCTCACCTGCTCTTAGGTATCCAGGTACTATCGAACTTCCCATTTTTCATTCTGCAGCAAACTAACAATGCACACTCCCTCTCTTTTGAAGATCCCTGGCAGAATAATACACCACCTGTTCAGCCCCCCTTCCTACCCCCCTCCTTACTAATTAAGCTCTGAAACTGTTTCCAAACAAAATTGGATTTCTTTTCTTCTGCTCCCTCTGCCTTCATTCCCTGACTGCACCTTTGTAAACATTTTTGATCGGGTGTGAAAGGCAAAGAAACAGCCACAAAGAAGAGGACCTGTCACTGCAGCCAAAGCCATTAGTGCTGCCTGGTCAAAGCTGTCTGGGCTCATACTGAGTGACTATGTGACATACCCAAGGGTGGAGAGCAACAGAGAGGATCCCTTACTGGTGTCCCAAGGGGTCTCAAAAATAACGGGGTGGACAGGACAGAGCTTCTTGGCCCTTCTTTTGACCTGTGAGGGCTACTGGTTGACTTGCTTTGAAAGTAGGACATCTGAATAGCTGACAGACATTTTCCAAAGAGGGGGTGGCCGTGTTAAGTGTGTGTATTCTGAGTTTGTTTCCACCAAGGAAAAGGCAGTTGGAATTTTAATCCACACAACTTTCTTCTCTGTAGTCATACAGTGCCTTGCACAATGGGTCTTTGTCCGTTGCCAGGGTACTACTGCAATACATACCATAAATAATCATTGTAATAACAGTTATAAAGCTAAGATTCTTTTAATGGTCTCTAGAGCTGGAAGCCTTTCTGGGTAATTGGCATTTTTGAAAATCAGGTCACCTAGTTAGGTGTCTAATTCTGAATGCAGAGTCTTATTTTACCATTCATTTTCTTTAAAGCATAAGCCTCCAACTTGGCTCATGTAGATAAATATTAAGTGAAGGGGAAGCAATGGAAACACTTGTCAAAATAAACCAAGAATAATTATTGGATTCCATTCACAAGTTTTTGGAGAGGAAAGACTAAGCGAGCCATCAAATAAGAACAGCTTCAGCCAAGATCTACAAGTGGAGGGACATTGTTCTGCTTGACAGTTCTTCACTGAGGTGATTAGCAAGCCTGAATGATGACCCTTTGGGCTCAGATATACAGTTAGGGTATTGCACATCAGCTGAGCTATCAGCACACTTCCTGTGTGCGTGGCCTTGCAAATACAAAATAATGTGACTTGGCTTCACTGCCTTCACTGGGGCTAATCAAAGTCAGGTTGTCTTGTATTTGCTGTCACTAAAATCATACATGTAGATACCAAAGGGCTTAGACACACAATACTGGCAACTACTGAAAGCAACAGACTGATTGCAGTTGGGATGCATATAACCAAAAGCAGAGCTATTCCTGAGACAACTTGGGTGACGTCCACCTTCTCATAAAGTACGAGTCTCAAAGTCAGAGGAATTGCACCTGAAAAGTGCCATTTTTCTCTCCTGTTTATGAAGGGAGTCAACTCATTCACCTCAGAAGGATACATGGACTCAAAAAAAAAGAACTGTACTTGGTCTGAGTCCTATTGTGTGCGTCTTAAGCTCTCAGACAATCACTTATCCTCTAACTTGAAAGTTCAAGTTTGGACTCCTACATCCAAGTTCATCCAAGCAGAGCAGAATATAAAAGGATGCAATTAAACTGAACTTTGGTTCAGTCCAAAAAGAAAGTGCTTTCTGGGTTCAGACTCCTTCAGGCAACCCCAGCTCATATTTCTTTTCTGGGGTACCTCCAGGGCAGAATTGAATTAGTGACCAAAGGAAAGTCCACGCAAAGGGAGCTTGCATTTGTCTGTCGAATGTATTTCACAAAAATGTTTATTAACCTAGCTAAGCTCTTGCTCTGCTGAACTTCCAAGCACACTAAATCACAGTTCTGTCACATCCTGATTCAGGAGCCAATGCAATCAATTGCAGCTAATTATACATCCAACTTGTGAGTTTTTAAAAGAGTTGTATGGAGCTGGTCACAATGTATAGCGGGAACCTTGCTGGAAAGCAGGGTTTTGGCAGGGCTTTTGTGTGAAGACATGGTTTCAAATGAAGAAGTGCAAATATCATTTCAAAGCAGAATTTGGTTTTAATATTTGTGGTTCTACTCCTACTTCTACTGAAATTAATAGCAAACCTGCCACCATCTTCAGCAGAACAGCCAAGCTCTTTGTTCCGTTGAAACTCCAGCAGCAAAATACAAGAAATTCATTTTAGCTATTATATTTTGGAAGGCTGACAACAGCCTCATGAAGAACTGAACCTACATCTCCCAGGGAGACACATAACACTTAAATCACTAAGCCATTCCCTTTGATATCCATGCAGTATTATAAAATTAATCTTTTGTAGCAATTAATTAGAGTAGTTATGAGGAAAGTCATGCAGTCTGAGACTCGCATTTATTGCTCAGTGTGGCCTTGTTTGTTTAGTCAGATTCCCTTAAGCCATTAATAGAGCTTTATGTTAATTTCCTTAATGCTTCCGATCAGCATGTTCAGAGTTACAGCTCCACTAGGGCTTCACAGATTATCCCAACATATAGCACAAATTAACAATAGATAATATTTCTCCATGCATGTCAATCTTCCCTGATACCCTAATGAGATTACATCTATGCCAGTCAAAAATGGTGGCAATGTGTAACTGAAACTTCTCAGATTGTGACTGAGCTTTCTTAGAAGTTCAGCCCTGAAGAGGTTAAAAATCAAGAGCTGCCTGGTTTTGTTGCTGAAACTGCAAATAAGTAAAGAAAGCAAGTACATTCTTCAGCCAGATTTCTTTTCTCCGACGGTATTTCTCAGGAAATGCTTGAAAAGCTGGGTAAAGCACAGTCCCAATTTTGCTGAAAGGAAGTGAGCTAAGAGTAGATCCTGAAAACGCCAGACCTAAATACTGAACTGGAATTTATTCAAATGCCTTTCATGTCTAATGCATAAAGCCTGGTTATTCCATCAAAGTTGCTCTGAATCAATCCTAGGTGCTTAAATAAGAAAAACCCTAAGCTCATGTAGGAGATTTTGAGCTTATGTATGTAACTCAACAACTGCCCCAAATCTCCACTGGTCTCACATTCCAGTATTGATACAGAAACAGCCTGTCATTTCTCTCAGGATGCCAGGATATGATAACTACAATTGTTACACCTTCCTAAAAAAGTCAGCTAATGGAAAATTAATGTGCCAAAAATAAATGACTGCACTCCTAAAAAAAAAACAATCCAACAAACAAAAATCTCTGATCCCAAACAGTGGGAATCATTACACAGCAGCTGCTTAGTGCACTTTGTATTGCCTGTTTTCTTCCTCACACTCCAGAGTGGCAACTAACAGCTGCAGAGCTGGAGCAGTGACCCTCAAGCCCTTCATTTCTTCAGCCTTTACTGGCAAAAACAGGAGTTTGAGGCTTTTTCAAAAAGCCAGGAAGCCCTTGGAACAGCATGTAAATGGCAGACTGAAAGCTGTAAATCTCACGTACAAAGAGACGAGACGCTCCATCCCATGGGAGGGAGAAGCTCCTGCATGCAAACAGGTCTGACCAGAGGAAGCAAACCCTCCAAGCTGCTTCAGGCACCAGGAGCATGGACCCCAGCATGGGGTATCTGACCTTACAACCCAAACATTTAGCCACTGGATCTGTATGTCTCTCCCCATCTCCTCAAAACTTGCTAATCACCCACCATTGAGCAATCTCAATGTCCACTGAAGTATTTGGCACTGAGAGTTTAAACTTGGACATGTCAGCATTACTTGTAAGAAGAGGTTTGATCCTTAAATCTCTCTTCTTTGCTGAGTAGAGAACAGATTTTTATCTTGGCCCTGAATAGCAAAAGCAATCAGCAGTCAGTCAGTACCTACATTTACATCCTGGCTTCTCTTATTATTTACAATATTTCTCCCCCCCCCCTTCAATCTTGAAAAAATAGTTTTACAGCCTCTTTTCATTTTTCTTCCTACTCAACTACCTACTTGTAACAAAACCTTATACACTGCAGATATGCTCACTGCAGTTCAAAGGCACTGCCTTTCCATCAACTTTTTGGAAGAAGCTGTGCTAAAGAAAAGCTGTGGGATACAGAACCTACCATTGAGTAGCTCATTGAACTCTGAGATCTTTGCTCCAGAGATGAACCTAGAGAAAAAAGATGAGACATATATTCTGAGAGAAATAGATATGTGAATGTCAGTGGTATATCAGTTTCTAATCAATATTAAACCTCTAACTGCCAAGATCAATAACAGCTGCAGGGTTATTGCTGTCGTATAGTTTCTCAAACATATCAGCTAATAATGACTTTTGCTGTGTGTTTTTATGTCTAGTGGATGAGGAATCTCTACTTTCATCTTTGATATTTTCAATATTGAAATTCAAATATTCTTTCATGATCAGATGTCAGGGCCATGAGTAAGCTTACCCCCTAGCTGCACAGACAATAAACACGCCACAAAAATCCTACACTCTTTCCTAAGTGTAATTCTGCAATGTTGAGTTTATGTGGTGTCAGACGCTCTTTTCAGTAATGTAAGTGGTCAAGAGCTGTTGGTTTGGGGAAATGTCTGCCAGCAACCAAAGCAATACCACAACAGTTCAGCATGATACCTAATGAGAAGAGTTGTTCTGTATCATATTGCTTCCTGTACCTTAAAGAGTAGCTGGAAAATTGCCAGTGCCTACAGATCCTCAAAAATATGAGAGCTGTATCTGTCTGATTGAATCAATTACTTAAGCATGCTGTTCTCCTGTGTTTTTCCATAGGGAGATGCTGACTTTGTCCATCTCACAGATATATAAAACAATTGCATTGTCTAGTGAAGTTGTATCTTAGTAGTAGTTGGAATGGTATTGAAGTGGGCAGGGTTTAAGCAAAAGCGCAATATATTTTATAAGACTAAACACTGCTGTAGGAAAAAAAAAAAAAAAAAAAAAGAAAATATACACTTCTAGGCACATGATTTTTTCTTTAGCTCTGAATAAAAGCAGATGTGTTTTTTTGTTGTTGTTGGGTTTTTTTGTTTGTTTGTTTGTTTTTTTTTTTTAGCTAAATGCATATTGAGAATAACTAGCTTTAACTGGTTAATTGCAATTGTTAGGCTGTCTGAGAGAAAGAGCAATTAGTTCCATTGAAAAAGGGATGGATCATGAAGCTTCCAGTTTTTCAGCTGTAGAAACTCAGTAGAGGAAATTTTAAGTGTTGCATGGTTTTGCTTCTTTGGTGTACCATTCCTTGCAGTCTAGGTAAGTATAGGAATGTGGAGTTGCAGTGTGCCCTGGCTGAGAAGTGACAAGGGTTTGTGTAGTTCTCCCAAAGCATAAAAGGAAATTAATTTTATGTATTTCTTTCCTGTCTCATCTCTCATTCTGATAATGGTGCAGCTGAATGTGGGCTCTGTTCATCCACTGTGTATGGTCTCCATTGTCACAGGAGTTGGAGAAAAAGCCCCACAGAGTAAGCTCTCTTTACCTAACTATTACCCACAGTGCCAACTGCTACAATGTGGAGAAGGTAAAATTTCCTTTATTCCCCTGTGTCCTGTCATGAGGGAAGAGCAAAGATTTTGTTTAAATTAATCACATTAAAAATTGGATTAAGAAATTAGAAATTTCTTTTTTTTTAGAATTAGATTTTTTTTTCTAGAAATTAGAATTTTTTTTTTTTTTTCAGAGAACAATATGTTCATATATACAGTCTATAGCTGATGTACACATGGTGGGAGCAAAGACACTTTCTTTTATTGTTTCATTTAATAAATGTATAACAGGAAAACAGACATGACCACAATAAAAAGTGGGCAAGATCTTTAAAAATGAACTGAATTTATAATGCAATCCCCTTTTCCTTCTCACTTATTATATGTGAGTTTTTGTGACAATCAAAGCCTGTAAGTGATTGGGTTTTCCTCTGTTTGGAAAGTGTTTTCCTTTGTTGGCATTCAATGGTTTTACAAGAGAAAATAATGAAAGCAAATAAAACCTGTAACCATCCCCAGCGGGGCAGAAGTCAAACAAAGAGAAAGCTGATGTCTTTGAGCTGACTGAGCCACAAAAGACAGGTCTTAACAGAGTAAGGCATTCCAGAGACTGCGTTAGGGACTGTCAAACCTACCTCACTAACACCAATTAACTGGGAGATAGGGGGATCTTAGAGTTTGGATCAAAGCCTTTCTTGTCCAGATGAAAGATCACATCAGCTTTGAAAGAAAGCTCCAGATGTCTATGGAAAAAAATAAAATTAAAAAAAAAAATCTCTTCCATTCAGCTTGTTTTTCAGTGAATTTTGAATCACTTTGTCAAGAGGAAGAAAATAACACCCCAGCTGGAGAATGTGTCAGATGTTTCATTTAAAAACAATATGAAGTCAGGAAGGTGGTAGCCAATTTAAGGGGACTGTTTGATCCTTTCCCAAGATTCCATTGCTTTTGAGGCAAAGCAGTATTAAATCATTCTCCCTAATCAGTTCTCTATTTATGAACAAGAAATCATATTAAAAAAAAAAAACAAACACCACCCCCAAATCACCAAACTGCATTCTCCCCTTCCATACAGGGATGTCATGGTAAAAGTGTGTGGTATAAGATACAGCAAACCACATCCAGGAATAATGACCTCACTGTGCTGTAACTTACTAAAAAGGTTACAGTGGTTATCAAGCAAATTGGCTTAATAGTGTTCCATAAAAAGTTATGTGAATAGTAAATTCAAATATATTTGATGCATTAGTGGATCAGAAAAACTTACGGGAAAACAGTATCTGACACCATGTTCATTGCCTCATCCATTCCAGGGAGCATATAGATGAACTGATAGCTTCAGAGATTAAAACACGCCAGGACTTCATTGCTAGCAGTGAACAGACATACTAGGGAAAATAAAAGAAACACAATCAAACATACTACATGACTTTATTTTGGGGACAGAAATTGCATGCTTGGTATCAGTGGGCATTTCGCCAGAGTAAGGCTCATCCTCTGCTTACTGGTTGTAATTCCCCACATAAAATTCTAAGTCTGAGGAAGAACATGGCAAGGAGACACATGAATTTCGTTGTTATGCAAAAGGAGCAGCAGTCTCAGGTTATTTTAAAGCTTGTTAGGAGGGATTTTCCCGCAAGCTTTCACAGAGCACTTATAAAAGGCAAGACGTCAAGAAGAAATAGTTGGAGCAATCAAATTGGATCTATAGGTATTGAAATAAGAAGGTTTTGTAGCTTTGGAAAAAGTATCCAACAGTTGTTTTCTGCTAGTTCAGGAGTTAGTTTCACTGTGCTATACCAGCTACATTATGCTCGGAAATAATTTTGCCTCTGCCTGCTACGAATCTGGGCATTATTTTGACTCCTTGCAAAAAATATATTTACAACAAAGATGGGTTTATACCAAAGCCAAAGAACAAAGTACTCCAGGTTTTGGTGATGTCCAGGTTGAATTCAGAAACGCCTTTCTCAACTTATTCTCTCTGAGAGGAACAGGAAGACAGTGCTCCTTGTTAGAATTCACCTGTGTGCAGTAATCTTGCTTGGATAGAGATTGGTATGTCAGAGGCACATGCTAGAAACTGCAGAGTGGAAAGCATACAATAGCTCAAAATAAAAGACCTAAATTTATGTCTCCTTTGAGCTGGGTGAGCATTAAATATTTGGATCAGAAATGTGCAGCACAAAATCCTGATTTTCAGCTTATTTTGACCAGAAACAAACTTTCAGGTACAATGGTTTGTATGGTGCTACTGCTGCTCATTTTGCTTTGATTTAAGATTGCAGAAGCAGAAGTAAAAATATTCCACACTCTTAAATACCAATAAAATGCAAGAATTATCTTATAAATAAAAAAGTGTGTAAAATAACAGACTTGGAAATATTCATATAAATATTCAGCTTTAAACAAAACAAGTTGACTGAGCAAAATAAATTTATAAATTTGGGGAAGAATAACAGCAGAAAACAATGAGCATTCATTCCCTTTGGAAACCAAAGTGGATAAATAGGTTTAGTCATCTCTGTCCCAGGAGAATCCCATAGTATGCATTGTTTTCAATGTAAAGTGCAAAGAATTGCATTGCATTTTGAATTCCATTTTAAAACTAATTAAAGGTTTGATTGTGCCACTTTCTCTGTGCTGGAATGCACTTCAATATGTACTCAGTTTAAGGCATGTGCTCAAGGAGAACTATTCCAGTATTTAATATCATTAACTATGATTTTATGTGCTTTGCTGGATCTGGGCCTAAATGTATAGAGCATATTACTCATCCTGCAAGTGAATGACAAAAATTAATGTCATCTAAGCAATTAATGAAATGAATTTACTCCAGATTGAGGTCATTATATCTCAGAGCTGCCATCTTTTCATTTAATTTAAATGTTCAAGTTATTTAAGTCAGATATGTAGGGTTATATGGAGGATTTCAGAATTTGTTTACAGAGCCACCAGAATTCAAAATAGTGTCATAAAAATATATTTAAAGGCCAAGTTAACTAATGGGGATGTTTAAAATCTGTTTTCATATTCTCTCCTGTCCACATTGTATTTTTGGTTTTTATTATATTTTATCTTATTGCCATTTGCAATAATTATTTGCTAAGTATTTCTGAAGGCAAGCAAAAAAGCTAACAAGCAAGTGACAGTTCTGACTCTTTTATCAGTAAGGCTTCCTATCTTCATATATTTCCCAATGCCGAAAAAGGTCTCTTAAATAAATATCTCATGCCCCCGTGTGGTTAAATTGAGAGAATGCTGAATAAATCCTTTAAAGTTGCTTTTATATTTCTTTTTATTTGCATACAGCTCTTCTTTTGCATACCAAAAGAAGAATGATAACCAAACTGCATAATAGCCTAATTTAGATATTTTACCAACAAAGTCTGCACATAAGTAAAATCTAGAAAATACAGTACTGTTTTAGGCACTACCATGACCTAGCCTGGGAGAGAGTGCACAAAAATCTGATAAAAAATGACTCACTTGAAACTGCAATGTGTATTGTATTGACCAGTGATTGGGAAGGCTTTAGCTAAAATCCTTCTGTTAATGACTAGTCACCTTAGGCTTTTAGGTATTATTTAATTAAAAATACAGCCTAAATATATCAAATCATGATCAAAATTCGTAGATTTAATATTAAGGAGGGAAATATTTGTTGTTGTGTTTTTCTAAACCAAAGTCTGGCCTCTGATGTCCTGGCAAAGCAGAGATATATCAAGAGGGATTTGTTATCATATTTCTTCACATCCCACACTGAAAAAAAAGAGACTGAAATGAAACAAAAGACTTCCCACATGTGACAAATCTTATCACACTGCAGTGGTAATTTTCTGGATTAGAACTGAAAATAACTCAGTCCATTCTGATAATTTGTGTTCATCTAGAATCACAGGCCTGCAGACATGTCCATTATACAGCCATTAGTCTGCATGTGGAGACAGAGGTTCCATTCCTTTTGGCCGCAGACATACTTTTTGACCTGCAGTAAAATCACTGCAGGTTTTACTGAAAGATGTAAGTAGGGTCACCATGAGTTTTTCTAAATGCCAAGGTCAGTTACTTCCATCAAAATCAAAGGCTTCTGGGCATCCCCTACCTCTCCATTCAAATCCTTTTAACTCTCATAACTAGCTCCTCAGATTTGCTGCCAAATTTGTGCTGTCCCCTCTCCCATTGCTCAAGGTACAGTGGGATGTCCAATTGAGTTTATTGTTAGACACAACTTATTTATTTATTTGCACTAAATAATTGGTGAAATTACCTGCAGAGCAGAATATGGCTGTGACGCTGCAGCAGGCTACAGCATGACACTTAAATTAGCTACCTGCCGTACTCTTCCCCTTTTGCTGTGATTACCTCCCTGCCATACTCGTAACTAATCAAATTAACTGTACATCCATCTGTTCTGAACCAAAATCCATGGGACTGCTTCAGCGTGGGGTCAAGCCTGAGCCCTGTTTCTGCACACGATGTACCATGCTGACCTCCCCTCAGCCTTCTCTTATGGCCCCATCCTGTGCAGCAGACTGGTGAGATGGACCTTAATTGAGAAATTAATATATGGCAGGGGGCAAGAAAGAGAAAAGAAAATATGTGAAAGTGGGAGTCATACAGCTGTTTGTCATACTGCAATGTGAAATTGGTCATCATTATGCCCTCCTGCATCTGGACAAATAGTTGCTAAATTAAACAGTCTTTAAAGAGACAAAGATAGGCAGATGATGTAGATGTAGCGCCCTCCTCCCTTCCTTCCCTTCCCCCTCCCAGTTCCTAAAGAATGGCTTTAATTTTTTCTACAAAAACAAATGCGAGAGTATAGAGAACTACATGACAGAACTAGGTGACTGTTATCAGTATCTCCAGTGATGTACTGTTGTAAATAGAAAAACAAACAGCTCACTATTGTAAAAAATTACAGTGCTGTAAATCCACCCAGGGATTGTGGTGCTATCATAAACTATAAGAGCAAAGCTCAAGTGGCCTTATACAGTCACCACAATCCAGTGATGGAATTATAGCCCTATAACTCTAAATTTACTTAGTTCTTACACTTTATAGAGAGAGGATCTGTGCTTAGGATTGACACCCTGCACAGACTTTCCTGGTTTGCTGTTCTCCTTCTGCTCTTTCTGCAGCTATCTCTTGCTCTAATTCCTTCATGGGCCCCACACACAGCTCTCACTGCTCCTAGTGCTTCCCCTACCATGCAACACCTGCCATCACGGCTCCTTTCCTACCAGGACTAAAACTCCTTGATTTTTGTCTCTGAGAAAGTCAGCACAAGGTTCAGGGAACTGAGTGGCAAACATGATGAACACAAATTATCAGAATCAGTGGCTTGGCATCTGATGAGGATTTTGAGGGATGGTTTGGTATTAAACCTTCCTTCAGTACTTGCTTATCTACTGCCCAAGCCAATACATCAAGAATTAGAACATGACTCTTCAGGACATTGTCAGACCATCACAAAAATTTTGGGGATTACTGGTAACTCCAAGCAGGACTGACAAATGTTCTTTACTCATAAATTTGGGACACATTGTGCCATGGTTTTGAAATGCTACAGAATAGACAGTGAATGAGCTCCAGTACTCACTTGCACCTTACCACTTGCAGTTTTCCCATTAGAAACCTATTGATCCACAAAGACCAGTGGATCAGACCTTCACAAAGATCTCTCCTCTGGATTTCAGATGAACAGGGATGCACAGACCGTTAAATAATAAGTAAATAAATAAATAAGGAAGTAGTGGAGAATCACAGAATCACAGAATTTCTAGGTTGGAAGAGACCTCAAGATCACCGAGTCCAACCTCTGACCTAATGCTAGCAGTCCAAAGAGTGACTCTTTTTTTCACAAGAACATAAAAGTGTTGGTGCTAAAGTAGCCAAACTCTCCAGCTAACCTACCATGCTATCTCAAGCAGTATCCAGCAGCACATTTCAAAGAAGGTTGCACAAAATCTGCGATAATTGAACAACTTTCTGCATTGTTAACCTTGTCTGTTTTCAAATAGTTGGTACCTCTCTCCTCAGGCCTCACTTAGTCAGGCCTTGACCCTCTTCTTGGGAGGGGGCCCTGGCAGGATGCTTGCTTGATGGCTTTCTGGTTCCTAGCAGGTTTCATTTCTTTCCCAGGTGAGAAAGAAAAGAAGAGTAGTCTGTCCAGAAGACTTTTTCTGGTTCCATCTTATTTGATTATCAGCAGAAGGAGCTGGCAGGCCTCTAGAGCATCAGACGGCCTCTTGGTGTCCTGGTTTGTCAGAGGTGAGCCCAGCCCTGCCCTGAGGCAGGGAGATGTATGCTTGAAATGAAGCTTGAGTGCATCCCACCTCTCTTCACGTTCAAAGTGGTGGCATGGAGACTTCTTGCCCTTCTGAGCTAAGTTTGTAAATGAATATTTCTATGTAAACAACAAAAATAACTCCCAGTCATGGACCATGACCCCAGTGTGATGGCTGTGCTGCTTCACCTTCCCTGTCATTTTTTCACAATGTAAAGAGATGTTACAGACCTCACAGCTAACACTCAACTCAAGGTTAAGTAATGACACAGTCATCTCCTTCACCACGACATGCAGAGCTCAGTACTTCCCAGTGAGATGCTACTTCCCATCTGAGGACACTGTCTGACATAACTGTCATAAAACAGCGAGGATGAAAAGAACAGATTTTTCTCTCCTCCTTTCCCTTTGAAAAGCTACATTAAGAAAATGAAAGAAAGAGAAGCTTTATTTCAAATAAGCTGGACTTTCTTATTCACCAGCTTTGTCAGCAAAATGCTTGCAGCCTGTGTCTCACTCCAGGAAACTGGATGTTTTCCTTTAACTTTTTTTCTCTCCTAAATTGCCTACATTTTTTCCTAAAGTGAAAATCAGACATTGCAACCACAATTCAGATAATATATAGTATAATCTTCATGCTCCTCAGTGCTTATGTACAAGGCATAGGGGAACCATTAAATGAGCACCATATTTCTGGGGGAGGTGGGGAGGGAAGTCATTCTGAAAAAGGGAAGAATACGGAGTAAGGGCATCTATATCTGTAACTAACACAGGTTCCAAACTGCAATAGGAAAGGGGGAACTTGTAATAATAAATCTATTAAAAGTCTCTTGGTTAATAGTTAACTTGAATAAAAGCTATTAATTATTTTTTAAAGTCTTGAAAGAGTTTTTAAGACATAGTTTAATTTTTTCTCATGTACTTTCCATTGCTGCCTGTGGACCATAGACTTAATCAGATTTCTCTTTCTTCTAAGACTTTATGAAGTCTTTCTTGATTTGCAGCCAACCAAAGCACTTTTAATAATGTATGGTAAAAGAGTTTAATTTTTAATAGACAAGAATGGGCTCGAGCTGCTACACACTGTAGTAGATTGGTAAGTACAGTATTATACTCTGCAGAGTAGTTAGTAAAAAAAGAAGAATGCATTTATATCCCAAATGCTATTTGAATACATGTTTATTTTATTACTAACACCAATGTATAATTGAAGAACCTGTCTAACCTTAAATTATCGTTCACACCTTTTTTTTTAACAAGAAGATAAAGTCGTTTTCAGCTTGTTACCCTAATAACTCAAGTCTTTTATTGTTTTCTCTCTCCCATGCTGTTCTGCTGCTCCAAAAGTTCAAGGAAAATAAAAACATTAAAATGTGAAGTTACACATTCATATTCCAGATTTAGCTAATCAAAGTGCGAAATATCTTCTGACACTGTAGAATGATTCATAAGGGTTTACCTTAAAATAAGATTATTTGTACCATGATGTTTGCGTGCATTTGCCTTTTGTCTACTACTACCCAGCTAACAGGAAAGCTCAGAACAACATGAAGTTGAACATCTAGTTTAAAATCAAAGGTCTGATTCTGCAAATCAGGGAGAGCAGGTTCACAAAGGATTTTTTTTTCTTGCCAAGTCATACTTCACAAAGAAGGGGGCTTTCATAGAAGAGTAAATTCCCCTATTTTCCTGCAAAATCCCCAAACCTAAACTAATGCCTCATTAACAAAGATAGAAACTATCATTGTGCCCACAGTAATTGTACAGATTTTGAGTCTTTACATCTGTGGTATTTCACCAGAGTCATTTCTGATTTAGTACTGGTTTCCTAATGAAATGAGGCAAATCTGTTTCTCTGTGCAGAAGTGTGTGTCTGTCAGTGACCCTTGATAACTTCCAAATCTGAAGCCAAGTTCAATTTGGCAGGGCAGAAGTCTCACTGAAATTCTGCTTCATGATAACATGCAAGGCAAGAGAGGACAGACATGCAGCTCATGCAGGGATCCTGAAGTAAAACTAATCCTTACTGCACCTTGGAGAATTCACACTAGCGTTTACTCTTCAGTCACAAAGTTAAGGGAAACCAAGTTTCGCTGGTTACACTTATCAGTGAAATATTTATTCTCAGTATGAGGGAGAAACCAGGCCTGTATACATATACAACGTCAGGATACTGACTGCAGTGCAGGTATGACTACCTGCTTAGATCCATAAATATTATGGGCAAATACACCTCCTATTGCATGCCAGAACGGAAGCATAACACAGCAACACCAGCACAAACCCATCATTGCATCCCATAGGAATGGGTGAAAAACGAATTGAATTGTTTGCCAATTAAAAAATGTATATATTTTTAAATCTTCTTAATTCAAAATGAGCCATAGAATAGGTCACATAATACATAATGGCAAAATGAATATATTATGAATGATTTATCATTATGGAAATGTGCAGATGCATATTGGTGGCATGAGTCATATAACATGCAATTTTCACACAATATGTTGTTAATAATAGATAAGGATTTATCAGTATATTATTACACGAAACAGAAGGAGCAATATTAAAACTTGTTCTTTCACTGGAATCAAATAACTTACAGTACATTGAGCTGCTTATGACGTTGAGCTACTCATACCATTACTACTAATTACATTTTAATGTCAAATTTTTAAAGTAGATGTACATCAAGCCACTGTAGCAACTCATCACAGACCAGATCAAAATTACTGTTGTACCACTAAGCCAAAATAAATGCTCTTTCCCGTGCCTACCTACACTAAACAGAGAGAAGAAAAGAAGCAAGCACTACCTTGTCCTAGTTTGTAACATGAACCTGTAGGAAAACTCTTTAAATTAGCCCTGTGACGCTTATTTCACATGCAAGTGGGAGGGCTCATTCCTATTTAACTGTCTGGGGAATTTTCAGAAGTTCAGTTATGGTCAAGTCCTCTGAACAGCTTGGCTGATGAGTGACAAAAGATAGCAAGACAAAACAAGTCTGGGACAAGAGGCTAGGAACACTAAAGTTGTTTTCAACAGTACTAGAGATTCCCATATGCTTTAACCAGACGTTTTTGTGGATCAAGCTGGAACAATTTGAGTATAGACAGACCTCTTCCTCAACATCATTTGTTACCACCAACAAATGTGTCTTTCCTCCCAAAATAAATCATTTTAATAGGTCGTGCCAGGATGCTTCAGCTGCCTCTGCTCCAAGTCAGCTTGGTCAGTTTGTGCCACTACTGCAGGTGGTCTAAACATAGCAGAATTTGTAGTCACAATGATGAGGAGTGCTCCTATTGCCTTTTCCAGTACTTGAGCTCTAGGGCCTGATAATCCCTACCTCAGGAAAGATAATGACCAATCATCATAGCTGCTTGACGTGAAATTTCCAAAGAGTTCCTGTCATAGTGCCATCAAAGGCAAATTAACCCATGAGAAAGTACAGGGGATATACAACTCTTTGACTGCCTGGCATGCAAAATACCTGAAAAACTTCACTTTACATTGTCTTAGAAAATCAATATACATAGAAGACAATGTCATGAAAGCCCGATACAGCTTAGACAACAGCAATAAATTTTTCTATTCTGTCTAGGGAAAACAGAATTTGTATTTGTGCCAAACAATGCAGAAGAGTTTTTGGATCATGCCAATTCCATTTATTTTAGAGATCAAATATTCCCACACAGTTAATTGAAAAACCATTGATCAAGAGAGGTTCATAATCCAGTAGCAAATTAAAGGAAAACCCAATGGTAAATGACCACATGTTCAATAGATATTAGCACAGGAATTGCATGCATTATTGTTTTTATTGTTACCATTAAAAAAAGGAATTTGGAAAATCCATCTGTTCCCACAGATGGAAGCCCCATAACATGAGGCTCCAGAGAGTCAGAAACCCACCACACTCAGCCTTGGTGAAAAGAGACAACTGCTGCACCTGACCTGCCAGAGCACTAAGAGGACATGGGCTCCTTTTAAGGTATTATCCATTAAAATCTTCCTTTTATTTCCTCTGTTTTCCAATGAATTTGGCCTGGATTTGGAAATAATTCAGGCACCCCCAAAACTCCATTTCCCCACCCATAGAATATATGTGATTTTCCAAACAGAAGAGGTCGCTTACTCTGAGAGAGAGGGCTATCACCAAGGAACTCTGAGGGCATATGATGCTTTCTTACTTCCTATATAATTTTTTTTATGTACCCACATACAACTACACTTAATGAATCATTACTGGTCCAGTATCCTTTTCCCTCCATCTACCACACCACACTCCAAAACATCTTGTACAATAGGTTTGGAGAATGCAAGGGGAAGCATTGCCCCTGTGCAGAACTGTGTTTAGTTTCTCATCATACTCCGTTTTTTCCAAGTTTTCTGAAGGAAGTCCCAGATCTTTCAACCCAACATTTTCTGCTGTCAGCCAGGGCCAGAAGGATTACATACAGCAAAGAAACAAAGAGGAAATGAATGCAAATAATGTCTCTAACAACAAGGGAAAGCTGAACACAAAAGCCAGTGACTAATTAAAATGTACTCTTTTCTCACATAAGCTCCTAATTAGCTTACTAATAACATTCTCATGTTTTAACAATTTAATGGCCTCCTGCCACATAAGAAATGGGCAGAATCTTTCACACCTTCTCCACCTGAGAAAACCTGCTTCCTTTTCACTTCTAGCTCTGTTAATGGTATTTCCCTCTCCCCTGGGAAAGGGGATATTTTCCCACACACGGTGTCAGGCAGGTTCACCGCAGATACTGGTAGCAAAGCACCTGGACAGGTCCTCACACACAGCTCACCTCACACAGCTATGCTTCCAGATGTTACCCCTTCTGGCTCCCACTGTCATCTGGTTCATTCTATAGTCTCAGTCCTACTGGAGGAATGGGTGACACAGCAAACTATAGTGTCTGGAAGTCTAGTGGTCCTTATCTTAGGGATGGGATTATTCCTGATTCCTGAACTCATCCCTCAGAATTCAGAGAGAACACAAGAGAGGAAATGCAGGCTCACCATTTATCCGGAACAAATGTGAAAATTATGGCAGGTGGACTAGCACTGAAGCCAAGCTGAAAGAGAAGCATTTCACAGGAATTACCAGGTAAAACCAGTCACACAGTCTGTCTGGTCCATTGTTTACTGCTCTCTCATGGTAACATGCCAGATGCTTCACTAGAAAGTACAAAAGTCTGGTAGTAGGCATTGTGTAGCATGTCCCAAGCCCCATCATGTTATCACAGAATCACAGAACGGTTGAGGTTGGAAGGAACCTCTGTAGGTCATCAGGTCTAATGCTCCTACTCAAGCAGGACCACCTCAAGCAGGTTGCACAAGGAATATGTCCAGAAGATATATCCTCTTCCCAAGAAGGCTTCAAATTCCCTCTAAAACTGCTTACTCTTATCATCTTCAAGGAGACACACCCAACACTTTTGATTGTCATCCTACCCTAGAAGTTCCCCAGTAACAGGAGGAGCTTACTGTTCCTTGTGCTATTGGATAAGGATTAAAGTGTGGGAAAGGAAAAGATGTCATTTCTCGTAAGAAGATCAGTCCTTGGAATTATTTTTTTTTTCACTTTAAGTGGCTCTAGTACAGAGTTTAGGAGGTATGGTTAGTGTTTCCTGTTATGTCGGTCAAATTACAGTAACAGTCATGTCAGAGAAGTTTCCAACACTTGACCTGCAGTCCAAAGGGAGGTTTGAGTATCTTTTTAGCTCTAATACAAAGCAGTTTAAGGCCTCTAGGATCTTAACCTCAGAGAAGCTAAAACAGAAATTACTCCATGCATGTCACACAGCTTTAAACCCATGAAAACAGCCAACTTAATTCTAAAATGAGGTTATTCAGAAATGCTTCAGCTTTACAGTGCAGTAAATGCTATCAACTTGTCTAGAGTCCAGTTTTCCAGCATGAATATTTATCATGAGCAGATTTCTCATTATGCAGCTGATTTTAAGTATTAGCATATGAGATTTAGGCAGTTTTTAAGAATTTAAGAATAACAAATGGAAGAGCCACACAATATGTTTTCTTATGGCAGCTTGGCTCACCAGCCTATCTAGCAAACAACTCAGTATGCGCCTTAATTTCATTTAACATGGAGCCTTCATTTAACATGGAGCCTGAATCACCTTCTGGGATAGAGCATGCACAGGCAGTCCAGTGCCTTCACTGCATGCAGCAAAGTGGCAGATGCCCTTTTAAAAACTACTGTTGGAAATTTTGCCCTAAGAATATAAATCTAATAAAAACTTTGAAATTTCTAAAACCTTAAGTGATGGACAGGGTTTTAAATACACATTCCTAATTCAGTTTGAATGCAAATTAACATGTTTAATCTAGAGCAGAGACACTATATATATATCAATAGATCTCATTCATGTATAATGTCTCTTATGTCTCTCTTGGGATACTCTGTCAAGGGTGGAGAGGCCTTGCAGAGAGTTCTTGACAAATTAGAGGGCTGGGCAATCACCAACAACATGAAGTTTAATAAGAAAACTGCCAGATTCTGCACTTGGGAAGGGGCAACCCTGGCTATACGTACAGTCTGGAGGATGAGAGGCTGGAAAGCAGCCCCACAAAAAGGAATCTGGGGTTTCTGGTCAATGGCAAGTTAAATGTGAGCCTGCAGTGTGCCCTGGCAGCCAGGAGGGCCAACCGTACCCTGGGGTGCATCAGGCACAGCACTGCCAGCCATGTGAGGGAAGGGATTGTCCTGCTCTGCTTTGTGCTGGTGCAACCTCACCTTGAGCACTGCGTCTGGTTTGGGGCATCACAGTACAAAACGGACATAAAACTATTACAGAGTGTTCAAAGGAGGGCTACAAAGACAGTGAAGGGTCTGGAGGGCAAGACATATAAGAACCAAG